>NC_090062.1:6223154-6557048 GCF_038355195.1 Osmerus mordax | reverse complement strand
GACCAAGAAACACATGTCATAATCCCAATTTTTTTTTCTTGAGCCTCAGACCAACATATCCGGGAGAAGTTAAAGGGGAAAAAAAGCTGAGTGTCTTTCACAAAAGAACACATGAACATAGCTCATAATATTCATTCACAAATGAATCCAACTCAAAACATAGGTGATGGTACAAAATCACAGGTTAACCCTTTCCCTGTTTCGCTCTGACAGCCAATGGTTCTGTCTCTCAGTCTAGAGGATGAACAACTTAAGAAGTTCCACTCTCACCCTATGAGGACGGGAGCGTCTCTATAGCAACCATAGCAAACAATCAGTCTGAAGTAAAACACTTAATACAATTAATAAAACAGGAAAAGGGTTAAGAATTGGTGCTTTTTGGTGGTGCGTTCAAGAGATGGTTCCAATCCACATCTTTAACATCGATGATAATATGTATATACACAATACACACATCTGGAGATCATCACATATACTGTCTATATACACATTGTCCATGAAAACACGCTGAATCGGTGAGTGGGACCATTTTTAGGCAAGACGTTACAAACAGGATGTGAGGTAGTGTTAGAAAGTGAGTCGTCCAGACGTACGGGTAGACAAAAATTAACTGAACCCCAGGTGTTTGAAGGACCATGGTAGTGACCACGTGAAAAAATAACTCAAATCACAAAAAAGAGAGTTTTCTATTGACATGCAAGACAAGGGGAGGTGAAGAAGTGGAAATATACTTGAAAGAAGCAGACGTACCATTAGTGGGATGCTTTGCAAACGACACAGAAAATCGCTTTACTGCCGGCATTGACAACAACTCTGAGGAAATAAAAAAAGTCACTAGTGTTACAATCGAGTCACAGCGCTCCTGAAAAGATCCTGTTTCTAAGTTTTTCAGGGAAGAGTACGTTCAATATTTGCCGTTTTTTTGTTGTTTTTTTTGGTACTGTAGTTCAGAGGTGAAGCATAAAGGGGCAAGAAAAGTACAAAAGTTCATCAGTTTAAGATGAGATTTTTGGGTGATTTTAAAGGCAGATAACGGGGACATACAGGGGACAGACAAGACTGGGATATATAGTGTATGAGCAGGCTGGAGCATGGCCTGTGTCTGGGGCTGGAGTGGAGCAGTCAGAGAGCGGGAGCCTCACACTGAGCTGGTACTTTCAAGATTACAAAACGGGATGATGTCACACACGACAGGAGGAGATGAAATGGCCTCTACATTTAGGAGATGAAGACAAAGAAGGGAGAAAAAAAACCTTTTTCCCTGTCTTAGAAATCCCTAAATCTCCCCCAGTACATGCTACACACCCACATTTCTTTAAGGTAGTAAAAGAGAGATTACATTTATGGTTTATTTAGACAAACGAGTGCCATGATGAAGAGAGCCAATCAAAGTATTAAAATCTTCCTCCTTATCTGCCTTCCATAATCCCATCCCTGTTTTGAGGACCCATTATCACATATTCTAAATACGCAAGTATCTTACAAGTTCAAACTGTCATTCCTCCTGATGTCACATTTACAACACACGCACACACACACACACGCACACACACACTACAGAGAGTGAGTGAATTCAACCAATCATGTCAATCCAAATTCACCCAAAGGGGACAAAGACGACAGCAGTTAGGAAGCTGCCCCCCCCCCCCCCCCCCCCCCCGTGGAGTAACTCCTGACTAGAGGCAGAACAAGACAGATGGACCTAGATGGAACAGAAAGGATGAGCACACAACGACACCACACAAAGTGAGGCGCAGGGCAACCAAGAAAATGGCAGCCGAGACAAGAGCACTTGTGAATGAGTCCACAAGGACACCTAGTGGACAATACAGGAACAGATGGTTTCGTCATGCTGCATCTACCACAGAGCGTGCAACACCGAACAAAGAACACTGATGTAGCTCCGCCTGAAAGATGTGATGTAGGATAGTCTACCTACACACATTTAAACACTGAATATGTCAGTACACCCATCACCAACAACAAATTACTAACTTTAAACAGATCCACAAAAACACTCAACCCTGTAATGGCTGTGCTGTGTACAGTGTATGAAAATGGTCAAATGTGCCAAATCTTGAATATGACACTTGCTCACAAACAAATGACTGACCAAAGCTTTAGATACATCAAGTGACTGTGTTTTGATGTATATTCACGTCCATTAGGAAATATATGATGACATTTTGCCTATATATATATTTTTGTGTCCTGTAAAATAAACATTTCAACATTCCATGTTCTGTCAAATAGTGCATAACTGATAACAAGCCTGCCAGGCATCTATGAGGTGATGAGGAGGGGAGTGAAGCCAGTGGAGGTGGAGCAGCTCTGGTCCCGGGCGTGGGCAGGGTTATGGGGTGTCCCGGGCGTGGGCAGGGTTATGGGGTGTCCCGGGCGTGGGCAGGGTTATGGGGTGTCCCGGGCGTGGGCAGGGTTATGGGGTGTCCCGGGCGTGGGCAGGGTTATGGGGTGTCCCGGGCGTGGGCAGGGTTATGGGGTGTCCCGGGCGTGGGCAGGGTTATGGGGTGTCCCGGGCGTGGGCAGGGTTATGGGGTGTCCCGGGCGTGGGCAGGGTTATGGGGTGTCCCGGGCGTGGGCAGGGTTATGGGGTGTCCCGGGCGTGGGCAGGGTTATGGGGTGTCCCGGGCGTGGGCAGGGTTATGCGTGGGGAACAGGTGAACCTCAGCCACATCTCGAATCACAACCGTGGGACAGAGAACCAGCAGTGTGTGTGGGTGCTGCCCAGCACCAGAGCTGTCCCTCCCTGGCCATGGGCACCAGCCCACTGTGTCTCCTAGCTGAAGAAGGAACTGAAACACATACCGTCTTTATAGGACAGACTGCCGGAGGAGAATTTTTTGCGATGTGTACGTGCGTAGTCTTGCAGGTTGGGGGCGCTAGACGACCCCCCCTAGGACGGTGGTACTGAAGAGTCCCGCACACTGAGAGCCTGGGAGAGGGTAAGGGGGGTGTTAGTCTCCACAACACAACATGCAGTTATTCAAACAATGCTGAGTCTCAGTAACTAGCAGGACAGAGAGAGGGGCTTGCAGGCCTGCTAAGAGACACATGACTCCCCCGCCCCCTCCCCCGCTCCACTAGCCTCCCTCCCTCCACCCCCCCCCCCCCCCTCTCTCTCTCACACACACTGGGGTATTAAAGGCACACTATCAAGATTACTAGGCATATAAGTAGAAACAGATCAGAGTTCTGGAACGTATCATGGCGTTCTTGCAGGTGATGTGGACGAGATCTACAGAATTAATCATCCTTTGCTTGACTGGCATGATGAAGTTATGATGTTATGATGTACTTCAAGCGGCTCGTGTTACAAAAGTAATGCTGAATCCGTAATTCAAACATAGTTAGGAAGGTTAATCACATCACGGATTAAACCTTTTCTTGAAAGGAGCCACCTCTAAAAAGGACAATTCTGACGGAACTTACAAAACCTAGGAACCACTAATTAGTTCCTAACCTGAGCATGTCGTTTAGTCAACTGGACCTCCTGCTTTGTCTTGGTCAAAATCAGAACCGGAAGGTGAGACGGTGTACCAGCCCCTCCCACTGCCACCATGGGGGTCCATGGCCACGCCAGCAGCCATGGACCCCTAAGGGGGGAGGAGACACCTACCTAGTCCACTCTGCTTCATCTCAGGGGACTGGCGAGGGCAGGAGGGGAACAGCCGGTAGCTACTGGCCCTGGAGGAGGAGGTCTCAGACAGGACCTGGACACACACACACACGTTTCAATACACAAGAAGATACACATGCATAGCACCGAAGGACAAACCTTGAAATAACACTAGCACGCAGACGGGAATGGTCAAACGAGGCCAAGACAGTGTTAAGGAGTCAATTCAGAGCATATGACGCCACACACTGATCCCTAGCTTTGCTAGACCAGCCCTCTTCGGCGGCCTGGGCACACATCAACACTACAGAGAACCCCCCCGGATCTATTTACAACTTACAAATACAGTCAAGTTAGCCCATTTACATACACACGGAAAATACAGTGTTAGGGCATGAAGAAAGAGTTTAGCTGGTTAGTTTCCATGAAGAGGCAGTGGCTGTGTGTTTGCGGGGGGTTGTCATGGTCTGACCTCCATGGAGCCGGTCTTGCGGTTGCGTACGAGCGGGGACTTCCTGTGCATGCTGACCAGCTCTGACAGAGGGACGGCTCGGTCCGGCTCGTCCTGGGAGAGGTCCTCCAGGCTGCCAGGGTCCGGCTGTTTCTCTCCGTTCTGTCCAGGACAGGGATGGCACAGGGACGGTGAGCGCACAGACACACACGCAACACCACCACCAGGTTCACTCTCTGAACACAACAGGACAGGTCCACTCTGACCTCTGCGGAGGCAGGCCGGAACCCGAAGCCCATTGGTGCGTTCTCCTCCTCCTCGCAACCTTTGACCCCTGGGCTGAAGTGGAGCTCCACGTGGAAGCGCTCCTCAGATGAGGGGTCCTGAGAAACAGCAGCAGGGTTACTGGACCAAACACGTGTACACTCTCTCTCTCTCTCTCTCTCTCACACACTCTCTCACTCTCACTCTCTCTCTCACTCTCTCTCACTCTCTCTCTCTCACTCTCTCTCACTCTCTCTCACTCTCTCTCTCACTCTCTCTCTCACACACTCTCTCTCACACTCTCTCTCACACTCTCTCTCACACTCTCTCTCACACTCTCTCTCACACTCTCTCTCACACTCTCTCTCTCTCACTCTCACTCTCACACACAATAACACTGTTACCTTGTTGTTGTCCTCGTACAACATGATGACTATCTGAGTCATGTAGTTGAGTTCAGAGACCGCACTGAGGTAATCCATAGCACGTTTCCACTGCTGATCCTTCTCCTCCTGTCACACACACACACACACAGAAAGATGAACTTCTGAGCCCCGTGTGGCTGAGTGCTTCAGTCAGTCTGAGGTGAGGTTCTTACGTCCAGCAGGCCTCCGTAGCGGAAGATGCTGAGCAGGGAGTGCACGTGGCTCTCACTGGTGAAGTACAGACGTGTCCTGACATGACGGCCTGGTGACATCACCCCCCGGGAGTACCTGGGAGCCCAGAAAACAGCACTCACATTTACATCTGGCCGCAAAGCAACCTCACAGTGAATACGTTTGAAAGTGAACAGACTCTAATTCCCCGAACATTGTTCTTACAAGATTCTATACTGCCAAATGACAATAGCAAACTGTGATCCCAACTCTACCGAACTGCGGTGATCCAGGTGTTCCTACAGCAGCTACAACCTGAAACACTCACAGAGGGTGCAGCTTGTTGACCGACTCGTCCTCGTGGGTCCTCTGCAGGTCCAGCTGGATCTTCTTGACCAGTGGCAAGCAGTAGGCGTAGGCTATGTCCAACTTCTCTACCTTGTTGACGCCGTACTCCTGAGGTCAACACAGGGCTGGTTACACACACTGTCCCACAGAGGCCTTGTATATACGCAGAACACAAATATAAACATGCGACATGTAAAGTGCTTCAAATACATGAGTTCAAATAAAAGACTCCAGATATTTTCCATGTTCACACAATTCATGTGAAATCCATAGATTACAGCCCAATGAATTGTATTCGATACAATGACTTTACCTTATATCAACTGGGACTAAATAAAACACTGTTGCGTTAATAATTCAGTTTGGTATAGTTCGTCTCTGCGCTCTCGGAGCACGATGACCCCTGGCCCCCTCACCTGAGGGATGATGATGTCAGCGAGGGCTCTGGACAGCCTGAACAGGTCCAGCGTGTCCTCCAGGCCCAGCGTGGCGTTGTGCTGGACGTCGTACTTGACGCAGTCGTAGATGTCGGGGATCTTGCTGATGTCGTAGCGGCCGCTCTTCATGCGGAAGTCTCTCTCCAGCTTGGACCAGCGCTGCAGCATGAGCTCCAGGGTCTCGCTGTGGTACAGCTGCAGATCTGGACACACAGGAACACGGCGGCAGAATAAAGCACCCGTGCTCCACCGCCCAGGTCTCGGAGAGTTAACCTCCTGTAGCTTTTCTGTCCAATCAATGAATCATTAGAATTCCAGGTGCGCAGATTAGAGTTGAGATAAAACCTACAGCAAGGCAGCTCTCCAGAAACAGGGTGTGGAGATTTACTTGGTACTGACAGATGTAGGGGGGATAAAGCTAAAAGATGATGTTAAATAAATAGTGTTTTGGTATCCCGGTGAGGACCACCCCACCTGCAGACTTGGGGTCCTCCAGCCTCTTGCGGATCTGAGAGGTGAGACTCTGGATGAGGGTGTAGACCTGGTCACACGTGGTCACAGGGTTCTCCACTATCTTCATGGAGTTTACCACGGAAGCACTGCAGGTGGGCGCCAGCTGTGGAAACACGCACACAAACACATTCAGCAGAACATTCTTAGCCAAGTTGGGGGGAAACAATGTTGCCGTTTGTGTTGAGAAAGAGGTCTTTAGTTCAAGAACTGGAGAGCTCAACCTGAGGGTATTAATAAAGAATCTGTCCTTTTACAGTTTCTAAAGAACCAAGACTCTTATTTCCAAGACCTAAATATTGTATTATAAACGGATGGAGATACCACAGTCATCCTAAAGTAATCACATGACTGATCCTCATCCCTCTCCCGCCCTCGGCTCTGGCAGACACTCATCCCTCTAGTAGAAACAGGCTCATAAAAATAGAACACAAATGGAATGGAGAAGATGGATTTAATTGGCCGCTAACATGGTTGACACACTGCAAGGAGTCAGTCACCCTATCAAAGTCGTCCTCGGTAAAGGCCTGATCCTTCTGCATGATCCCGTGGAGGCGGGCCTTGACGCGGTGCTGGCAGCCGCTGAGAGAGTCGCTGTCGTTGTCCAGCAGGCCGTTCATGTTGGCGCTCTTCACCATCTGCACCAGGATAGGAGTCAGCTCCCCCTCCAACGCCAGGAGGCCCTGTCACACACACACACAAATTAACACTCAATAACGATCTGTAGTTATATAACAGTCAGCCCAGTATGATATCAAGTTCCTTTCCAGATATTCGGAACAGTTTTGACCGCTGGTTACCTTGGCGAACGCTGCAGCTGTCATCTGCACCCTGCCCTCGTCTGAGGCGTAGATCTTGAGGTCATGTCTGTAGGTGCTGTGTAACCTTAGCAACCCGCAGCCAGGGAACCCAGCATAGTCTCCTGGAAACAGACCAAACCGGACGGGAGGGAACAGATGAAGCATCTGAAATGTGCTCGTGGGGTTCGAGTGGTGTGTGTGTGGTGTACAGTAAGTGGTTTGTGTATGTGGTGTGTGTTGTACAGTATGTGGTGCGTGTGTCTCACCTTGACCTCCAGGGTACATGCAGCGGAAGGCCCGGCCCAGCTCCTCAGCCTGGACCCTGCCTGCGGGGGTCAGCTCACCACCCCACTTCAGCACCAGCAGCAGGGACGGACCCTCCTTCCACGTGTCTGAGAAGCAGACAACACCGTCATCAGCACAAGGAACACTACCTTATAGACCTCCATGTGGGGGAAAGCACGGTTAGCCATGTTCTTCTGTGTTACTGGTTAATAGAGTCAAGGACGCCACAAAATGGAGTCCTTTGTTGTAAATGGTCCCTACCATCCTCCTCGCTGGAGGTTTTGGGCTGCCCGTGGGGAAGGTAGGTGAGCTGCACCTTCCTGTTGATCCCAGAGAAGTGGCCATACCTAAGACACAGCGACGGGGAGAGAGAGGGTGAGCACAGGAGCACAGAGGTGTCATGTCTATTAGTCCAGTTTATTCCTGTTTCCGTTAACTTGTTGTCCAGCCAAACGATGTATGTGGGTCTTTCTAAGCTGTTTGGAATCAGATGTAAATGATAGAGAACAATATTGCCTCGTTGAACACACCCATAAACACAACAGCATCGAGTACCTCCCGCTCCTTTTTAAACGTCGATCCCCATTTGTCATGTCGCTATGTGCGTGACTTGTCATTATCATGTTACACATGTCATATTTGGTCTCTGAGAAAGGTATGTGCTGTTGAGAGAGTGTGAGGGTGTGTGTGTGTGTGTGTGTGTGTGTGTGTGTGTGTGTGAGAGAGAATGTGTGTGTGTGTGTGTGTGTATCTGTGTGCAGAAGCTTCCAATTCCATCTGTCATCACTGACACCAGTCTCATAGGAGGTAACACATACATCCCTGTCCAGTTCTGTAGTTCTGTGCATTTCACTCTCTCTTTCCTCCTATTGATGCATTGTACTGGAATGGCCCAGAAAGCATGCAAAGGCCCCAGGTGGGAATCTGTGACCCACTTCTGACCACATCACTTCTAACAACATCACTCACATCTCCAGAACTGTCTTCAGCTGCTCCAGTTTGGACTTTTTCTCCTCAATCTCACAGTCGTTGCGCTGCCCCAGTTCTGCCAGCAGCTGCCTGGAGATGTCCAGCACTTCCTAGAGGACAGAGACACGATGACAAGCCAAGACAAGACCAACATGACTCACACGCACAGCTATTAACCTTGAAGCAAAGTCATCCTACACACTTTGATATTAGACCTGACAGTAACCCGAAGAATTCCACCTGATACGGTAGAATGTTTAGAACGTAATATTGGGTCTTCTTCATGGTTACCTGGAGTTGTTTGGGCTTCTTCAATTTCAGCTTCCCTGTCTTGTACCCTCCATACTTTTCGAACAGCTCAAAAAACCTACATTGGAAGGTGAGAGAGACAAAGAGATTCTTGTGTTCCATGCTCCAGCTGCCCTCAGTGGTGAAACGTACTGGTTTAAATGTGTCTCAACTGGTTTCCACCATATAGAACCCAGTCATCCAGAACACTCACATGGGGTTCCGAACTTCCATCTTCATCTTCTGTTTAGGGGTTCTGTCTCCGTGACGAATGATGGCGATGACACAGCGCAGCTCCATCCTGAGGTGTGTGTGTGTGTGTGTGTGTAGGGGGTGCAAGGGTGACAGAGGGTTAGTATTTCGGGAGAAGGGAACAGTGCATTTCCATGCCACCTGTGCACCCCCCAGCTGCTTGTCAGCGTTGGCAGTGGGAGCTCCTGCATGTCTAGGTGCCCTCAGGACGGAGACTCACATGGTGCCCGAGGTGGTGGGGACGATGGGGATGTCCTCAGCCTCGGTGGGGATGGACCAGGGGATGTGGAACTGGGGAGCCAGCTCCCGCATGACAATGTTCCTACACACACGCACAGTTAAGACATGGTCCCTCGATGCCAAGTGTCTGGTCTGGGCAGGGCCGACCAAACTCGACACAGGCTATTCAACACATTCGACAGGCCAGAAATAGAGTCTGCCTACCCCAGGATCTTGGCACAGTCGTCGTAGTATTTCATGGAGTTCTTTACAAAGCTGAAGCCATTGACGTCACACACGTAGGAGTGTCCGTTGGCCCGAAGAAGGTCAAACCCACACACGGTTTGCTGGAGCCAACAGAACACACTGGTTCATTGTCAAAATCATCAACCCCAATCATTTCACCCTTCACACAGTTAGACAACCGAAGCAGTACATTCCCCAGTAATGTGTTTCCATGTGCGGCCCATGGTTGTTCTGGGCCTCCGGCCTACCTTGAAGGCCAGGCAGACCTTGCGGGCGACCAGCTTCTCCATGGCTGTGAGCATGACCGGGTAGCGGATCTCCTTCCCCTCGCTGTCTCTCTCCACCTTCCCATCCAGGGCTGGGGACTTGCGCGCCTCCGCATGGGCATAGTCAGGCCCTACCGTGTACACCTGGACACACACACAAACAATGATTGATGAACACATGCAGTATCATGAAGTCCAATGTCTCTCGTCACTTCATGGATGAGTTGACCTCTCATCCATGAGTTGACCTCTGCTGTACCTTGACATCGGTTCCATCCGTCGGCATGAACTCCTCGTAGATGTAGGATCCCGTCTTCCTCACGTTGCTCTCGGGGGAGTACACACTGCTGCGGCTCCCGATCTAGACCAGAGGAACATCACCAGTCACTTCAGACAGGATCTCCTGTTCCCTCCACAGAGCACACAGGCCTGTCAAAGACTCGATACAGTACGACCTGTGAGAGAATTCTCTTCCGCTAGGGAGTGACAGACCAGAGCTTAAAACTAGACATTTAATAACACTGATGTCAAATGTTATGGGTTAGGGTTTCTATCTCTCTCTCGCTGACTGCTGCGAGCATGTGCCTTCCTGGTTTATTAGAGGAGACAGAGGTGTTGGGACTTCATACTCGGACTGGTCTATTTCTGGACTGCTAAGGCTTTGATAAAACCCATCATTAGGGGAACAGGGACAGATACAGCCCTGCAGGGGAACAGGGACGGATACAGCCCTGCAGGGGAACAGGGACGGATACAGCCCTGCAGGGGAACAGGGACGGATACAGCCCTGCAGGGGAACAGGGACGGATACAGCCCTGCAGGGGAACAGGGACGGATACAGCCCTGCAGGGGAACAGGGACGGATACAGCCCTGCAGGGGGACAGGGACGGATACAGCCCTGCAGGGGAACAGAGACGGATACAGCCCTGCAGGGGAACAGGGACGGATACAGCCCTGCAGGGGAACAGGGACAGATACAGCCCTGCAGGGGAACAGGGACGGATACAGCCCTGCAGGGGAACAGAGACGGATACAGCCCTGCAGGGGAACAGAGACGGATACAGCCCTGCAGGGGAACAGGGATGGATACAGCCCTGCAGGGGAACAGAGACGGATACAGCCCTGCAGGGGAACAGGGACGGATACAGCCCTGCAGGGGAACAGGGACGGATACAGCCCTGCAGGGGGACAGGGACGGATACAGCCCTGCAGGGGAACAGGGACGGATACAGCCCTGCAGGGGAACAGGGACGGATACAGCCCTGCAGGGGAACAGGGACGGATACAGCCCTGCAGGGGGACAGGGACGGATACAGCCCTGCAGGGGAACAGAGACGGATACAGCCCTGCAGGGGAACAGGGACGGATACAGCCCTGCAGGGGAACAGGGACAGATACAGCCCTGCAGGGGAACAGAGACGGATACAGCCCTGCAGGGGAACAGGGATGGATACAGCCCTGCAGGGGAACAGAGACGGATACAGCCCTGCAGGGGAACAGGGACGGATACAGCCCTGCAGGGGAACAGGGACGGATACAGCCCTGCAGGGGGACAGGGACGGATACAGCCCTGCAGGGGAACAGGGACGGATACAGCCCTGCAGGGGAACAGGGCATGTGACAGCAGAGACAGACCTTCCTGAAGAGACGCTGGCTGCCGCCTCCAGCTGAGGTGGGGTAGTAGATGTAGACGTTGTGGTCTTCAGCACACACCGGCTTCTCTACAAACGGCTTGGGAAACACCTCTCCATTCACCTCCACTTGGTCCTCTGCTTCAACCAGATTACACTCTGACAGAAGGACAACAGCCAAATCACACAATCAAGACACATACTGGATTGAATTCTACTCGTCAGGGAAGCCTTAGTCCCACCCTGCTGGACTCATTTAAAAGCTTCTTGTCTAATAGGTCAGTAACTATATAGTAAAACAATACCTAAAGATGTTATTTTTAAATAATAATTTCATAATTATTACAACTTCATTTGTAATACATACGTGTTACATCATAGATGTTATAACTTAGCTATTTAACTGTTTGAGTACTTAAGAACTTCCCCACCGCAAATTATCTTGATTTTGAAAGGTGTGGTTAAACTGTCAGCCTAGAATGAGGCAAGGAAACACTAAGCCCCCGTTCTCAGGGGGGTGAGGAAGTGAGTTCCAGACACATCACGTCACAGTGGGGAGTGACATCACTGCATCCTCAGAAGCAACACTTTCCCAACCGCTCCACATCAGCTGCTATATTTACACCAGACCAAAATAAACCGGGGCTTCAGTTGACTAGGTAACAGCCTTTAGGATGTCGTGCGGACAAAAGTTGAGCGCTTGAGTCTCTCTGCACTTGTTCCCTCAGATGAAACGGAAACTAAAAATAATTATCTGTGCGCTTACTTATTTCCACCACTTTGCCTTCGAGCCCCCAAACCAAGTAATAAGACTGAAACTGAGTGAGACAAAAGCTGAAGGAAAAAGTCACCAGACGAATGGACGACCCACACTGAAAAACCCATATTGACGTTGCCTAATGGGCTGGTGCACTAACCGTCAGGTCTATCTGGGTCACGGTTTAACACAGCATAGCGGGGCAGATCAATCCCTTCCTCCTGTAGGATACGGTACACCTCCCTCCTGAAGAGCAGGAGAAACAGTGAGAAACGTCCACACCAGCACAGCCACACACACATAACCACGTGTACAGGAATCGCATTACCCATAACCAATGATGACAATAATGGCCGTACCTGTCCTGTATAAAGTACTGCATGTTCAGGTCATTGATCAGCAGAGGGTTTCTGAGCTTGGCATAGCTCACTGCCTTGTCCAAAGGGAAGCCTTGTAAAAACAATACGCGTTTAAATAGATGAAATAGAAATCATGATCATCATAAATACAGTACCAGTCAGCAAAATCTGGTGAGAACAAGCTGTTGTGTCAGAAAGGATGAGTCATGCTGAGTAGAACGCTAGTACTGCTGACACAGTGTGGTACGAGGAAAAATCTCGAGCCTTACAGGCCTGAAGAAAGACAAGAAGCGAGTAAATAAGCAGCTTTGTTTTCGTCGAATATGTGTGTGTGTGTGTGCGCTTGAGTGTTATTATGTGTGTGTTTTAAATTCACCTTTGGAGTGGAAGGAGATAAGGCAGTCACACAGGGGCCATTTCTCCACAGGCTCGTTGAGGATGGCATCCTCAGGGAAGATGACCACAGTGAGGTACTCAAACTTGCACAGCCTCTCCAGGATCTGGGTCATAGGCTTCGACTTGGACTTCTTCATCATGCAGCAGATCCCCACCACTATCTGTCGCTCTGGGGGCTGGTGGGAGGGAGGGAGGGAGGGAGGGAGGGAGGGAGGGAGGGAGGGAGGGAGGGAGGGAGGGAGGGAGGGAGGGAGGGAGGGAGGGAGGGAGGGAGGGAGGGAGGGAGGGAGGGAGGGAGGGAGGGAGGGAGGGAGGGAGGGAGGGAGGGAGGGAGGGAGGGAGGGAGGGAGGGAGGGAGGGAGGGAGGGAGGGAGGGAGGGAGGGAGGGAGGGAGGGAGAAACAGAGGGATGACAGAAATTAGTGGCTAAGTGGAGAGAAAAGAACCCCATATTGCTTGAACAGTGGGATGACTTAGTGTTGTATGGGGAGGTGAGTGTGGTGTGTGTGTGTGTGTGTGTGTGTGTGTGTGTGTGTGTGTGTGTGTGTGTGTGTGTGTGTGTGTGTGTGTGTGTGTGTGTGTGTGTGTGTGTGTGTGTGTGTGTGGTACCGTGTCTGCCTCCTCGTCGTCCTCATAAAGCTCCATGTCTGTCCTCATGCTGCAGCCGGGGTCCTCCAGGCCCTCGCTCTCATCGTCCTCGCAGCCCACGAAGAATCTGGGAGCGGCGCGTTGGCTCTCGCCAGGGCTGTTGGGCGCTGACATCACAGTCCCCCGCGGCAGCCCTCAGCGTCCCGCCGTGCCATCGCACACCAACACACCGCTGGGACAGGCCACCGCTGTGGGGGCACAGGGCCAGGGGACGGGATGCTCCACTGGGCCTGGGCTGGGCTGGAGGATCCTGGGTAGTGGAGGTGATAGGGCTGGTGGGGGTTGGCTAGAAGGTGGAATGACTGGGGGTGAGGGACTGGTTAGGAGGTCAGCGGTCAGATGTTAGAGGTTGAGGGAAGGTTTGAGAATGTTCTAACAGCGCAAGTTGGGTCTCTGGAGTAGTGTTTCTCCAGCCTCATTCTTCATTCAGCAGTTTCATATTACTAGCTCATGTTCTTCGTGTGGATTCCAGCACCAGAAGATTCAGATCCGACTGTCGAGCTGCAGTCCCCTCCTCTACTGTGTGTCCTAGACAGGGATACAAACCCACAGAGGTTAGAGTACTTTGGTGTTCATTACATCAATGTTTTGACAGGGCTAGCTGTATTCAGTTCCATTAAGTCTAATTAGAGGTGTAATTCAAAACTGAGAAGTGCACTGTCAAACTGGTCACAGGCTCTCTCATACCATGGCTCATCTTTAGCACCAGATGAAGTGACGCGTGGAAGTCCTAATGACCCCCACACCTACTCTAATGTTACACTGTTTGCCCCAACCTCAGCAAAATGGTACTGGAGTTGCAAAACATCAGACCATCCAAATCTCTAGTGAGATTTACACCATCCCAGAGTGGCCCGTGCAGACAGGCAGTGGCCTACATCTTGCACTAAGCATGCTGTTCATTGTAACCAGTCATTACCCTGACTAGCAATGTCATGAAGCTTTGTTGAGAGGGGGAAAAAAGAGGATACCCTCAGGCTGGTGAACAAACACAGTCAGGCCTCAGCCAAACTGGTTACAGCACACCACTTTCCAATACAATTCCAGATATATAGGCTTACTAGTTGGCCTACAAATCCAACCACATGCCAAACAGCAAACAAAACTACTGACTGATTTAATCTAGCTAGATGGCTAACACTCTACAATAAATATTACATGAATGTTTTTAGAAGACAACAATGCATTGTCATGAAGTTAACTTTGCTAAACAAAGTATGTTAAGTCTATCCTGCTTAGTGCGATAACCATAATCCATTCCATCTAGAAATAAGCATGATAACAAACACACAGACATTTACACACTTGGGACATACACCTGCCTCAATCAATCACAGTTCACATAGCATCTACTGTAATTGGTTTATGTATTCAACTGAAGTTAGGTCAACATAATGAGTTTCCTTCATCTTGGCACAGTTTACTTAAAGTAAACAAGTTCCATGCTTAAATGGATTATGTGGGGCTTTGGACCTGGAGCTTAAACCTCTTTATTACACCTGCTCTCCCTCAGGGCAGCTGGGGCACGGTGGGGACGTGCCTGTTAGTGCCTGGCAAAGCAAGTTATTAAACAACAAAAAGTTATGAAAATTGCATTGATTTAAAATATCATTAACTGGTATATTTCTTAGTTTTTGCTAGGCCGGCTACTACACTGTAGATGGTAACCAATGACAGAGTGACAGCATGCTGGAACTGAAGGTTTCAATTGTGTCACTGCATTTACAAGGAAAGGATGCAACACCTGCACATAACCTGCACACTACAAACAAGACATCACCAAATTCCACTGTATTGATGACAGCTACTCCTTAGGTTGAACAGGTGGACATTCTGGAAACGTAAATATTGCTCGGTCATATTAAAAGTAATATTTTAAATCTCATTGTGCGCTAACCTTAAAAGGAAAACAATCAAAGAACGTAGTAGTTTCCTGTCTAAACACACATAGGCACAATAACAGTACGATACCTGGCACGGTATCTGAAGTAAGGTAGATACAACAAAACGGCAATAAAATGGATAATCGCACTACGCAAACATGGTTAAATACATTCATTTGAACATGTCACACAATAACTGAAAATCAGGGTATCTTACAGTATGTGAAAGTAAGATTATTATTATTATTAGCCAGGCTAGTAGCTCTTAGCTAGAGCTAACTGGAATAGCAAGCTCGCAGTGCTAGGCTATCTGACAATGAATACATTCAACAGCAGTAGCTATATTTAGCTGTGGGTAAAGAAAGGAAAGCACTTACAGTACGTGCAGATGTTGTGGCTCAGCTAGGAAACGTTATAGCTACAGTTGGCGAGTTATCCACGCAATGGGTTTGTAATAAGTAGCTAGCGAGCTATAGCTAGCCGTAATCAACAATGTACAGTAAACACTATAGTCTCTGTCTGTGTCAGTCTTGTCTTCGGATAAAAGGCACGATTAAATTGTAATATATGTCAAGAGGTTGACTAATTATATAAACATATTCAAAATGTGCTAATGTTTGGTACTAATGCAAATGATGTCACCCACAACTGTCATTGATTTTACAACAGTCCGGTTACTTACGATTCCTTCTCTGTGTTGACAGCTAGTGAAACCAACCTTGGCTATTTTTCCTCTAACGGAAGAAACAGCGATCCTCGTTTGGATAATATAGTCCGCACCGCGGCGCACCCTGCTGCGAATTATTAAGGCAAACGTGTATGTTACATCAGCAGCTGTAGCCGGGGCCTGGTTTGCACAGTGATTGTTCGACAGGGATCAAATGAAAAACTTTAAAACTATTAATCCACGGGCCGAGATCGTGGACGGGCTCACGGGATGGTATTATAACATCCTTGATCAGAACACTATAGCATTGTATTTCCATTAGTCAGTCTCATTGCCAAATTTCTTAGGACCACGCAATCAAGTGCAATGTGGATGGCTTTGTAGCATTTCTGAGAAAAAAAATTATTTTACAACAAAATACGGAATGAGAGTAAAACTTTCCCACCCACGATTCGGCGCGATCAGCTGATTGTGCAACACATCATACACTAAACCTAAAACAACTGTATCCTGTCAAATAGATCAACGTGTATTCTAACCAATCCGGTGGCAGAATTTCATTAGAACGTCACCAGAGAATGCATTGGGGCTGTAGGTTTTTCCTGATGTGGTGAAGAAGACTTATGGTGGAGATGATGTGGTGGTGCGAAGGCTTGGTCGCGAAAAAGATCGGCTTGTGAACCAAAGGCATAGTTTAGCGCCCACCCCATACCCCTCAAACACACACACTATTTCTTTTTTAAGAAAGCTGTCTTCATGAAATAGAGTTAGTATGACCTCTAGAGGACATTACAAAATCAGATAATTCTTTTTATGAACGCCTGAAGTAAAAGTTAGGCCAACTCTATCCCCCTAAAACGTGGACATGTTTAGTTTTATTCAGGCTTTCGTCGTTAAAGAATTACTCCAGCCCACAATATTGCAATTAAACTTAATGTCTTTATTAAGTTAAGTTAATTCGAATCTTAATTTACATTTAGTCATTTAGCAGACGCTCTTATCCAGAGCGACTTACAGTAAGTACAGGGACATTCCCCCGAGGCAAGTAGGGTGAAGTGCCTTGCCCAAGGACACAACGTCAGTTGGCATGACCGGGAATCGAACTGGCAACCTTCGGATTACTAGTCCGACTCCCTCACCGCTCAGCCACCTGACTCCCTAATTTGATATTTAACAAGTGAGAAGATGCTGAACACGAACACAAGTATTATGAAGCATATCACACACTCCATGCATTTTGATTTCATAAAGTATAGTGTGTCAGATCTGTGTGACCTGTTTAGCAGTGTCGAGATGTTGTAGCCACTGTGGCGTGCCATGCTTGGGCCCAGGCTTATCAGCTGATGTCAGAGAGTGGACCATGTCTCTGACCCGGGGTGTATTCCCCAGGCAGCATGCCTGTCTGCTGCCCTGCACAGTGTTGCTACTGCGGGCTAGATGGGGTCACACTGGACCTCTATTCTGCTTATGAAAAGGGCATTTTAACAGGTCAACAACTCGCCCTCACAAGGTACTTCTTTGACCAAGTCAAAGATTCAAAGAAAGAGAAAGAGAGGGAGAGAAGGAGAGAGAGAGAGTGTACACGCCCACTTGTTCAAACATCAGCAATGAACATATCAACTCACTCTTTTTGGGACTTAAATCCCTGATGTCTTGAGCTTGCAAATGCGAAACATGTTTCCAAAAAAAGACAACTTTGCAGACCGTAACATGATCAATTTGACCTGAGTTCATAATGAATGACTAGTGTTAGATGCTGCGTGATGGAGAGAGGAGACAGTGGGTTTACTGACTAGTATAAGTGCCAAGTCCAGGTAGACCTCACCTTCCCACTCCCAGCACTCTACCACCAACCACAATTCACAAAGACCTTCTATTTCCTACTTTTCAGCTTCGCCACTCACATGTGGTTCTAATTTGCTATAGCCAGGAGTGCTACGCTCTCTTTGACTTAGAGTAGTGGGTCAGGCCAGGACAAGGAACCTCATTATAGATTCAGTACCCATCTCTGGCTGTGGTTGGTCGTTTCAATGCCTAGATACTGATTGGTTTACTGTGGCTATGAGGCATTTCCGGTAGAATTCATGTCATGAAGTACAGTATATCTGAAAAAGTATCTATCTAAAGTCTGTGGCAGTTGTACATTGAACCAAGGATTATGCCTCACTGTGAACAGAATCAACTTTAAGTACCACTGTGGTGGATGAAGAAGTGTTGAACAAGTATGAGTTTACTCCCAGGATATACCAAGCTGTCCAGTTGATATGTTTGAGTCCATTTCACATAGGCAACACAGGGGACAATGAATCATTTGCCAGTTTAGGTACAGTTCCCAATATGCACTGTAATGGGCCCAGTTTTGTGGGAATAAAACACATATCAGACATACCAGACAGGACAAAGACTTGTTATATGTGGATCCATGCTAATCTTCTTTGACTGCACAGCAAGAGGTAGCAGACCTGCCTGCGCTCTGATCCCTCGACCCCTAGAACCCAGAGGAAAGCTTCCGCATGTCATCGAGACCAGTGGGTTCCTGTACAGGGGATGTGTGGGGCCCTGATGTCTCGAACACAGGCCCTTATGATGTGATCAAAGCCCATCCATCATGGTCAATCAACTCCATGGAAGCATGTAACACCTCAAACACAAAGAGACCTCTGTGGTCTCCAAAATCTTGTGCAGTCGGTGGGTTGATGTAAATTGTTGTAAGTGAGGAAATCATAATAAACAGTCAAGTCATTAATTAAACCTTTTAGTCTTCACGGGAGGTTATCTACTTTACGGGGAGGCGTAAAGGAGTCCTGCATGTGAGCATGGACCTTTTCATCTTGATTTATGTGTTTTGATGTTGGACATAATAAAAACAAACTTACAAGGCTTCTTTGAGAGGATGAGTGCACGTGGGCTGTGCAGCAGAACCGAGGCAGGTATGTGAGCAATGCAGTGGTTAAACGATTCTAGGGGCTTGTAAAAGTGCGTTGGTGGGCGGGCTAGTGGTGTTCTGGTTGGTGAGGGACACAGGCCTTTATCAGCTGTGTTTTTCAGCTCCACTCAGAGAGAAGAAAGTCTGGTCTGTGCTCTCGCATAAGGTAACAGTGTTCTATCAGAAAACAGCTTGCACATTCACTTTCACACACTGATAGGCTCACATTGACGCATGCACAAACACATAGACACACATACCTCTTTACACAAATTTGTTTCATGTCATGACATCATAGATGCTCTAATATTACGCTATTCTGAACTAAATATTATCGTATACTCATTGACCAATCAAATACAAAGATTTTTATGTACGGTTTACATAGTATTCCTGGAAACCAACCAACCAACAGCATGTTTCAACAACCAATGACCAAAATCAACTCTCTCGAAGTAACACTTTATGCAGTTATTTGCTTTTCCTCTTTCTCATGCTGCCATTTAGGCAGAGTCTTGCCTCCTTCCCTCTGACATATGCAGTTATGCTTTCCAATGTAAACATGATACAGTGTCAGAGCAGGTTTAATGTCTGGTCTTTCAATGCAAAAATCATTTAATGTATCAGTGTTTCAAGTTGAAGACTTGTTTCCACTATAGGATGAGAACTCATCTCATTGAGGTCAAGCCCATTAAAAAAGTCAACCTTCTGCTAAGAGACTGGCAGGTTCTGCTCAGAGAGTAATACTTTATTGATCCCCAACAGGAAATTGCTCTGTAACAGTACACTGATAGGCACAATACAACTCATACAACATATACAAAGTAACAGGATCCTAAAAATAAAACTACTGTATCTGAGAAAGAACCAGCACAAAAATGTTTTGTTTTGATTGAGAGGAAGTTAATGCTAGTGGTTTTCAGCACTGCTTCAGTACATTTGGAGACCTGCTCACAAAGTGTTCACTATTCAGCTCCAAAAGGAAATAAAACAAACACACTCATGCCAGGCTCTCAACAAAAGCACTCCTAACAAGTTTCCAATAGAGCTTGAGTTCCTCTCCCTGCCTTTTCCACACCGCTGAACCAAAAACGGATTATATTTGCCTTGAGTTCCCACTGGACAGCCCAGTGTGAGGACTTTAACTAAGATAAGCCACAACTCACCAAAACGACTCATGACAGCATCATTGTGTGTATCAATACAATTGAATGTATTATATACATAAAATATACATACACGTATTTTTTTTACATGCACAGTAACTGTAAATGTGTTACATTACACAGTATTTTAGTGTAAATTTGTTACATACAATTCCTTGTTGTGTAAACTACTTGCCGATTAAACTTGATTTCAGATTTTGATTCTGATTCTGAACTGGAATGAGATACCTGTCCATAAGTTGTGGAATAGTAAAAAAAGGATCACATAAGCAGACTTGCTCGACACATACGTAAATATCAAGATATATTTTAGATAGGTAAGTTTCCCTTCAAATATTGTCTTCTAGAAAAGCAAAGCAAAGTTATAGATGTTGAGGAGAGAGTCAGGGAGGTGGACAAAGAGAGAAAACAAAGACATTTGCAAAGAAAGAGAGTTAGAGAGTTAAGAGAAAACTGGTCAATAAAACAATGTAGCCCCATGTTTCTCTATGTCTGACAGTTAAACCCAGTCAAACTAAGACTGCTCAGCATGGCTACCTACCTGTACCTCTGAATAATGTGGGCTTTGTGCTGAAAAGAGGGTCTCTGAATGAAGGTAAATGTCTACCTGTCCCCTGAGGCTTCATCTGAAACGGTGTCATGTACATCAATCAATCTGTGTCAGCACTATCAGCATTATCTGCTGTTTAGCTTGTTTTCTTATAGTGACAGAAACTGTAGAAAATGATGACTCATTGGAGTAACGCAAAAAAAACGTTAACACATCCAACATTTTACATGAATAAAACTTTTTTTACATTCAGTTATCTCGATGGGTCATGAGCATGACCAATATCTAAGATGTAACTAGCCTAATGTGTGTTCAAGAAGTGTCCTTCAGCATGTTCTTTCCTTCAGTAAAATCATTCATTAGAATGTCCCCACATAACTACTGATTTTCCATTTCAGTTCCATGTAAGCCCAACTCCCAAAAAAGTGACTCATAGAATGGTATACATTCTATGAGTCAGTTTTGTGTATGTATACAATGAAATACACGTTGGTGACTAAATCTATCCTTTGGATCGGTAATTAAGATACACAGACACACTGTGTGCATTAAGAACCACTCCTTTGAAGTCTCTCTGTCGAAGTCTCAGATACTTTGCACCATTCAGTTTGAAATCCAGTGAGACAGCCTGAGTGAAAACACCTCTCCCCAAACCTATCACATTCAACATTCCCTCCATTCCAACATCCTTTTGCCTTCTTTTCAGTGCTGCTTTCATTCTGGGATAGAAAAAACATACAGATACAGTTGCAGATGGTCCTCGACTTCTGTTGCTGAACTGAATCATGGCCATGATTACTTAAAGCACTCAAAATGGGGTACTGGTCTGTCTAATTTGTGTGGGTAGTGGCTGCTGCAGTAAACTTTTCATGTAGGACATGTGTTGGTAACCAAATTATTCTCATACACCCAAGAGAATTCTTAAACTTGAAGGGTTAGAAAAACCTCCTACTTAAACTCCAACTGAAGGTCTATTACCAGACCAGTGGACCTCTTTGGTTACACCTCTCTTTTTTTATGTGTGTAATTTTTTGTAATTGCACATGTTGCTATTTCCTGTCCCCTGAGCACTCAATGGTGCTGTAAGAGAGGGTCTGCTCTCTAACAGAAGGGGTCTGTCTACCAACCTCCTGGTTCGGTTGGAGTTTTTCTCCTTACTTTGATGGAAACAGAGGCAGGGGGGTTTGGGGTGGGGGGGGGGGGGGGGGTAAAACAATATTTTCACACCCTCTTATCATCACTTGGATGCCTGAAAATGATGTAATGAGAAGTGTGAAAGAGGAAATTGGTGCTTTGTTAAAAATAATCCTAGAGAAGTTCCAGAGAGAGAAGTGCCTCCCTTTAAATTATAATACACAATGGGACACACACTGTAATTATGTAAGAATGCTACAAAACAATTTGGTTATGAATTGTTGGGGCAACATTTATTATATATGTTCCCGTCACACCCATGGCCTGTGTGTTTCTTAAGTAATACAAAATTTATCTTATTTACACATTTTTAAGTAAAGCACTTATGCCCAAAGGAAAACATTTTTGTCCATATGTTTAGGATTGGTTGCCACTTGGGCTGTCAATATAATTTGTCATGTCAGCTCCATCTGTTGAGGGTTCCACACAGGTCTTCCTTTATGGCCTTGGCTCCAACGGTGCTGTACTACAAGTCGTAGAAAAAAAAATCACAAACAGGGCTATAATAATTACCTACAGTGAATGTGAACCATTACTAATTTCACACCCAAAAGGTTGGTACATAGTGTAAAAGGTACGTTATACACACTTCTGCTCCATCATCCCTCCCCTTACATCTGAGCTCTCCTCTCCCCCTGCGACCCCGACAGTTAAACTTGCTCCCCCTTCGTCAATTGACTCTTTTTTGCTCACCACGCGCGAGTGGAGCAACGCTCTACCTGACAGCTGTCACCTGTTGACCGGGATATAAAACTACTGACTCGTCGATTAACATTCGCAAAAGAAACCCTTATAAGAATCTTTAAGCACGAACCATATCATTTATCCGAAGCGATTTAATTTTCCTTTTCGGCAGGTGTAGGTCTTCTGTGAGCGGACGTATCACGGGACTGTTACATTTTCAGGTAGGATCTTAACCAATAGTCTACACATTTACACACATTCTCACGTTTTACACTCTAGCAACTCCTAATTAATTTGTTGTATTTGTCGTACGGCTTAATCAAACTGTTTAAGTATCTGACCCAACTAATTTGTCTGCATATGAGAAGCTACATTTCTATTGTTGCCTGAGTGACAGAGACTCCTGCATCTTTTTCCTTATTTGTCCTGCTGTGTGACTCTTTTCGGTAATCTAATCCAGTTGTAACATCTAGCTCTTGCGTTATAAATGCATACAATTTCTGTTCAAATGATGCCACTTCTACAGAGTAGCCTGCATAAGTATTCTCTTGTAGCCAGAGTAGCTTTTTTATGACAGGGGCTATATAACCTGGACTACATCCCTACAGAGCAACTGAATAATACTGGATTTAATTCAGGATTTAATACTTTTAATACAATAGGGTATTAGCATATTAAAAATAATTAATAGACTCAATATTTGTATTATAGGATGAGTAAAATGTTACTTTCACAGAAGTGTTGTTGAATAAGAAATCTTGTCTGTGTATCAGTCCTAGCCAGTAGGATCTCAGGTACAGTAGACCTTAGCTGCTCCCATGTCTTGGGCACTAACTTCTGTATCTGAATGTGAATAGTGTTCAGCTGCCTTTGGTCTAATGTTGGATGGAAAGTGCCTCCTCTGGAATACACTGGTGTTTACATTGGCCTTAATGTCGTCAGAGCTCCTGTAATACCAACTTCTGGAGAACAGAGCTGGTCTTATGGGCCTGAACCTCAATGGGAATCCACCACACCACACTGACTGAATGGATACACTGTGCTCAAGTAGCCACTAGCACTGCTCCAACATAGCCGGGCTGCTAATGAACTGTCACTTAATGAAACAAGACATTGAAAGAAATCAATGTCTGCCTGAAAAGAGGTTAAACCATTTTTTTTTTGTTTTTAAGGGACCCGCCATAAGAGATGAAATCAAAAGTTGTCGTTACCCACTACCACACCCATCATCCACTTTGGGGGCCAAAAGGTCTACTGTGTCATCATAGTGTTGTAGAACTTCTCCACATGTGTATTACCATGTGGCTGTTCAGTTGCAGGGAGCTGTTGAATGCATGTCCACTGCCAGAGTGGCATCCCCATACACAGCCAGGCCCTTGGCTCACCTCAGAGGTTATTCCAGGACAGCATAGGAGCTGTTTGAGGAAAATTCTGCTCTCTGCTCTCCTGTCAGAGAACACTTTACTCATCAATCAAAAGTTTACTGTCTTGAAACTAGGCATGTTAAAATATCAGTTTTCTTATTTTAGCCATATTCTCTGTTAATTTGTCTGTTAGCATAATAACCCTAGTTCAATTCAGTACGTTCTGTACAATGTATGTTAAGATTAGACTGGAAAACATGTTGTGCTCTGTTCCGTTAAGTGGGTGTGACCACCAGTCTGAGAATAATTTGGGATTCGTAAGGACTAGTGTTTGGCAACTTGCACTGGTCATTTACTGGTTTTGTTCCATCAGCAAAACTATACAATTTTATCTGTTCTATTTTCATTCCTATAAATGATGAACTTTAAATAATGCATGCTAACTAATGAACTATAAAACGATACAATATTATATCTAATAACTCAAAATAGTGTTCTGTTCATTCCTTATATTAACATAATGAATAATCATCTACTGTGTTAGTCATGGTGTTATTTATGAATTATGGGGGGGGGGGGTATTGGAAAGCTGTACTTTAAGTGTAGGAAACTACTTTAAGGCAAATGGATTGGATGACATCATTAAGGATTTAAAAGTGGAAAGCTTTTCAATTTTGGCCTCTACAGAAAGTTGTTTAATAGTGGTTTCTGATGCTGATCTGAGAAGTAATTATTTTATCACACAATTTAGGGGAAATATGAACAAGTGGATATTACTATTATCTGTGTGTCTGCACGTTGGCTCAGCAACATTCGACCTACCATCATTTTCATATGAAGAGCACTCATTCCTAGGTAAGTGTGACTGTGTTTGACACTAAATAAGTATGTTATTTGATCCTGTTGTATATACGCTGCATGTTTTACTGTTTATGTGTCCCCATGTAATATTACACAGCACAATATATGAGACTATTATCATGTGTTCATGTGTGTGGGGGGCTGCCTCTGTTGACAGACCCTGAGGATGTTCTGAGTGTCAGCATCCCTCTGGAACGCCCACAGCGCCCTCTACTGGGCAGCACCTTGGTGCTTCCCTGCTACTTCCAGGTACAGCCTCACACCAATACTACAGTCTTCAGTTAGACATTGGCAATATTATTTTATATGCAGTCATTTAATTATTAAGATGCCTGATCGTGTTCTTCACACCCCCCCCCCCCTCCCCCCTCCCCCCCCCTCCACCAGGACCACACGGTCAATGACCCGGGAGCCCCCACCATAGCCCCCCTCTCCCACCGCATAAAATGGAGCCACGTCACCAAAGACAAGGTGTCAGTCATCCTGGTCGCTATGGAAGGAAAGATACAGGTAGAGGACAAGTACCTGGACAGGGTTCACATGGTGGGATACCCAATGACCCCCACAGACGCTAGCATTAAGATCACAGAGCTGCACTCCAATGATTCGGGCACCTACCGCTGTGAGGTCCAGCATGGCATCGAGGACAGCCATGACACAGTCCAAGTTCAGGTCCAAGGTAGGGTGATACTGAAAATAAACACCTATCTAGTTTTACACATAACCACACTCTCATTTCCTTAAAATAACGTGGATATAAATGATAACAATGATTATAATAAGAATAATAATGAAGGACTGAAGATATGAAGATAAAATATCACTATTTGAAAAATGTCTCCTCCCTTTTCTCAGGCATTGTGTTCCACTATCGTGCTATCACTACCCGCTACACTCTGACCTTTGAGAAGGCGAAGGCAGCATGTATTCAGAACAGTGCTGTCATTGCCTCCCCTGAACAGCTGCAGGCTGCCTACGATGATGGCTTTCACCAGTGTGATGCAGGCTGGCTCTCTGACCAGACTGTCAGGTCAGTCTGATAAGTTAGACCAGCACCAATAGAGATCAAAACATCTGTCAATCTGACTTCCTCTCCAACTGCCCTGAAGGGAATGAATATCACAGTTCACATTTTTTGGCTTAATGTTTTCTCTCCTGACAAGGTTATGAATAGAACATGATGTAGTTGGATGATGTATGGAAGTAGTTTGTGTAATGTCACTGTTTGTGCTGTCTGAATACAGACGCCAGCCTCTCTGAGCCCCAGAGTGTGTCAGTTCCTTCAGGCTCACAGCCTGTCCTTTGTCCTGTTTCCATCCCTGCATACTTTGCCAAACCTAGCAGAGTCTGCTTTGCTCTGATCTCACCTGCTGTATTTGACACTCTCACAAGGAAAGCCTTCATGCTCCTAAACCAATGGCTGACCATTTATGATCTCATTTTTCATAGTATTTTTTATATTTATTGATTCTGTTTCATAGGAGATGATAACAACAGTTCAATTCCATAAACGGTATCTATCCCTAGGACATTTTATAACACATTTATGTGTGGCTTATTGTAGATAGTAATAGCTATTTTTATGAATGATAGGTACCCCATCCATGACCCTCGACGGAACTGCTACGGTGATAAAGAGGAGTTACCGGGGGTGAGGACCTACGGAGTAAGAGATGTCAACGAGACCTATGACGTGTACTGTTTCGCTGAGAAGATGACAGGTACACCCTTTCAACCTGCATGTGTTAGTTAGACATTCATTCATTTGAAACGCTGAATTAAGGTACAATGTATGGATAAGACAACCCCCTCTTCTAACCCAGGCAGGGTGTTCTACTCTGGGTCTGTGGCTAAATTCACCTACGCTGAGGCTGAGGAGCAGTGTTCAAATCTGGATGCCCAGTTGGCCACGACCGGCCAGCTCTACCTGGCATGGCAGGCTGGTTTGGATGTCTGCAACGCAGGCTGGCTGGGGGACAGAAGCGTCCGCTACCCTATCAACATCGCCCGGGCGCAGTGCGGAGGCGGACTGCTGGGCGTGAGGACCGTGTACCTGCATTCCAACCAGACAGGATACCCCAAGCCAGAGTCTCGATATGATGCCTTCTGCTTCACAGGTATGGTCCATAAATCCTGAAAACACAGTCGCCTTTCATGGATAAATGACATGCCATAGGCAGTACGTCGGTTAATAATTGTAACGGCCCACTACGATATAGCACAATAATGTTGTAGACATACAGCAGACAATGTCCTGTATAAAGTGTTACTATGTAAACTGGACCTTTATATACACAGGAGAGACACACAGTACCTGGATCGTAGAGCTCCCTCTTGCTTGTATAGTGCAGCTAATACATAAATATAACCCAACATTTACTCCTGCATCCCTTCCTGTCTATCCCAGAATCCCCAGATGAGGACAGCTCAGGAAGTGGCATGCTGACTGTCACCACGGTAACCGAGAGCCCCGAGGTGTTCCTCAAGAAGACCACCACTGAAAGCGAGGCACTGGGAGAACTGGTCACTCAGAGGCCCACTAGTCCCGACTTCGCCTACACCACTGAGCTGCCCCTCCCGGAGCCCCCCAGCGTCACAGAGGTCATCTCTGAGGAGGTGGAGAGAGCCACTGCCAGGCCAGACGTCGGGGCAGAGATCTGCACAGAGAATGGGCCGTGCTACGTGCTGCCCCCTACAGGTCAAGGCCGATAGTCAAGCGTTATTTATTCAACTCCACCAACAATGAAACTTGGCGATGAGAGTGAAGTTCTTGTCTTTGGGTCTAGGTGTGGTGTTCCTCTACCGCGCTGCCTCCAAACGCTACTCCTTCACCTTTGTGGAGGCCCAGCGGGCGTGTCAGAGTGTCGGAGCCTCCATCGCAACCCCAGAGCAGCTGCAGGCAGCCTACCAGGCAGGGTACCACCAGTGTGTTGCTGGTTGGCTGCTGGATCAGACTGTCAGGTAATGCTGGAGTGAAACTGAACGGGACGTTTCATGCCTGTGTTGTTGAGAAAAACAATATGTACTCAGCTAACCTGCCAAAAATAAATGTTAGATCATAATAAATGATCGCTATTCAAACTATTGTTCCAATCCTTTCGTGTCTTCTCCCTGGAGGTATCCCATCGTGTCTCCGAGGGAGAAGTGTGCTGGAGACCTGGAGCACCTGCCGGGCGTGAGGTCTTATGGCCTGAGGCCCGCAGATGAGCGATACGATGCGTACTGCTACATCGATAAGCTCAAGGGTAAGTAAAGATCTGACGTTGGTGGTAGTTTCCTCTTGTTCACGATTCTCACCCTTTCCTTCCTATCCTTCCCAACTTTCTCACCATTCTCTCTCTTCCTCCCTCCTCTCTACAGGTGAGGTGTTCCATGCAGGGTCTGGTGATGGTTTTACCTATGACGAGGCCCTGGCCCACTGCCAGGAGCAGAACGCCTCTCTGGCCTCCACTGGAGAGCTCTATGCTGCCTGGAGGCTGGGCTTCGACAAGTGCCGCGCTGGCTGGCTCCTGGACCATAGCGTCCGCTACTCCATCAATAAGCCCCGGGCCCAGTGTGGTGCAGGGAGGGCTGGGGTACACACGGTCTATGCCCATCCCAACCAGACTGCCTACCCAGCTCTGGATGCCAGATATGATGCCTACTGTTTCAGAGGTAAACAGCAAACTCGATATGCTCTGATTCATCGGATTCAAAGATTTCATCTTTAATCTGGTCTAACTTCACCTCCCACAGTGGACATCTTACTTCTGGCCAATGAAACTGGAATGAACATCACAGAAATAGAAGAAGCTCTGATTAACCGTACATCAACAACTGATTTACTGAGACCAGGTATGTAAGATTAGCTCTCTTTCTCATGACTAGATCACATTAATACCCTAACATGCAGTTATTCTAATGTTTTTCATCCTTTTTGTGTTTCTCTCTATGTTTCTCTGTAGTCCTCCCCTCCATCACTCCTCCCATCTCTGTAGAGCAGTTCGGTTCTGGTTCTGGGGCATCTGGTGCCAGTGAATCTTCAGGCGATCATTCTGGAGATTTATCAGGGGACCATTCTGGTGTTCTGACCGGGTCTGGAGACATGTCCGGTTCTGGTGACTCCTCTGGCAGTGGGAGGTCTGACATTCCCAGTGGAGCGTCTGGCCTGACCAGCGGAGAGCTGTCTGGTTCCGGGCTCAGCGGAGAGATGTCTGGTTCCGGGCTCAGCGGAGAGCTGTCTGGTTCAGGGCTCAGCGGAGAGCTGTCTGGTTCCGGGCTCAGCGGAGACGGTTCTGTGATAGACGTGGTTCTCTCAGGAGGCGGTGCTGTCCTGTCTGGGGAGGGCTCTGGATCTGCTGGCCCTCAGGAGGCAGGGGAAGGAAGCACTGGGATCCTGACCTTCCCCTCTGGGATAGGCTCAGGGATGATCAGTGGCAGTGGTTACCTGTGGGGATCCGGCAGTGGCTCTGGCCTCATCTCAGGCAGCTCAGGGGAGTTTTCCGGAATGTCTTCTGGATCCGGCTCAAGTGCCATTGCGGAGTTTTCTGGATACAGTGGTTTTCCATCTGGGGACTATCCCTCAGGAACCAGTGGCTTGTCCGGGGATGAATCAGGCAGTGGAGATACTGTGATCATGCTGATCGATGGTCAACTGTTGGAGGTGTCCACCTCACAAACTGGCAGGGAGAAGGAGCTAGGGAAGGGCGGCCTGGAGTTCAGCGGCTCTGGGGACAGCTCTGGGGACATCTCGGGGTCCGGCGGGATGGCGAGCGCTGACCTCAGTGGCTCATCCTCCGGGAGTGGCTCAGGGTTCTTCTCAGGGGTGACCTTCTTGGGGTCAGGGTTCACCGACCTCACAGGGTCATCCTCAGGAGAGCAGGAGGCATCTGGGTTCTTACAGTATGGTTCTGGAGGAGGGAGTGGAGGGTCTGGGTCTGGAGCCTCAGGCCTCCCCTCCGGGGCCGCATCAGGGATCTTTGGATCTGGCTCCTCTGCCAGCGGAGAGGAAGAAATCATCATCTTCACAACCGGTGATGTCCTGACTGAGGTGTCCACCAGGACATCGGTCTCCATGGAGCTGGGGAAGGGGCCCGTGGAAATCAGTGGGGAGGGAAGCACCAGCAGCAACTTTCATTCAGGCAGCGGGGAGACCTACCCAACCCCAGCCAGCGGAGTCTACTCTGGGGCTCACTCTGGAGACATCCCCCTGGTGACGCTGTCCTCCACTTCCGATGACAAGGCACTGACTGGGGGCACAGTAGGACCAGAAGAGGCCTTGGCTGGAGCTGAGCTGGTGGAGAACTATGGGCAGGTCTATGTGACCTTCAGCCCTGTCCTGGCTCCTGCAGGTCTAGCTGCTGCTGCCACGACAGCCTCTGCTGTCTCCTTGCCGACTCCTGCTGTGATGGAAGAACCCTCGTCAGTCCTGGGTGAGATCTCTTTTCCGTCAGTTTCCATGTGAAACTTCTTCATAGAAATACAAAAATTAGGGTACAAATCAATCAATCATTCTAACTGAGTAATTATTGATTAATGTCCTGGTCTGACCATCCTTAGTTGATCCAAACCCATGTGACCCCAACCCGTGTGGTGCTGGGTCATGCTCAGTACAGGATGGGGTGGGTCTGTGCCACTGTCCTCCTGGGCTGGGAGGAGTGGGGTGCCAGTATGGTAAGTCCTCCTGATGGAGAAACATTATTCCCCCTTTCCTGATCTCAGAATGTTCCATAATTGACTGTAAACATAATACATCTTTTGCAAGCACAGTAACATTTCTTAATGTTTTTCTAATCACAGTACCCTTTGCATGGTTTCCATACACATTACAGTCAGGTGTAAAGTTAGACTTTTGTGCAGTTCATATATTTGCAAGTGACATTCGTACTAACAATGATTTTTGTTCCCCTCCTCTGTCTTCATGGTGTATGTTTTGCGTAATGTGTCTTGTTTTGTCCTGGGTTCATGTTGCCTGCGTCTGGTTTGGGCCCTCACTTGTGCGTCAGACTGCGTCACCGTCGGTTGGCATGTGTGTGTTTGTGGAGGCCTTTCCCTGGAGGTTCAGGACCTTTGTGTCTATCACGCTCATTTATGGAGACTGTCAGTCCATCCTGTGTTGTTTTTGCTCCGCTACGCCACATTGTTCCAGAGAGCCTTCTTCTGCTGCATGTCTGCTAACTCCTGGGTACATTTTGGTACTTCTGTTCTGCCTCTACATGAATCTGAACATGATCTGCTGCCCAAACATATGCTTATTCAGACTTAGCCTTGCTTTAAATATGACCATGCCATACTCTGTATGGTTTATGAATATGTTTGACACATTTTGGCATCCTTGATCCCAAGCGTTACCTCTCAAACACTCATCTTCAGTCATCTTAAAAGCACAGTCAAGGTTGAAGTCTGGATCACAATGTTGCAGCAGCTCTGAGTTTTCAGATTCCATGAGTTGTACAGTCTGCCACCCCCCACCCCCTCTGGCCCCAGACCCCCTGACCCCCAGACCTGCCACCCCTCAAACTGTCCTGCTACCCCCCAGCCTGTCCCCGAGACACCAGTCTCACCCCCCACCCCTTTCTTACAGAGGTTGATGTGTGCCATTCCAACCCTTGCGACAATGGAGCAACCTGTGTGGAAATTGTGGACTCTTACAAATGCTTATGCCTGCCCAGCTACGGAGGGGACCGCTGTGAGATCGGTATGAGGTCGGCTTCAGCTAATAAACACTAACAGCAGACTCTCAAAAACAACAGGAACAACATTGATGCAAAACCCCCCTTTGGCAGCCTGCATCATGGGAAAGCGTCAAGGTGTTTGGTTTGGTTGTGTGGGTGTCTAGGAACTCAGTCAGTCCTATTGTCTTCAGGATCAGATCGAACATCATTACCTTCCCCCGAATCCTCATTTATAGAATTTGGAGGGAAAAGTCCTAAATGACATAGATCAGTGTCTGAGGGCGACCTTGCTCAGTCTGTGAGGGGAGGAGGTCAGCAGTGTAGGCTATTTGATACAGAGGCAGGACTTCCTGTGTGCCTACTATCATGAGCTGTGAGACTGTACATGGGTGGGAGATGGCACAGGAAGGAGGGGAACCATCGACAGCATGCGTCACCACTAAATACTATACACCACTGGAGAACATATGGTTTGGTGGTGACGTATAGAGGTGTTTTTTCATTGCTCCTCCTCGTGCAGTGTAGTTTAAGTAGCCGTTTACTGAAATTGTGAAGTCATAAGGGTGTGGTGGTGGAATGAATGAATCCCTTGAACATTTCAGTAGAGCAAAACAGTGGAAATTCAAAAAGTAAACTGGTCATTTGTTCCCCTGAACGTCACCTACTAAGATGAGCTCATATCAAATATGCATCTACAGGATGTTGTCTTGAGGGACTTCATATTGGAAATATTTAAATCTGCCATTTCTTCTTGTCAACATTATTTAAAAGCTCAATCACCATGATTCCAATTTTAGTCAGAAAGTGGATGCAGCTGTTCCTTATTCCCTTAAGGTTGACAGCATCATGTGATTTTTGTGTTCTAATCAGGCGTTCTATTGTGTTCTAAGTCTATTCTAAAAGTGTTTTCGTCGGGTTTCAAGCTGACATCCTTCCAGGTGTGGTCCGCTCTGTCTCACTGCTCCCCTGTTGTGTTGCTGCTCCAGATGAGCAGCACTGTGAGGAGGGATGGACTAAGTTTCAGGGGAACTGTTACCTGCACTTCTCTGAGAGGGAGACCTGGCCAGAGGCAGAACAGCGATGCAGGGACCTCAATGCACACCTGGTCAGCATCATCACCCCTGAGGAACAGCACTTTGTCAACTGTGAGTGTTGCTTTGTATTCATGTATGTGAGAGAGGGAGACACAGAGAGAGAAGTGGTTGTAAGAGAGCATATTCTCGTTCTTTTTGTCCCATGCATCCAGCTAATGCTCAGGACTACCAGTGGATCGGCCTGAATGACAAGACAATGGAGAATGATTTCCGCTGGACAGATGGAACCCCTCTGGTGAGTCAAACACATAGAAGACAGGTTACCTGTGCTATGACATACCACTTTTTAATTATATTGTGACTTCCTACCACTGAGGTCCTGATCTCTTCGCAGCAATATGAGAACTGGAGGCCGAACCAGCCTGACAACTACTTCAACTCTGGAGAGGACTGTGTTGTGATGATATGGCATGAGAACGGCCAGTGGAATGATGTCCCCTGCAACTACCACTTGCCCTTCACCTGCAAGGCTGGCCCAGGTATGCACACACAGGCCTGGGTGGTCAGGCTCAAGCATATAGCCTGGAGAAACAGTAGCCTCAGCAAGGGATTATGCCATTGATTAATTACTGAGTTATGTTGTCTAAAGTAGGATTTATATTGATTTGATTGTTGTAAAGCACTTTTTTACACTGTTCAAAATTAAGTTCTTTGCAAATATAGTTGACTGATTTACTACTGGCAACTGTCTATACATTGTGTAATCTTGGAACCATGAGAGTGACGAGCCACGATTTAGTCCATGTCATCTGATGTCTCTTTCCCCCCTCAGTGTCATGTGGGTCTCCGCCCGTGGTGGAGAATGCCAGGATGTTTGGCAACAGGAAGGAGCTGTACCCAGTCAACTCCATCATCCGCTACCAGTGTAACCCAGGCTTCATGCAGCGTCACCTGCCTGTGGTCCGCTGCTTGGCAGACGGACAGTGGGAGAAACCCCAGGTGGAATGTATCAACTGTGAGTACCCCATGGTCTTCTCCAAAGCAATTGGACTGTATTTTCATCCAGTGAAAAATTGCATTAATATACAAATAATACAGTATATTGACATAAAGATACATATTTAATTAATTTGTTGATTCAAATTGTGTTCGTATGTGCCCCCGACAACAGTAGCATTCAGCAACAGAATACAGAGGAGAACCACCAGGAGTCGATCAGAATCAGCCAGCAAGCAGCTTCATTAAGCATGGACTGAGGGACAAGGAGTTCATGTTTTTAGATAGCAATTTTAAAAGAACACGTACACTACACAAAAGCCATGTTTAACGTACGCTGTGTCCTCCTGCAAAGACCAAAGCAAGCTTGAGAAGTCCATGTTTGTGTTTTTTTGAAAATGTGATCATTTTAAAACAGATAAATTAAGTGTTTTTGTTCCCAAAGATTATGAAATGTTATAATTATATTTGATTATTTTTATTATTGTTTGGTTTTTATCAGTAATATAATTACAAGTTTCAGTTGGATTGTTATGCTGTTGATGAGGTGAATGTCATTACCATGTTCCCAACCAGACTGGATGTAACTGTGGTGACTGCATCAGCAGCATCTGTCTCTCTCACGTCAAGTCCAGAACTTTCCAAGGAAAAGTCACACCAGTGGTCCATATTGCACTTGGTCTGGATGAGCTGAGTTAGATCCATGTTCAGACAGTCTGAGAGTGTGACAGAAGCTGTCTTGGTAGTCACTATGGGAGGAGCGCTGCATTGGCTGGTGGATGTTCTCCAGCCATGTCTGGTGCAGCAGAACCGAGACAGTGAAGCCTACAACAGAGCAGCTCCTCCAACTGACAGGAAGTACAGGAAGGTACCTGAAGTCCTGTTCTGAGAAGTGTGTGAATGTTCAAGGGATCCTAAAGTCAAAGCTTGTTGGATGTTTTCAGATCTTGAAAAGTTGCTTTGAAGATATAAATGTCTGACTCATTTAGGATTTAGTGACTTAGTCCACTCTTTAGTCCACTTCTGACAAGCTGCTTTAGGATGTATGAAAACACCTGGCAAAATTTCATTTTGGAGAAAACTGCCCTAAAGAAAAAAACATTTTAATTTATTTAATCAAAGCCATGGTGAAAGAAAGTGAAAATCAACATGCACCCTTCCATAGTGTCTTCACCACATACATAAAAATCAGTTTGGAAGAACAGAGCAAGCAATGTGAATACACGTCCATTAATTTATTCATTCACCTAGCAGAGGCAGTACAGTAAGCCTTGCACCCTGAGTAGGCTTCATCCTGCAGTGTACTGAGCCTGCCAATGTCACACAGGAGGATCCTGCTCCAGAGAGTTCAGGCAAAGATCAGAGAGCCTGGATATCAAAGCTGAAGTAGGATTATTAGAACAGGACTCGAGTCAGTGTATTTCAATTTCAGTCAGGTGTGAAACTGTATTGTATTCATTTTCTGAAGAGGCTGAAGTTGAATTAGCACTGACCTCGAAAACGTTGCAGCGTGTCGTTTTTGTGTTCTGTAATGTCGCCAGCTTCTTTTACCTGGCTGTGCAGTGCATAGCATGTCGGTTGGACAGGTGTGCCTCAACAAGCTTTCATTAAGTAACTATAATCTATTTAATTGTTGTCTCATATTATCTCAGAGGAAAGGCCTAGGATACCTTTGTAACCATCGCAGTGCGAATTGCTTCTAGTCCTCCAGTTGTCATTGCTAAACCCATGCACTTGTTTTGCCTCGTGTGTATTTTGGAGGCTGTGCCTCCTGCAGACTATGTGTCACCTGCTGTATAGGAATATCAGATGAGAGAACTTCTATTCAAGAAATCACCACGAGACTTTAATAGAAACAGATCTACTTCAAACTTCACTCCCCTCAGAACAGCAATAGAATATGGATCATAGTACTGCCAGGCCTCTTGTTAGACTCTGGTACAACAGGAGAGATACACTGATACTCTGTTACTAAAGCAATATGTGGTGTACTACGAATCTATAGTCAAGATGCAAACGGTCAAACAGAAATGTTCAGATATGGCACTGAAATCTAATCTCTGGTTTAAGGCACTCCTGCAAAAAGCCTCATTTCAAGGTATGGTGTTCCCATCAGTAGCTCTGTAGAATGTATCCGGATGTGCATAAAATGAACTGTTTGTGCATAAATGTCTGTATTCCCAAAACATATCAAGGAATTCCAAATAAAGATACTAATTGTTACTGGCTGCAGTGTGCTGTGTACATGTGCTCTGAGTTTAGAAAATATTTAGACTACACCAGAATCTAGTTTCTCTGAAATAAGGTGTATATTGCAACCCATTATATCATTGAGATGTGTTTGAAGTTGTCACATCTTATGCTACCTTCTAAAGAGGTTTTAGGTTGATTTGCTATTTGCAACACATACAAGTACAGCTACATTGCAACATCCACCAAGCGGTCATATTTAACCAACAGACCTGAGACACAACAAAAATCAGTCACCTCAGTCTCATTCCAGAAGGGTCGACACCCGAACATTCCAGGCAAAGACAAACAAAAGTGGCTTTCACCTTCTGCCTGAGTCTCAGTGGAGTCAGTGTTTCTGAAGCAGCAACATGGGTGTAAATAGGATTTGAGTCATAGGAATAATAACATCAGGGTACATTTCTGTTTGCCCAACAGGGTGGGTAGCTGGTGTTGTCAGTCCCACCCTGGGAATGAAAGAAGTCCTTTTTAATGTCCTCTGTGTCCCACCCTCTCACACTTCTACCCACCATCCTCCCATTTACCATGTCAGGTTCACTCTCAGACCTAGACCTCCGGAACACAATCTCCTCCTCACCCCTCACCCCCACCATCTCTCTCTCCTCCTCACCCCTCACCCCCACCATCTCTCTCTGCTCATCACCCCTCACCCCCACCATCTCTCTCTGCTCATCACCCCTCACCCCCACCATCTCTCTCTGCTCATCACCCCTCACCCCCACCATCTCTCTCTGCTAATCACCCCTCACCCCCACCATCTCTCTCTGCTAATCACCCCTCACCCCCACCATCTCTCTCTGCTAATCACCCCTCACCCCCATTATCTCTCTCTGCTAATCACCCCTCACCCCCACCATCTCTCTCTGCTTATCACCCCTCACCCCCACCATCTCTCTCTGCTTATCACCCCTCACCCCCACCATCTCTCTCTGCTCATCACCCCTCACCCCCACCATCTCTCTCTGCTTATCACCCCTCACCCCCACCATCTCTCTCTGCTCATCACCCCTCACCCCCACCATCTCTCTCTGCTCATCACCTATCAATCTTACCATCTCTTTCTGCCCCCCCCCCCACACACACACACACACCACTTTCATTACCTCTCTCTACTCCTGACCCCATCAGTCTCACTCATCTGTGTGCTCCAATAGACTTAGTGACACCTTTGTTTGCGTGCGAGAGAGAAAGAGACAGACATTTTTATTTTTATAAAAATAAGTTAATTCCAAGTGGTCAACAGCTTAAATAAACCACCAACAATCAAAGAACAACTAACTGAGGTATATACCGATACAGTAGAAATACATTACTTTCATTTCACAGGAGTGGAGAAGCCACTTAATTATTCCAATACATCAGCTTCAATATGCTGTCAAGTTTACATAGTAGATAAATATAGTGTATGAGGTATTACTAAAATGCATTTAATATGCAAGTTGTTGCAGCAGAACACAGGCCATGCTTTTGTTATAACTGTGAGTGGTTCACCCTGTATTAAACATTACCAAGCCGTGTCGTTTCATTGTCATGTGATCATATGTGCAACCCCACAACCAGGGGATTGTATGAACTGGCTTAGACTTGCATCATTATGTGGACAATCAGTGGTTGTATCCCATCTCATTTCAAGGCTTGTCAACTTCTTCCTTTTAAAGGCATTGTGACCTATAGCTGGACATGAAGGGCCTATGTTTTTTCTATGACAGCACTGTAACAGTACACCCCATGTTTGTCCTGTAGGGGTGGGAACCCAAAGCTGCGCACCCCTGGTTCCGGGGGGCCACAGTTGGTGCGGGGCCTGGAGATGGGGTAGCGCAGGCTCCCGTCAGCCACCCAGCCGGCATCACAACGATCCAGACTCTGGTATCTCCAGGCAGCGTAGACTTGGCCCACCTTGGCCATCTTAGACCCATCCTCTTGACATGCCTGCTGGGCCTCGGTGAAGTTGAGCTTGTCCATGTTCTGGAGGTAATACACTTTCCCTGGAGAAAAATAGAGAATACTGAAATTATACAAGAGGAGCAGTGTTTTTCTCCATTTTCATTTCTTTCGTCTATCTCAATGTGTATAGAACATGTTTTCGCAATGCAAAATAAACAAGTCGCAGGACATCGGTAAAATGTAAAGACACGACTCTCTCACCACGGAGAGAGGAGGAGAAGCAGAAGGCATTGAAGCGGTGCAGGAGGCGATGACGGATGCCGTAGCTACGGACGCCCGGGGCGAGTCCCGCCCCCCCGCAGGGTTCCCGGGACTGAGTGACGGGGTACTGCACCGTGCCGTCTGCCAGCCAGCCGGCGTTGCACCAGTTCAGGCCGTCCTCCCAGGCCTGGAAGAGCTGCTCAAAGGTGGCCAGGATAGAGTCCTGATCTGCACAGGTTTGCTGGGCTTCCTGGAAATTGAGGAGGTAGCGTCCGTGAGGGGGCTGGTAAGGGAACACCACACCTGGAGGGGAACGTATGAGATGAGGTGATGAAAGACCCTACCAAAAAGAACTTTGCTTAAGATATTGCGGTGTGAGAAGACAGAGGAATTCAAAGATTGAACTGTACCTTGTAACTCGAGGTCGACAATCACACTCTCGTCCTCCAGCCCATCGATGACCTCACAACGGTAACGACCTGTGTCGTTCAACTGTAGCTCAGTCACAACCAGTGTAGCATCTCCTGGGAAGTCCTGCATGAGTTGAACTCGGCCCCTGGCACACCAAAATGTATAACCCCAAAATGTTAACTGATCGCTAGTTGAATTGTTGAAAAAAAATGCAAACATCATTCCAGTTAGTATTATCGACCATACCTGAAATCTCCAAAGCCACGGTGACGGGGTCCAATGGCCACAAGCACATCCGTCTCGAGGCCCCCGGCGGCAGGCAACCAGGACCACTTAACCCGCACCCTTCTGGCAGAGCTCAGCTCAGGCTCGTACCAGTAGTGGCATGGCAGGGTGGCGTTGGCGCCCCTCGTACCAAAAACAGAAAGCTGTGAGGAATCCACACGGAGCTGCACGCCGTTAAAGTGGACTGGAGGGGAGGTAGGGGGTACAGAGAATCTCAAGTGACCAAAACACGAGGGTGGCAAAGCTGAAACATGATAGCCTAGGCATTGTGTTTTTACTGGTGCATTGTATATCATTCATTACAGTGGAAAACGACAATTGCTTCCAAATATTTTGCTGTTATCCATAAAACAACAATCAGAAAACATCAATGAGATCTCATACTCTCTCCGTTGCCATTGCTGTTGAGGGAGTCTTGATAGAAGAATCGATTGGTGTATCCGGTGGCAGTGTGGCAGTAGCTGAGCAGAAGCTGTATTACCAGCAGGGGGAGGTGGTGACCTAGCACCATCCTGACTACAGGACTGGTGGTCTCTGGCGCCAATAGTAGTGCAGAACACGCAGCAGAACTTTGGTTCTCAGCTCGCAAGGACGTCTGATCGGATTGGAACACATTCGTTTTCAATATATTATTCTGATACAAAGACACCTTGCGTTTTGTCAAATTGTGTATTTTACTGACATCTGGATATTTGCAAATTATTTATGACTGGCGTGTCAATAGGATAATGCAATTGGACAAATGCTGGCGTTACTATTAGTCGCCAACAGAGAGCAGTATTTGTTTATTGCACAATGTAGGCTACACAATTTCCCCTGCAGTTCTAAATAAGTTATCAGATCCTGTTCCATTTAGTAAGCTCATAATTGATAGAATTTCGTATTTTTTAAGGACAATTACATTACTTTCTACAGCAGTTCACAGCAGTTTCTCATATATTGTATGGTACCAAAGACTGAATATTGTTTACACATTATCTAAGCTTTGCATAAACAGTGTAATTAGATACAGTCTAATGCAGACCAGGAGGGCTGTTTTTAATTAAAGAAAAAACGTGCAGTTCCCTTAATAGGCTATTGTTCAGATCTGTGAGATGCAACAAAAGCTAACTGATCATTGTCAGTTGTAACAGAGTTTTCGTTAAGGTTGATCCAGTATATCAGATCTGAAAAATAGCCTAAACATTATTTTGCACAGTTCATGTATGACAACTCAAGGATATCACTAACTGCCATTAATATTTCACTTTTTGCATATTGCATGAGGAGAACCTAAAGTTGCAGCCTACCCCCAGGTAGGTGTCTGATTCCCATTGTTGTCAAAATTATATTAAATCAATTGTACACCTATGTAAATATAACAAATACCAAACTGTGCATTTGAATAATATTAACTGTGTTTAATTATTAATACACTTACCGTTCACCTGGTCGTACGGATTTTCTAGCCTACTTTTCCCACCTACGAGGACGAAAGCAACAGCGATGTCCGGAGGCAGATACCTCTCACACTGCGGACACGGTCACAGGGTGAGGGTACACAGAGTTGCGTACGTCAAAAAAGAGTTGTTTGGCAATCCCTCTTTCTTTTTCGGGGAAACGCAAAAAAAGTACTTCAAGCTCTTCGCATTGCAGCTGATAAAAAACATAAGAAAAATCCTAACGTATTTAGAACAAACTCACCTTTTCAATTTGCAGTGTAAATTAAGCAATAACTATTTTACGAGGTCATGGCCACACTCTGCTCACATGGAGATAATTTCCCTCCAGTGTGAAATTCACTTAATTATTGTGAAGTATTACGAATATTGTTTTGGTTTTCGTCCCACAGCTGTCATTTGGGGAACCAGCATCTTCTAACAGAGCACCAACTAAAACAAATGATCTCATGTTGGCCATCTGTTTGAAGAGGAGGGGTCTGTTCTGTTACATGTGGAGAAAGCAAAGAAGGCTCCTCTCATCTAAACCATCTTTTCTAAACACTCGGAAAGCAGATGTTGGTCAAGTCAGAGCCGTGTATTACTCTGGTGCAAAGTCTCCTGCGCAGTTGTAAAAACACACACACAGATACACACAGTGATTGCAGATGTGTTGGAGGTGTTCAGTCCCTCTGTGTATTCATCGGAGTGCAGATTAAAGGTCTGGCCAGGGGCTAGACATGCCAGGGCCAGTGGAATAGCAGGGGGACAAGGGTCCTACAGGGTATAATTACTACCATAAACACCACACTGGCCCAGCAGTCCTGCAGTGGGAATGAAACATCAGGAGAAAGAAACAGAAACCAGCACTATTATCCACACTAGAAACCCCTCTGTGGCTAGACTGGATGACAGCAAGAGAGCGTGGTGTGCTGGAACTGTCTGTGTGCTGCGGTTTAGGCGGCTCTGCTTCCTGGTGACCGTGTGAACAGGACACCAAAGTGGGGCAGAGAGTCTTCTTCTTCTACCACTCTTTGATGTGGTCACATAAAATATACAAAAAACAGGATCAACACTTGGTTTTGCATGGAAAGCAGCTTACTTCTCCACTGGGCGTCCAAACCCACAGTCAGGAAACGACAGTAGAATCCTCCAAAAACAATTCCTAGCCTCTTCTCACAACAGAGAGAATTGGAAGCAACATGGAAGACATGAGGACCAATTCAGTAAAAGTGAAACCAAGGACTGGAGACAAGTACACAATAATAATGCAAATCAAAAGTAAAAATAAGCAAATGAGTAAAATGTGAACTCACACATATTCATCAATCAATCAGTTTATTTAATGACCTCTGTTGAAGACCAACACATTTCTTAAAAAATTATGCAAAACCACATTGAGTCACAATGTGACGCAAGATCTCAATGGAGTATAACACACTAATTATCATACTGGAATGAAATTAATCTAAAGATTTAGATTAAGATTTATCTAAAGTAAATCTGTTCAAATGTAAATATCACAGTTCTGTGCTAAATGTTATACAATACTGTGCCTTCCAGGGTTTACTCTACAAAACCGTCTTTATGGGTGATATTAAAGTTACATTAATGAGCTTATTGTAATAAGTATGTACACTGCACAGGTCCCTTTCAAACACACTGCTCTGTTACCTTGCACAATTGAACGTGAGGTTGTGTAATCAATTGAGATTTACAGATAATAGGTAATATGCACACTGAAAAACAAATGTTAAAATCTGCAGAAATTAAACTCAAAGCATAATGTGAAGGCTCTGTCCAGTTACTAAAGCTATAATGCATGGCATGGTCACTACTGAAAAAAAGCACATTGATACAAAATATAGGCTTATTTTTTTCAACCATTTAACAGACTCAAGCTTCATCCGGAGTACAGTTGCATGTAAAAAAACGAGAATGTAAAACCAAAAACAGTTCTCTGTTGCACACATTTATACACTTACATTCTATGCATTATATATCTGTTCAGTGCCTCCACCAACCCCCCCACCCCCCCCAAGTGTACACTTATTATTTATGTCATTGATCATTATTTATGGGAAATGTAGTTCTAGTCATGATAGTCTAGCAGCTCCATGTGGTGGTGGGTGTAGATTGAGCCCTGGTGTTTTCTAGGAAATGTAGTTCTAGTCATCACAGCCCAGCAGCTCCATGCGAAGAGTTATTCGCTCGTGCCACTCCCAGGGAACAACACGTACATAGCGGGCGTAAAAGGGAGGCTCAAACAAGTTCTTCTTATGAGTGTTGTTGTCAATGTTGCCTTGAAAAAGCTGCAAGAGAATATATACATTGCATCTGTGATGAATAGGAAGACAGGAAGGATCGATACAGTAGACATGGGATAGTCGAAAGGTCTACTTAGAAGGCAAAGATCACTCAGTGGAGGGTATAAATCAAGCAGAGCTGACCTCTCATGACAAGCTAACAGCCGAGACTCTCCTTACCCATTGTAGCTTTTAAGAAAAAGCTGCAGGCTATTTAAACATGTCAAGGGTCAGAAAACTCTGCACTCGATAAAAAGATCAAAGAGTTTTTTCCTAAGATACAAATCAATAAAGCCAAACCCTATTCTCACACTGCAGCTGGGCTACTCCCAGTCCCTGAGGTGGGGGTAGGGGTAGGGGTGGGGGGGGGGAGTGCAATCCTGTCTTCTCACACACAAAGAGAAGGATATAGAGACCACACCACTATCAGGGCAAGCCTCAAAATAGGAAGTGAAGAGATTGTCAAAACATGGGTCCAGAGAGAGAAGTGGTTTCTCAGTGTGCCACAGGGTGACGTGTGAGACACTGACGCAGACTGGGGACTGGGAGACACACTAAAGTCTTAACTTATGTCAACAAAGCTGCCAGATGTCTTTGTTACAAGTGATAATGGCATAAATAAAAAGCCACACGCCTCCCTAACACTTCATGTCCCTCATCTGTGGTGGCAAGTACAACGTTCCAAAATAAATAGAATAAATATATTGTTGCTGTCTGTGAATCATTGGATTTGCCTCCACACAAGTTGCCATGGACACAGTCTGATAAGCATATGCTATGCTGCTGCCTACCATGTCTGTGTCTGTTTTCTCATCCTTCACCAAGCTCCAGGTCTGGCCGTCGTTGCTGTATGCCACTTTGAACATCGACACGTACTGCACCACCCCGAAGTCCTTAGCTCCCTGCGTGATGATGCCTGTGAGGCGCTTGGGTTTCTCCAGGTCCACCTGGGTGACAGGATAGATGGGAGGAAGGGTGGGATGGCTGCTTAACCACATGCAGGTAAGATGCCGACCAGCAGCAGCAGGCGGAGTTACTGAGTGGCTGCGGGTTTGATTGACACCTACCTGTAGCCACTCAGAGCGGTTGTTGGTAGCAGCTGACCAGGCGTTGGTCTTGCCTTGCTTGTCCAGCCGGCCGAACTGCGCGTGCCAGGTGAAGGCATCGATGCCCCAGGTGCGGAAGGCACTGGATGACGAGAGCTGTCCGTCTGAGATGAGACGGGACTTCATCCCCAGAGGCTCAGTGCAACCTGTGGTGTTTGAGTACACTTTAACAACAACAGGGAGGGACGAGGGAGGGCAGACGCACAGGGAAAGAACCGGGGAGAAATGTGAAAATCCACCGACAGAAACCAATACACCAGCAGAAAACACCCATTCAAGACATGCAAAGAAACCATTTTGGAAGCTGATAGGAATATGAGACTTTTTAGATACTGTATGACAGTATGGGATGGAGATGCCCAATTATTACAGGAAGACAGACCGCAGGTGAAGCATTGGCCAGTGAAAAGACAGAAATTGACAGTAAATCATTTCGAAAAAGAAGTAAAAGAAACAGTATTTGCTTTACACTAGCAGTAAGACAGCTACAGCTGTAGCTACAAACAGTGGCAAGCAGACGTATGTTTACAGGGTGGAGCTGAGGAGACCAGATGGACGAGGCGTGTGTGACGTGAATGTGAGTGTGTGCTACCAGTCAAGGTCAGTTTGAGCGGTCCGCCTGACCAAAAAATCGTTTGTTGCACACTATATGTCCCATAACGTCTATGTTGAGGGCTTTGGGCCTTGTATGGCTGCCAGATTAATCTCCGGTTCTCTTTGTGTCTGGTCTAGAAGGAAACCTCAGGAAGGAGACGGGAAGACAGAACCACAGAGAAGGATTGAACTCCCCCACAGTGTTTCTGTCTGTCTGTTTACCATTGAGTTCACAGCCGACCAGCTCCATGCGCAGGGTGCATGCCCTGCGACACACCACAGGGACGATGCGGATGTACTGGGCCACAATCGGTGGATCGAACATGTTGGTCTTGGTGCTGTCATTGTCCACATTACCCATAAACACCTGGGGCACAGGACAAAAGACATAGGATCAACCAGATGATCGCCCCATTTATTTCCATGATGTTGATTCTCTAACCTTTTTATGTCGGGCCCCTCTTGAAAATATTTTAGCCAACCCACTGCAATATCTTATGCAGTATACATACTTTTCCTCTCGCTCATCCCACATCTCCAGTTTGAGAACCCCTGCTCCATTGTGCAGTTTAGCACTCAAGGTCACCCCTCACCTTGTCCCTCCTTTGGCCCTCAGATCTGAAGGTAGTGTAGGTCTTCCCGTCAAAGCTGGCCGCCACCTTGAAGGCCTTGATGAACTCAGCGGTGCCCATGCGGCTGGCACCCTGGGAGATGATGCCTGTCAGACGCATCTTCTTCTGCAAGTTGATCTGAGGTCAAAGGTCAGCAGAGGTCAGACCAGTCAATATCCCTCGACTTTGTTGCAACTTCAATTACAACTTCATTGTCAGTAATACTATTTATAATAATACTGTAAATAATATTATTAGAAGCAATCATATTGTAAGTACTGCTACAACTAACAATAATTATTCTAATAATGACCTCCACACCATGTGTGTAGTGGTCCTCTCACCTCAATCCATGGGTTCCTGTCATGGGAGGCTGATGTCCAGGCATTGACCAGGCCCTGGTTGTTGAGTCGAGCCAGCTCTGCACCCCAGTGCTGGAGACCCAGAATGCCGGAGTGCACAGAGGAGGCGTAAATCTGGGACTCAATGATCCCCCCGCCCTCCATACCCAGGAGGGAGATACAACCTGACACACAAACACACAGATGGATTAACATCTATATCATTACAATACAAGATAAGTGTTTCTGCTGGGTATTCTGTGATACAAGGGGATTCCCTTTGTTGTCGTAAACATCTAGTTGTTTTATTGACTTACGCAGCTGGCATTGCTTTCCTACATAGGGTGAAGGACACTGGCAGGCATAGTCTCCATCCAGATCTCGACACATCCCTCCGTTCCTGCAGGGCTGGTTGGCACAGTCATTTACATCTTGAAGGGAAGAAAATAAAAAACATAATATGTCGGTTATCATGAGTTGTCTTGCTAATCCATCCTAAAACACACGAGCCCCCGGGGGCCGGGCTGCAGCAGTAACCCAGGTCTGGTTTACGAGCCAGGTGGAGCAACACAATACCCCGTCTGTGTTCCCCCCCTGCCTGTCTGCAGGTGCCGTCTGTCCACTCAGACCTGATGACAGAGGTGACTGTGGGGTCGGAGGAGGTGGGGGGAGGATGGGGGGAGGGAGGGGGTGCAGGTGGAGGTCAGTGGGAGGGAGGGCAGGGGGAGGGACGGGTGTGTGTGGGTGTGTCATAACACCAGTAGAGGGATACAGGATGGTTTATCTATTGGCTGCAGATTTCTTTATTCTCCACTTGAGGGCATCCTTGCGTTGTGTTCTTGCAGTGTGTCCAGCTGAAGCAACATTGCTGTCTTTGGTGTTTCATTTTTTTATGTTTAAGACAGACATTGGGCTTTAACATTCTACTTAAACATTTTCTAAATTAAGACACAAAAGATTGATGATGTAGACAACTATTGTGCTAGAATTCACGGATAGTCTGCTAACACGATGGAGTTTATTAAGAGTGGACCTGAAGAATTGACCTGGGTACACGCACACACACACACACACACTGCAAAGCTGTGTGTGTGTGTGTCTCTACCCGCTCTCAGAGACTCATCCATGCTTTTATCTAGAAGCCAGACACCAGTGACGCCACATCCTGTAAGGCTGTTTAGCTGCTGTTCCCGTGAGCACTAAGAGGATTTGTCACATCTAATTGATCTAATTAAAACCTTGATTTGTAGACTCAGGCACACACACTTAAAATTCTATATTTGAATCCGCTAATTAGTATTAATTTATATAGGAATATTCTACAAACATGCATAAATACACACACACACAAATATGAAAACTGTCCAAATCCGTACAGGATCTCCTGTACCTAGATAACCACGGATCACTCATTAAGGACATCCCAGCCATGCTGGTGCCACTAAAGAATGGTTGTAGAATCCCAAAGATCCGCCCACCTCTGCTAACACAGTGACGTATGACTCAATAACAGCTCACAGTACTGGGCGTGGAACACCAGACGGCACACACACTACAATTGGTGGTCAGCAGCGTGGCATTAGATGATGGCTGTGTGTGGAGTGGAAAACTAACTGTTGCTTCCTATGCTCAGCTGAAGCCCTGTGACCAGATTAGATCAGTCTCTGGAGACTGAAGGTGCCTCAGAGACTCTAAGATAGTGAGGAAAACTTGACTGATGAAGGTTCCAACACTCCTGAAATAAACATACTTTTTTCTGCCTTGGTCTTTGTCCTAAGAGCTCCATAACAGTAGTTGCCCAAATCACATATAATCTTAGTGTGACACGCACAGCTGGACAGAAATACCAGCTACTGAAAACAAAGACACATTGCGCATAAAAAAGCCCAATCATGAACCAGCACACCCACTCACACAAACGCCCGCTTTTGTCATTTGGAGCCCATATCCACACCAGCCCATACACCACACCCTGGGTGTGTCACTAACAGTTTACAGTACAGCAGTTCATAAGAACTGGCCACATAAGGTTAAGAAGAGTCATCCTACTTGGTCTGTAGTTCTGTTTCTTACCACATTAGGAATGGGGAAAGAGGGTACTAGATTGGGTTTAGGTATTTAGTGCTACCATTTTCATCTAGTACATTTTATACAATTATTTTATGTGAATAATTGCAGTTTATATACTTTTTTTGACAACATTTCATTGGGGTTAAGCCTAATCCGACAAAATTGGAAGGTTGTCTCTAAAGAGCTGCTGCATGCTAAGAGACTTGGACTGGCCAGGACTCATTAGCACTTAAAGAACAGCCAACTGAAAGAACGTCTTTCATGAGACTCATGAACTTGCCACAGTGTTCACAGTCTTTCAGACAGAAACAGAGTGGACATTTTGGAGGTGTTTTCATATTTACTGTGACAGTACAGTAGTAGCCCTGAATGACGTACAGTACATGTTCTGGAAGTTACTGTAGTCCTGGTGCAGTAAATTGGGTTCCTGTCTTCCGAGTATGTGTGTGTGCATATACAGTATGTGCCTGTCTTTTGCCTGGGAGAGTTGACCTGAACTCAAGAAAGGGGTCAGGTTAGAAGGCAGGCGAGAGCACTGGTGCATCGTCGGGTGTGAAGTGGATCACTTCAGGTAGGTACTTACTGATCTGGCAGTGGGCACCCTCAAAGCCAGGCTGACATTTACACACATACTCGCTGAACACATCTCCGCGTCTGGTTGAAGTGATGACCTCACAGGTGCCATCGTTCCTGCAGGGGCTTGGACTGCAGGGTCCTGGTGAAGGAGCCAGAGGAGAAAGAGACAACAAACTCAAGTCATGGTCAACTGACTCTAAATGAGGGGACATTCAAGACTCAGCCTGGCCTTACCAGTCTCAGTGAGGTTGCAGGTGTCTCCGGCAAAGCCATCTGCACAGATACAGATGAAAGGCTCGTCTCCTACCCCAGTCACACATGTTCCTCCATTATGGCACTGGTTCACCTCACAGTAATCACCTGAGGAGAAGGTTGAGGGGTGATTTGATGATGACATCAGAGAGAAATTATTACATGTCACAGAAGTATACCTCTCAACAGCTCATGCCAGTGCTATATATAATGTGTATAACATAACATTATTATACATGCAGCAACCCTGTCAAAACAGGGCAAAACCACAGTGGAATAGGCTGTGTATGCTACAAAACAGCTCCAGTAAACAATGGCTTAGGTAGTCAGAATCAAATAACTACAACTACAGTCACACCAGTACATGCTCCTCCATCAAAAAATACCACAAGACCATTCCAGGACGGGTGACTGGTGGATATAACTAACTGTTGTTTTCCATATACTTATATGGTAATTCATATTTTTGCTGTCCAAAGCTGTGGGAACTAAACAAATGACCTCTGGTGTTGGGACCAACATTGGCTATGACACCATTGAGTTCCAAAGTGCTGACTCACTGACCACTGTTTCCACACAATCATCCAGTGAAGGTAGAAGAGTGAGGTCCTTGATCATATGGAAATATTCTATATATAAGTAATGAAAAGTACTGTAAGCAGTATGAAGTGTTTTATAATGAAGAGTATACAGTTAAATGTGTGATATGGAATGAGAGACAGTTATTTTTTAATACAATATCTACATTTGTCATGCTAACAACATGCTAACAACATGATAACAAAGTGTATCCATTAAAATGACTCCTTGCCATGTCCTTGGTTGAATATGTCCTAGGATACTGAGTTTAATGTAAACTTGTGTACTTTCGAAGTCTAGTGTTTAGAACTAGTGTGATTTAGCTCGCAGACATGTTACAGCATGAATATCAGCTTGTAAAAGGTGAAGAAGACAAAAGGGCTATACACAGAATTTAAGCAGAGAAAACTAACTTGTTTGTTGTCTCTTTTGATCAAACAGGTTCTATCATTTTGTTCATAAATAATTTCAGTGGTGACAGGGACCTGTGTTGAAATTGCTGATGGCATTAAGTTTTTACAACAGCCAAAGGTGAATGTGTGCAAGTTTCTGAGATTTGCAGGGAAGGTAATTCCAACAAGCACTTGATTGAACTAACAGAACGTGTTTGTGTGCCGACTCTGGATTAAAAGATTGGTGGATAATCCAGGTTACAGAACAAGGTGCTGTACCAATAGGAATGTTTTTCCTTCTCTCACAGGAACTTTATACAACAACCATGGACAGGTTCACAGAGACTGATCAAATTGATTCCTCTGATCAAAAACAGGTGGACAGGTACACACATACCCTTATGCAACAGAGAGGCTAAATATGTTATTCTCGCATTACAATAGACACTGAATGCACTTTATATTGGTAACACATGAATCCAATCAAATCCAATGTATTTGTATAGCCCTTTTTACAAGCAATGTCACAAAGGGCTTCACATAGGTCCATGTATGCCCCTCAACCAACCTAAACCCTCATAACATTGCATAGCCTATTTTCAGGAGGTTTCCAGTGTGTTAGTGTAGCACATGTCCCACAGGCACTGTGGGCCAGAGAGATGTACACTGGCTGCATCTCTCAGGTAAGACATTTGTCATTAAAACATGCCCTATAAAATAACCCTTGGAATAGACAATGGTCACCAAATACTAGGCACAGTGTCTCACAGACTGAGAGTCTACCTTTAAAATAACAACAGGAAGTCAGAGCACAGAAGTATATGGATATGGTTCACATGATTTGAATGCCCAAAAACGTTGTCAATGGTCTCATAGAGCACTCATTTGGATATTGGCAGATTCATCTGGTCCAAGGTCAGACATCCATAATCTTGCCTTGACAGTTTTGAGTTAAGGAGAGCGTCTTCTTAATATTTCAACAAGTCGAGCATCAGTTTATCAGACCACTTGGGTATGTTTAGAAACATTAATGTCCAAAAATGGTATTGACTTCCCCAACAGTTGAGTTTAGAGTATCAAAGAGTTACGTTTACCAGTTCAACAGTTTAGTGATAATCAACTTGTAGCCTATATAATCAATCAAACGTAATTGATCACACTGGCATGCAAACACCTAGGCTATACGACGCGTATAGGTCTGAAAACTAAAATTGTAATGTGGTCGGTTGAGTAGCCTATGGGCATGTCGATTTATTTATCAGTCTCGTGTTCACAAGTACATTTTAAAAACTCACCTTTAACGGAGCTGACAGCAATAAGTATACAGACGGTAATATATTGAAAGGTTAACGTCGGACCGAAACGTCTCATGTTGATTTCCCCAAGTAGCCAATTCTAACCTTCCCAGGTTAGTGGTGGTATTGAACCGCTATGTTTCCCGGCTGAGATTGACAGTGATGGTAGGCGGGCTCTAAATTAGTTTCTCTTTTTTTTTTCTTTTTTTTTACCATGGATTAACCAGTCAGCGCTGGAAACAGCTTCCATACTTGCTGATGGCTATATTTACAAGAGATCCATAGGCTGCAATGTAGAAATAATCAGACTATAAGGCCTACTTTTAAAATGAAAAAGCATTTGAAAAAGCACTTGTTGGCCACTCAATTCTCATAATAACTGACTTTCCAGGCGTTGACAATCCGCCTTTTTAGAGAGACATCTGTCGCCACCTAGTGGATTTCTGTTAGCCTACCGAACTTTATAAATACTTCTCCAGACTTTAAGCAAAACTTTCGGGTGAAGATTTTCGAGGTTTCTGATTGGGATTAGGTTGTGTCAAAGTTGTGTCCTTTAGGTCAATTGATTGAATTCGCTATTGGTTAAAAAAAAATGTATGCCTATCCTATATTGTACAAAACATGCATAAAAAATGCACGAGTTTTCAAGAGTTTGTCATTTCCACGTCTATTGTTTACTATACAGTTGTATTTTATCCGGTTCAATCAATTTCCAAATCAGTAGTCTAAAATTAATTCTAGCCTATCACTAGCCTAGAATGTTTTACTGAAAGTACATCTATTTCTTTTTTTTAACCAATCACGATGTAGGGGTTGGGAGATTCCGTGAAAGAAATGACGTAGCTGCTGGTGTAGTCCAATGAGGGGTGTCATGAATAGCTGTCTCATCTGCTAGGAAGTGGATTCCGAGATGTCAGTTGTATAGCCGAGTAGATTCATGGCGATTTACGCCCATGGAAAGCTTGGAGAGCTTTAGAAAGAACGTTCTGGCACGTTAAACTATGTTTAGATAGAGATATAAATATATAGCGAAATCCTCATGGAAAACTCAGTTACAGATTCACTAGGGAAGAGGAAACGTCCGGACACGGTTTAGCAAACAACGGTAACGGATCATGTTGCTTTCATAGCTTTTCTCATCACTTCTCCGTAGCGTAGACGGTGCTGCTACTAGCATACACGAGCTTGTCGCATATTAACGTTAGCACTAATAGTAGTAGTAGTAGTAGTATAGCTGCTGTCACTTATTAGTAACCTCACCATTTGACTTGAACATATTTTATACATGGCACAGTGTGATTATTTCTCATGTTTTTAAGATGCGTCGCATCTCTCGTTTTGATACATACATACAGACGAGTGATAGCTTTAAGCTAGCTTGGCAGGATGCGTAACTGTAAATAAGGATGGTGCGGCCGGGGGCCCTGTGTATTCCCCGACATACTGGAAGAGATCACAGAGGGGTGGGAACAAATATAAATACATTGTGACTCTCCTGAATATCTCGAAAAGTACGTGGTGTTTGTTAATATTTCTTGCCATGCCATAGATGTACAAACTGTATGCCCCTGGACTTGATGGACTGGTCAAGGTGTGATTTTATTTGTTTTCGCAGTCATGGGAGCTTCATAGATTAGATTACAGACATAAAGATTAGACACGCTTTTGTGTTCCTTTTGAATATTTTATGAATATTGCCTATGTTTTTCAGATTTAAATGTTCTTCTCTTTTTTTACATTAAGTGGATTTACAGATCACAATTTAGATGTATTGATGGAAATTCCAATTTAATAAGGACAATCCTACATTTAAAACATCTATGGTAGCTCTACAGAAAGAACAGTTTTTATAGTGAACTTAGAGTTGACCTGGGTAGCCAGTGTAGTGATTGATTATTATCAGTGTGTTCTGATTGGAGAATACAGCAAATCATCTCTGGGGAATTATGTCTGTGATTGGAGACTGTTGGTTCCAGGGAGGCGGCTCTAGGTCAGTGCTCCCTATTCAGTAGGCTGGTATGTGGATACGCAGCATTGAATGAGAGGGTTTGAGGTCAGTGCATTGCTGATAATGATGCTGTGGGGCTGTTGATTTGAATGTATCTTAAGACATGGACACCTATGTCTCAATTTCTGCTGTTGCCTTAACTCGACTAATGTTATGACAGGACTGTTAGGACTTTTGGGCACCGTACTTATTTAATTTAATTTTGTTCCAGATTTGACCTCATCACTGTGACCTGTCCCTACACAAATTTACTACTTTGGACGAAGAAGATATTTGTTTGTTTTGATCATCGAAACATTTAAAACTGTAAGTATTCAAATTTTACATTGCATTACTTTGGATGGCTCAACAGCATCTGAAACCCGTTTCATTTCCTCTTCTAGAACATATTCCTTGTTTAGTTTCTCGCAGCAGCTGATTGTTTACCTTTTTCATATGAACAGCAAAAATAGTAGTTCCTCTTTGTGACTATTAAGAAAAAACATTCGACCACTTAGTTCTTTTTATTTCCTACTTTGTTCGGCATTTGTGTTCATATTTCCCTACCGACCAAAGTGATGAGTTTACAGATTTCGTGTCCATCAGTCAGTGTTTATTGAAGTCTCATGTGTGTCTTCCAGTGCAATCATGAGCGCCCACGAGTCGGATGTGTACACCCTCGCCCCAGAGATGCCTGCCATGTTTGATGGCGTGAAGCTGGCAGCTGTTGCCACGGTGCTCTACGTCATTGTCCGCTGCCTGAATCTAAAGAGTCCCACCGCGCCCCCTGACGTCACCTATCAGGATACAGCCCTCAACCGCTTCCTCCTCAAGTCCTGCCCCCTGCTGACCAAAGAGTGAGTGATCATCGGCGGTCTGCACACAGATTGCCTGCCTATCTGTCTGTCCACACCCAGCCTGCCTGTCTGCTGCCTGCCGGCCTGTCTGTCTGTCTGTCCACACCCAGCCTGCCGGCCTGCCTGTCTGTCTGTCCACACCCAGCTTGCCTGTCTGTCTGTCTGTCCACACCCAGCTTGCCTGTCTGTCTAGTGCCTAGTGTCTGCCTGCCACTCTGGACTCTGGACGTGTTAGTGTGTTGCCATCTGGGCTTGCCATGTCTCCAGTGTTTAACTGTTTACCAGTCTAGGATTCCTTCAGTCCAAAAGTTATTATCAATGTGTAGGAGATGTAAGTTCTGGAATGCGGAACGCTTACTCGAGGGCACACCTTTTGGGTTGGACACAGTCGTGCAAGTAGTTGTCACTATTAAGGTGTGAACTCAGCGCTTAATGTGGTCCATTCCTGCTGTGGTAACATGTCACGTAGATTCTCTTTGAAAATGCAGAGAAGCATTCTCTGAATGTTCAGATTCTCCTGTCTTCTGGCCTTGGCCAGAGGAACCCTTATCCCAGTGTGGATGACACCTTGAGAGCCTCTCTCCCAAGGCTATGGAAGCAATTCTTACTCAACCACGGTTGTTTTAAGGAAGATGTTTTCTTAGGCTAACAGTACATGGCTTTGACCAATGATTAGCTTAATATGGGGAGTTTGGCTCTTCAGGGCATTCTTGCCTATGTGCTTTTGCTTGTTTGCCAGTAAATAAGAATGTTTACTTGGCTGCTGGTTAAGATAAAGTATCCTGTGGTGTGTGTTGTTTTATTAGCATACTACTTTATAATTGTGTTGAATAATACATTGATTGAATTGAAAATAGGTGTTGAATGTTCATCTTAAGCCTAGTTCTCTTCATTTGATTGGATGATTTCAGGCATCCAATCAGTTTGGCTTCTCGTGTATTATTTCACTGGTAGGACTTCCTTTCACATCAGTACTCCTTGGTCATGGTTTTTTTAATGGCTTATGCATCTTTGGTCGGGTAGACATTTTCTGTAGTTTATGTTCAGTGATGCCTGTGAGGATTGCATAACAGTTTCCAGATGACCCCAGAGGACTACGCAGTGATCAATCAGATGGCCTGGAGGAGCCACCATGGAGGGCGGAGCACTGGGACATCTCTGCCACTCCTCAGCATGTGGATTCTAACAGGCTGGTGTTGTATAGAGGGTTAAATGGCTGATTGAAGTGACTTCCTCTTTAGCAATAGAACAGAACATTTGTACAATGGAGGGTTGTTTCCCAGCTGTAATGTAGCCCATGAATCACATACAACACACTCACACACACACACACACGCTCATATAAAAACACAAATGCACGCCGTCTGAATCCTGGCCTCCTATGGGTTCTGTTATGCTCCGCAGATCACGTCTGAAGACGGCTTCAAAGGTAGATCAGAGGAGCATGGATAGCGTGTACAGGTTGCCAGGCCTCCTCCAGCAGTGAAAGTCTGCCACTTTGATGTGGAGTTCCGAGCACTCGGGGGCATGTCTATCAAAGCAGGCCCCCCCTCCTGCCCCATCCTGGCCTCTGTTGTGTCCAGTGCATCCAGGAGCACGGCAGGATGCCCTACAGGGGCTTTCTTGTAAACCACAAAGGGAAACGGTACAACAGGCTTTTCTTTTAGCCCTGTTGGAGTCTATTCTAAACCAACCTGACCTGTCCGGGCGGTCTTTACTGATCGTCGAGTTCCTTTTGGTTTATTTTTGTTTACGATATTCACATAACAGGGGATGTTGTTCCAGCAGGAGGTTCTCTGGCTGGGTAATTCTTGGCTATTGCCTCCTGTAGATGAACGGCAGCTTTGCGATGGCCTTGCAGCTCTGATCCTCTTGTCCTCTTAGTCCTCATCACCACAAGGAGATCATCCCTGTCCCTTCCCTACCTCCCCAGGATTATCCACAGAGAGAAAGCTCTAGAAGGCTCTAGTCTGACAAATGCATGGTCATTGCAGGTGCATTTGATGAAAGGGCTAATGAAATGATTCTGTGACCCGGGTCGCGTGACTAACCTATGACAGTAACGACAGGAAGGAGGTCAAAAGATTGTGTAAATGTTCACGCAATGGCGGACTTTGCTCACTGCAGTGTTTACTGTACTGCGTGTGTGTGCGTGTGTGCAATATCCGTTTGTCCTTTGCTGAGGGTACGACACTGTCCTTGCTCTGGTCTGGTAGCGGCCTCCAAGCTATCCACCCCTCTGTAACTAGAGCAGAGGCAAGTTGTGTCTGTGTGAGAAATCACATTCCTGTGAGCTCAAACAAAGGAACATAGTTGAAACCTAGATAAGTGTTGTAGGCGTGTCTTACAGAAGCACATCCAAGCTGCTGTGTGTTTAGGTTTGTAGATCTCTGTTTGGGGAGGCTATGTTCTAATGTGAGAAGGGGAATTTATGGCTATCGGCAGGACGATAAGCCGGTGTTCTCCAGTCTAGGACTAGCTGTAGATGTAATAAAGGCCTACTCTTATCTGTGTTATCTCCGTGGATGCAATGTTATGTAAGACTGACCTCCTCTACACTCGTATAAACACGGTGGATGTCTGAGGGATGCAGCATTTAAGCAAACGTTATCACTGATTGGCAATATAGGCTGTATTGTATGTAACACATCTTTTCCGGTGTGTATTGTGTACCAAAGGTTTAAACGCGAAAGTCAACATTGTAAAAACATGTCAATCTCTGTTACGTGTCGTAGAAGTACGCAGCACCTTTTGTCCCATTAAACTTTTGTACACGCATTAAAGTGTGTGTGTGTGTGTGTGTGTGTGTGTGTGTTGCAGATACATTCCTCCCTTGCTGTGGGGTAAGAGTGGCCACCTCCAGACAGCCCTGTATGGGAAGATGGGCCGTGTAAATTCCCCCCACCCCTGTGGACAGAGGAAGTACCTACCCATGCAAGACGGGGCCACCTCGACCTTTGACCTGTTTGAGTCTCTGGGGGACCATCCGACAGGAGGTGAGATCGGATCACGTCTTTCACCAGCTTTTTACACCAGTACATGTCAATGAGAATGTGTGGTTTGGTGTGTGTATTGCCTGAAAACAGAAGTGTAACCATATTTAGAACTGTAATGAGTTAATCGAGGTCACCCCGTACCGAGAGTGGGTGCTTGAGAAACGCTTGTTGATTCAAATGAGAAGCACGAGAGAAGAGAATGACTTGACCGTGACATCGTCGACCTGACTGGAGTTTAATCTCAAGGGGCCACTGTTTGTTTTTGGGCTTTGGATTCGGGCCCTGTTACAGAATAGAGTTACTTTGAACAGGGGTTATGTCACTGTTGTTGTGAGGACGCTGTTTCAAAGATGGATCCTTTATCTGCGGTGTGGCCTCAGCTCACCTCTGTAAAACACTCTGGACTGATCTCCTCCCACCTGTGCACTCGCAACCCAAATAACATAATGTTACTCTAAAATAGTGAAAATCATGAATACTAGTAAAACCAATCATTTGCAGTAACTGAACCCAGACAGAGGTTTGTGTTGTAGATGTCCAGTGCCACCAAGGGTTATCTTGGGTGCTATTTGCTTACCACACAGTGACGAACAGAACCTGTTCATATCCGACTTTACATATCTCCGTTTGCAAATGTGTCAGTGACCATTTTCCATTGACCACCTTTGTTGGCTGTTTCAACAGACGACATCACCATGGTGATATGCCCGGGCATCGGTAACCATAGCGAGAAGCACTACATCCGTACCTTCGTAGGCCACTCTCAGAAGCAAGGCTACAGGTGTGCCGTGCTCAACCACCTGGGAGCCCTGCCCAACATCGAGCTGACCTCCCCTCGCATGTTCACCTACGGTGAGGACCACACACGTGACACACACACGCACACGTTGGGAGTGGGCTGGACATCAAGGGGTCATTTCTGTGGTCCGTGTCATGTGGTCAGGGTGCACGTGGGAGTTTGCCGCCATGGTGGGCTACATCAAGAAGGCGTACGCCCAGACCCAGCTGATTGTGGTGGGCTTCAGCCTGGGGGGCAACATCGTGTGCAAGTTCCTAGGGGAGAGCCAGGCCAACCAGGAGAGGGTCCTGTGCTGCGTCAGCATGTGCCAGGGATACAGCGCTCTCAGGTGGGTGTGGGTGTGTATGTCCCAGGTGTGTGTGTCCCAGTCATTAATCCCACCGCTCGGATCTGATCAGACTAATGGGCAGTCCAGTCTCACTGGATGAGAACGGGCACAAGGCTTATTTATTTCATGTTGCGGGTGAGGGAGGACAACTCTTAGTAAATGTATTCAACGAGGCGCAGAGCGAGACTAGTTCTGGTAAGGGTTCCGGATAGAACGAGAGTTGGCTGAACCACACCTTTCCTGTTGAGAGGCTGCCAGGGTCTCCTGGCAGTGACAGTGTGTTCTGTCCAGTGTTTATATATGTGCGAGAGAGAGAGAAAGATGAAGAGAGCACTCGTTTTAGAGACAGGAACAGACACACTGTCCTCTTGGTGAAATAGGATTATAGTCCTTTCCAATTAGTGTTTTCCATGCTCTTCAAAGCCATAAAAAATTAATACATCATCCATGCCATCTATTAAATGGACTCAGTCCACTGTATCACTCATCGCATTCCTAGTGTAGAAATCATTTGTGAGAAGGGGGCGTAAGGAGGTGAAAGTTTGACAGTTTCATATGTACGTTTAGGGAAGGGATGTTAAACTCAGTTTGTAAAGCAGCGTAGGCTGCTAGAATGGCAGATTCCCCTCACGCTGAGCATGTCAGAGTCCTGCACACAAACCACAGCCTGGGCTTTTGTCCCCTGGATTAGGCAGTGCATTGTTAAACGTGTGGTCTGGAATGCAGACTGACTGCGCACAGCTGACGTGTGTGTGTGTGTGTTTGTGTCCTCTGCGTCCCTCAGGGCCCAGGAGACGTTCCTGCAGTGGGACCAGTGCAGGAGATTCTATAACTTCCTCATGGCCGACAACATGAAGAAGATTATCCTCTCACACAGGTAGGGGCCATGTTCCTATCTCAAATGCTTCCTGTCAGTAGGCCCCTCCTCTCCAGCACTGGAGGAGACTGTAGTCACAGTGTTGAGGTGACGCGAATCGGCAAGTGATGAGCATGACGTGATGTGCCTGAACCCTCTGTCCAGACAGAGGGTTCAGGCACAGAGCTGTGACTGTCCTGTGCTGGACTGCACCCTGGGACATCACATGCGTTCCAGAATGGTGTCTCACATCTCGCGTGTGTGTTTGACAGGGGGAGCTTGTTCGGAAGCTCGACCAAAATGGAGGACGGCGATCTGAGCAGATTGTTCACGGCAACGTCCCTCATGCAGATCGATGACAACATCATGAGGTACGGAGACCCAGCGGGGACACACAGGGCTGGAGGTAGAGGAAGAACCATTACTAAACCAGATAACCGTGGTTCTTCCCTCAAACCCGGGTTTGTCTGAGACACTCCGTGTCTGTACACTCCCACCTGTGGCAGAGGAGGGAGAGGCCTCTCGAGTACTTCTAGTCTAGCAGGTTCTAATGCGGACAATCATTTGAACAACACCCTCTCTGTTGATGAACAGACACCGCCCAGGTGTGATACGGTGTCCTTCCTGTTTCTACAGGAAGTTCCACGGACACAGCTCCCTGAAAGAGTACTACGAGAAGGAGAGCTGTGTGCATTTTATTCACAATGTAAGTGAACGACAGCCTCCTCTGATTGTGCTGTGTACATGTTATGTTACTTTTGGAACCATGGAACTTTTTTATATTCTTAAGGCAAATGTCTCACATACAGACTTTTATTTTGTAGGTTAACGTGCCACTGTTGCTGGTGAATTCTGCAGACGACCCCCTGGTGCATGAGTCACTGCTTACCATTCCTCGCACACTAGCAGGTAGCTAACACCCTCCCAGTTACCACAACATACAGTATCAGCAGAGGTGCCCAGTTTCAAACTTTGACCGTGAGACCCACGCATATCAACCAGTTCGCACGCACACACACACACCACACCTCTTATGTCTTAGGCTGAGAATCCCCCAATAATTAAAGAACTTCTTTCTTTTTCTATCTATACATTTCCTGACTTGTCCTCAAGTTCCGGGAGATCCTTTTCGCATGCACTGTATTATGTGAATGCTCGCGTGCAACATAGTTACTGTGCAACATTCCCGTCAATGTAATTGTGTGTCCCCCAATGTTGATATCATTTATTCGCCCCTACCCCAGACCACGTAATCTCACTCTGAACATTTGGTGAAACTTGGCAGCCCTGAGCATCAGCAAGACTAAACTACAGCTCTGGGAAGAGACTGCTAATACATTCTAATAGATGATACTATTCTAAAGTATTCTTAAGTGAATGAGACCTGTCTACTGTGTTTACACAGGTCACTTTATTTGTCTTCAGACTTTGTAGACTTGTAGATGTTGAGAGGTTGATCCGATGACTAAGCTCCACACCCTGGTGAGGGAGGGGGGGAGGGGGGCAGGGTGTGGAGCCAGCAGTTCTTGGAATACCTAACAGAATTCTACTGCCTCAGGAACACAAACACACACACACACACACACACACACTGTGTTCTCCACATGAGCCTACACACCTCCTTGTGTCATTGTCAAGTTTTTTTTTCTGTATCCATGACCTAAGTGTGTCATTGGTCTAACGCCCATGTTCTGGACTCTTCGTCGGAAAGAGTCAGACTTTTCCTTTACCGGACGGGAACATGTATTTATTTGATCAGTTGTAGATAGTGTGTCTGTGAAGGGATCTGTCCTGTGGTGGTATAGGGAGATGGCCAGGGGTGTAGTTAGACCCTTTGTACCGGGGCTCTTGCCCCAGTATAAATCTGCTGTGCCCCAGTAAAATCTAAAGTTTGAGTTTTAACAATTTACTTTATTAGTCAGTGCATTAATTTAGATTGATAATCCCAGAAAAAATAAAGGCAGTATCCCAATCAACGCTTGTAAAAGTGTTTAACCGAAAACACAAACCGATGCACGCAGAATTCCATGTCAGCGTGCTCTTCTGAGCTTGCCAAATAGCCACTGCAGCACGCACACAGAAGTCCAGGTGTCGGACTCGGCATACAAGTCAGAATTAAGGTAAGAAAACATTACAAAACTTAAGACAGTTTCTAAATGATAGGCCTACAGATCATCCTATTTTGACTAAACATAAAAACAATATTACATGAAGCTAAAAAAACCTGTATTTGCGCTCAAAGGAATGCGAAAAAAAGGATCTGAAGGGATATGAATAGGGGCCTGTGCCCCAGTAGAGCTTTATGTCTAACAACACCTGTGGAGATGGCAGAACAGGCTAGAAGGTGAAGTGGGTCACTGCCTCACTCCAGGGCCCTGACTGACCAGCTCTGCACAGCAACGTAGCTGCTCTGCCTGCCTCTCTGCCCCCACACACACACCTTGCCCTGCATACGCACACCTGACTAGAAACACACACCTGCCGGGACACACACACCTCCTCACACAGCCGTCATCGTTCATTAGGAGTCAAAGTCTGGGCCACATCGTCTGTTTAGGCAGTGAGCTGTTCAGGGGGGGTGCTGGGGGCAGACCGACCTCTCTGCCTCACAGCCGTCAGTAAGGATGGCTAGAGTATAGTAGAACCCTGTGGGAGCCTACTGTAGCAGGCTGGGCAGGCTTCCCCCCTAACCCAGATAGAGCATGGAGATCCAGACCAGACCCTGCTATCCTGTCTGCTTCTTCGGCTACTCACCTCCTGGAGGAGAACAGGAAGTTGGGAGGGTCTGAGTCTGGGTTTATTACATGAATGTATATGACCTCATCATTTTCTTTATCTGGTAAAGATTAGAGTGATGACCTGATAAAACTGGTGACTGTGTGTCCTAGGAGTGTAAATAATGTAACTGACTGTACCTGACGAGCCAGGCTCCACTGGACCTGTGTGCAGTAGAGGCTGGCTCTTTGAGTCCACGGTACACACACACCCTTTCTGTCCACACAGACCATTTCCTGGTTGCCTTATATTTGTATATATATATATTTGTAATATCTCCTAGAGCTGTAGTAGCTGACATGCCCTATGTGTCTCCCTCTCCTGCTCCCTTTCTCTCTGTCCCTCCCTCCCTCTCAATCACTCTCTGTCCCTCTCCTTCTCTCCCTTTCTCTCTGGCCCTCTCTCGCTCTCTCTCAATCCCTCTCTTTCTCTCCCTCACCTCTCCCTTTCTCTCCCTCTCTCCCTCCCCTCCCTCCCTCTCTCCCTCTCTCCCTCTCTCTCTTGCCCTCCCTTCTTTCTCCTTCCCTCTCTCTGTCTGTCCTACAGAGAAAAAGGAGAACGTGATGTTTTCCCTGACACTACACGGGGGCCACCTGGGCTTCTTTGAGGGGGCGGTCCTCTTCCCCCAGCCGCTCACCTGGATGGACAAGGTCATCGTGAGTTACGCCAATGCCATCTGCCAGTGGGAGAAACAGAAACCGCCGTGCCAAAGCGGGCTCCTAAATGAGAGCCCCTGCCCAGAGAAGAAAGACTAACTGCTCACCCCTTTCTTTCTTTCTCTCTCTCTTTCTTTCTCCCTCTCTCTGTCTGTCTTTTCTGACACCCACTGCACCACACCCACTCACACACCGGGAAGAGACTGGAACCAACAACTGCACGGTCTCTCCTGTGGTGCACTGGGCAACTCTCACGTCCTCTTCTGTCACACGTCTCTCCTGTACCCCACCCACCCCCCCACCCCGACCTGTAAGCGAACTAACGACTAACTGCCTTTTGAGCTTATTTCTGTTGTTTGGGATCTGAGAAGACTCACATTTGATTGACCGATGTGTACACGACCAACGGAGATCCCCCAACAGAGAAACCCAGACTCAGCCTGGCAGACCCAACATGACAAAGAAGGTGAAGCCCACTGGCATCCAACACAGTCTGAGACTACGCTGGAGAGCACCTTTTGTAGACGTGCAGTGCACCAGATCTATGCTGCAGTCCAGCCCAGTCACTGCACATCTACAGTGCTCAATGCTTAAACACTGCCAAGGCTTAAAGCTAGGTTGCTGTCTTAACCAATACAGTCTCTCTACAATGTATGTTACTCACATACTGTATTACCAAGTCAGCTCAGTTGGGGTGTGTGTGTGTTGTGATCATGTGAGTTCTGTTGATCTGATTCTATTCATTATGTGTCTCCCAAATGTTTGTGTGTGTGTGTGTGTGTGTGTGTGGGGGGGGGGGGGTGCGCAGTTATATACACTCTTTTTTTTTTTTAAAGGGAACAGTTATTTATACAGGAACATCCAGAGTAATTTCCAGATCTTTAGCCCTTGTGAATCAAGTTTTCCACCTCTGGTAGTAGAGAGAAGCAATGGGTGTCTTCATCCCAGAGATCAGTCCATGCACATTCTCACTGTCTCGTGGTTCTCTACTTTAATTCAATGCACTTTATACATTGTTTGCCAAAAGTTTTTTTTTTTTTTTTTTTTTTTTGAAACCTTATTTTTGTTTGTCATAGTTTAGGTTTGTCAAGTATACAAAGTTCATCGGGTGTAAGTTGACTTTGTTTTCCTGAATGAATATAGAGGATGAACAGGAGGGAGAGAGGTCCATAACTCCTCATGTTATGATGACTGATGATCCCCCATATTCAGATTCAGTCCCGTGGTTTCCCCTGTCTGCTGTCTACCCAGTCATCCCTCTACCCTGTCACCCTACCCTGTCACCCTACCCTGTCACCCTACCCAGTCATCCCTCTACCCTGTCACCCTACCCTGTCACCCTACCCTGTCACCCTACCCAGTCACCCCTCTACCCTGTCACCCTACCCAGTCACCCCTCTACCCTGTCACCCTACCCTGTCACCCTACCCAGTCACCCCTCTACCCTGTCACCCTACCCAGTCACCCCTCTACCCTGTCACCCTACCCTGTCACCCTACCCAGTCACCCCTCTACCCTGTCACCCTACCCTGTCACCCTACCCTGTCACCATACCCTGTCACCCCTCTACCCTGTCACCCTACCCTGTCACCCCTCTACCCTGTCACCCCTCTACCCTGTCACCCTACCCTGTCACCCTACCCTGTCACCCCTCTACCCTGTCACCCTACCCTGTCACCCCTCTACCCTGTCACCCCTCTACCCTGTCACCCTACCCTGTCACCCCTCTACCCAGTCACCCCTCTACCCTGTCACCCCTCTACCCTGTCACCCCTCTACCCTGTCACCCCTCTACCCTGTCACCCTACCCTGTCACCCCTCTACCCAGTCACCCCTCTACCCTGTCACCCCTCTACCCTGTCACCCCTCTACCCTGTCACCCCTCTACCCTGTCACCCCTCTACCCTGTCACCCTACCCTGTCACCCCTCTACCCTGTCACCCCTCTACCCTGTCACCCTACCCTGTCACCCCTCTACCCAGTCACCCCTCTACCCTGTCACCCTACCCTGTCACCCCTCTACCCTGTCACCCCTCTACCCTGTCACCCTACCCTGTCACCCCTCTACCCTGTCACCCTACCCTGTCACCCCTCTACCCTGTCACCCCTCTACCCTGTCACCCTACCCTGTCACCCCTCTACCCTGTCACCCCTCTACCCTGTCACCCTACCCTGTCACCCCTCTACCCTGTCACCCCTCTACCCTGTCACCCTACCCTGTCACCCCTCTACCCTGTCACCCCTCTACCCTGTCACCCCTCTACCCTGTCACCCTACCCTGTCACCCCTCTACCCTGTCACCCCTCTACCCTGTCACCCCTCTACCCTGTCACCCTACCCTGTCACCCCTCTACCCTGTCACCCCTCTACCCTGTCACCCTACCCTGTCACCCCTCTACCCTGTCACCCCTCTACCCTGTCACCCTACCCTGGCAGCCCTCTATTCTTGACCAGCAATCGGTCTGGTTCTCAGACATGACAATATCTTTATTTTAGAGTAAATAAACTACCTAACTGAACCTTTCATGTAGATGTGGCATTGCCAAAAACTTGTTTTAATGTTTTTTGTTGTCCAGTAATCAGTGACCAAACTCAAGGTCACATGGCTTAAGAAGATAGTTTACCTCTGGGATTCCTGTAACAGGCATGGGTTCTTTATGAAAGGGTATACGCGGTAAAAGAGAAACCATGGGTGAACTTGAGCTTTGAGGTGTGTGGCAAGTAGGAAAGCTAGAGTCATGACCCGAGTCCTAGAGAAAATTGTGTACTTGACCTTTTGTGAAAGAAACGTATGCAAGAAATGTGTACAGCCTCCATCGTTACCTCTTGAATTAATACATGATAGTAATTAATTACGTTGCATTCAGAGTTACCTTGGTAAGTCCAGAGTTCCTCACTGTGGAGAAATGAGAGAGAAATCTGGATACTCCCAGTCCTAACCCAATTGTTACACACACCTGTTGTGTCATATTTATGTAAGGTGTGGTAACATTGTGAGGATTTATTTACTTACATTTTTACTCTTACTTAAAAGAAGTTGTGATTATATTGACTTGATTTAGCCTAACAGATCATCGTCTTAGTAATTCACCTGTCTAGTGGGTGAGCCTGTTGCAAATGTTGTCTGTCATTGTCTGTTACTGGACTGCAGGGGAGAAGCACCATCTCAAGCTTCAGAGGTGAACTCTGGTGTCAACAGTTACCGTAATTGCTAAGCAATGGCGCCATCTGCTGGCTAGATGTAACTGCGTAGGACTTGTCAGGCTTAGATGGTCGCAAGTTATTTTCCAACAGACTTTCTCCTTCAGTGAGATGATAGAGTACAGTTTTAGTGAAGACCCAATAGACAGTATCCAAGATATATTTTGCTGATCACGGAAACACCAGTTTCAACTCCACACTCGCCTACAGATGATTATACACCTCTCCCTCCCCTGACTTTACACAGAAGTACAGGTTTGGATGTGTCCCAATAGGCATCTTCCAGAATGCAAATGTTTTTATGTTTGGTAAGCTGCTTTTTTTGTATTGTATCATTATTGTGACTATTGCAATTTATTCTTGTTGTTTTCTTGTATGTGTGAGTGGTTATGAACATATGCTGTCATATCACCAGCTGCTGGGGGAAAAAAACGAAATGGCCTGATTAGAAAACCAATGATATTGTAAAGAAAGCTATAAAGTCTGATTGGGACCATGGGCAACTTATGATGGACAGAGGCAATAACAGGGTTTCTTTCACTTACTACTTTGTTCAAAGCAAATGTATACAAGTATTATAATGCTGAATGTCGAAATATTTGGGAATCATATCAATCTTATTGATACACTTATGTTTCCTAATGGCATCTGAAACATTCCCATCCTATGTTAAGCCCTTTTACAGTTGATATGAAAGTGTATTCATTTTAACAGCTGTACCCTCACACAGTATGTTTATGGATGGCAAGGTCTCATGAAAGATCCCAAGCTTTGTCAAAAGGAGTGAAATTAAGCGTGGTGAAAAGGTAACGCCAAATGTCTCCTACCAGGGAACGTTGTCTCTGGTTACCCTCAACATTCCAATCCAAGCCCAGACATGGAGTCCATCACACTCACACCTGTAATCCATGTCATCCTGTACACATTCACTTTAACATAGTTGACTTTTTGTTTACCATTCCTTTTAATGGAAGGAGATGTTAACTGTTTATGGAAAGGTGGGAGATGCGGTTATGTGTACGTGTCATTTTGGTGCACTGATATGACATTATGAATTTAGATAACTGGTGCATTTTTCTTAAGAAACCAGTGGCGTGCGTATGACGTAATGATTTTGACAAATATGGTTGTGTTCCAAAAATAAATTATTTTCTCGTAAAAAATTAAATGACTTGTAGCATTATTGGTTGTAACTGAGATCTGGATGATGGTATTAGTTCATAAGCTCTAAGCATAAGAATCAAACGAGAAGGGTGTTGATTTCTTCAAAATAACTGAGTATTTTGTTGATGTTGAAATGCTTATGAAGAAACCATAACACAGTACTGCTGTTTTTCATTTCACTGGTTTCATTTTTAGCAAGGTTAAGGTGAGGGTCCAGAGCAAAGGGACTTCTCTAGTGGCGCCTAACCGATCTGGTGTGCCTGTACATTCTGTACTATAGGACTGCTCTTCTGGAGGCAGTGTGGTCTGTTGTTCCTCATCTGGATAGTTACTGAACCATGAGGTTATCCCCGACCAGGTGATACTGCATGGTGAAAGAACCACCTGATGTCATCTGATTGATTTTTGATTAATGTCCGCTAACCGAAAACCACAGAAATAATAGACACATTCACATTGAGTTAAAAATGTTTTATTGAATGTTAAAAGCAAGCCTCCATATTATGAAGTAGAAAAGGCATGGAGGCCAGGTGGAAGCAGAAACAAAAAAAGAAGATATCAGCTACCTGAGCTGAAACTGAATATTTTGCTCGGCAGCTAACTATGGGTGTAGTTTTACCACCTTGCTGCTGCAGTACTGACAGGCGACCTGCTTCAGTACTTGTCAGGGAGTCCTTTGGGTCGGTAGCGGGATAGGTCACCTCCATTACGGCCCCAGCGATTCGCTTCCTGGTCGGCTTTGGAGTCCTCGCGATTATTCCCACTGCTTTGCCCTGGTAACATCTCCCGGACATTACTGAGACAGAGAAAGGAAAAGTGCTAGATATAAACACTGTCTACACCATGGGGCGTGCGGAATACTAGATAGGTGTTTTCTTAAATTTATGGCCTGACTGCAAACATTCAGATTTGATTAGGCTGATGGAAATTGACTCACCTGATGACACTAGCTGCAAACCTGCCTCCAGGTCCTCTCTGCGCAGCATCGTGGTTTCCCCGGGCATGAAAGTACTTGTCTGAGTTCTTCCAGTTAGCCTCCCTCATGTCAGTGTAAGCACGTCGCATGTCCTTGGCACCTGGCAGTGATGGAAACAGTGGTTGTAGTCGGTGTACACTTTTGCTTGACCACTCTTGTTTACAATTGATTTCAGTCGCTTGCCACAGGAAGTTAAATGAATAATGTTAGATTTGTCTTCCTAGACTGACATGAGCTGTGGATATGGGTATGGGTATGGGTATGAGCAATGGAGAGAACATTCGTAAATCACATTAAGCAATCTTTTGAGTTATTTATATCAGTGTCATTGAGACACACCAGATTAGACCAGTCTTTACATCAGATTATATAACCCATCAGAGGATATGAAATGTAACATAAAACCTATAGTTTAGGTCTCCAGTCACCAGCAATTGCTTGTCCAGGGAACTTGTACCATTGGGCATGGGCCCCTACCACAAAAACCAGAACCAGTCCAACCAGAAGCAGCTTCATTTTGTAGGTTACTGAAAAATGTAGAGAGCATGTTAGAGTACTGATGCATCTACAGACCAGCAGATTTTTCTTAGCAAGAAAAAGCTATTTTATATTTACATTATTAACAAATATTATAGCACAGTATTTGCTAATAGTATTTCACACTGGACTAATAGTGACCTACCTTAGAGCTTCTCAGTCCGTTGGTCAATCCTGTGAAGTCTCAGGGTGATGCTGTCAAACGGCTGTGCAGCTCATCCTTATAAACCTTCCCACAGTGGGATGTACTGGAAAAAGTGAATCTCCAGCTCCAGCCCTTGTGCTTGATGAGCCAAAATAATTTAAGAATATTCCACAATTGTGCAACTCAAGGAATATTCCACAATTGTGCAACTTCAGAAATATTACACAATTATGTAACTTAAACTGTGTTTAACCATTAGGTAAGATTAGTGAACTGAATTCAAGCTTTTTCAGTCTGTGGCAAAAATACTGGGCTGGCTGAATGGGAAGACTAATAAACACTGACCAAAATTATAAACGCAACACTGTTTTTGCCCCCATTTTTCATGAGCTGAACTCAAAGATGTTTTCTATGAACACAAAAGGCCTATTTCTCTCAAATATTGTTCACAAATCTGTCTAAATCTCTGTTACTGAGCACTTCTCCTTTGCCGAGATAATCCATCCACCTCATAGTTGTGGCATATCAAGATGCTTATTAGACAGCATGATTGTTGCACAGGTGTGCCTTAGGCTGGCCACAATTAAAGGCCACTCAAATGTGCAGTTTTAGTATTTAGTTTTTGAGTGATGAAAAACCAGCAGGACTTTCCATCGTTTGAAACTGAAACTTGGCCACATCACATGTTCCATCTTGTGCTTTTCTTTGTAAACGAAAGTAGAATGTGCACAGCTGCTGTAATTTCAGACTATCAATTGTCCCCCCCCGTAACTAATTTATGACCTCTTATACCCCATTAAAAAATATGGTTTGTAAAAAGCTTTAAAATATAAGTGGCCGCACCCGTTACCACCACTGCCAATGCTCCTGATAACCAGCAAAGAGTATGAAGCAGAGTACAAAGCATTTTATTGAAGCACTAGTTTGGCTAAAGATCTCTACAAAGGCATGTGTTACAGCACAATCTAGCTACCTTTGATTTTAACCCTTGCGCTGCCTTCGGGTCACATGACCCAAAGGTTCATAACGAAACCAGCGTTGTGTTTACCCAATTTTACCCAATACAAAAACTAATAAAAATAATTTTATTTTAACCTTTGCAATGTGGGGGGTCTGAGACAGCCCAACGGTTAAAAGAAAATGCTTCACTTTGTTTTTATATGCGGTAAATTTGGCGCAGTACGACGGTGGGTCACAATGACTGATGGGTCAGAATGACCCGAAGATAACACAAGGGTTAAACACAAAAAGAGACACCAGCATACAGATCAGTTAGAATCCAAGTTCTATTTATTTGGTTCAAGTAGGGCTGTTGTCATGAAAGGCAGCAAACAAGGTGACAGGACACAGCTGGGACTGAAAGAGTATGTGCAGAAATGGCTTATAGGACAGAGTGATGGCTTTTAGGTTATGCAAATGATATCCAAGTAGTGCAGAATGTTGCCTAATGCAATGGATTTTACAGACCATCGACAGTCCTCAACTACACAGAGAAAACAGTATCTTGGATATATTAAAAGCTAGAAGAAATTTAGCATGAACATGCGATAGATCAAAGATGGAGGGTCTAGCTCCTCTCCTTGCCCAGGGTGTGTTTGTCAAACAGGTATTCAGCCATGCCGTTCTGGGGCGCACCCATACGGCGCAGGTTGGTCACCCAGTCGCCCAGCTCCTTGATGGACTTGACCTGCTCATCCAGGTAGTGAGTCTCGATAAAGTCACACATCTGAAAGGGGATAGGTGGAAGGTCATGGTTATTCATGTCCAATGGGATACTGCTTAACTTAAACCTATATTAGTTGTAATACAACTAGGTTGGGGTGTGTGTGCACTCACGTGAGGATCGTTATGGTCTGAAGAGACCTTGTGCAGGTCCAGGAGTGATTGGTTGACACTCTTCTCCAGTTGCAGGGCACAATCCAGGGCCTCCACACCACTGACCCACTCATCACGCTCTGGCTTCTACAATGTACACCACACACTTCAGTTAAACACTCACAAAACTTATGCGATACAACTTTGTTTTTTTAAGTTGACTTTTTTTAAAAACTTAATCCTGTCAGTACCAGCTTCTCATGACTGTTATACTAGGCCAGCTGCTGTGGTTGTGTCTGTAGAAGATAAGTGGGCCCATCCCTCACACCCTCTATATCTCCCCACTTTGTAATGCTGCTCTCTCAAGATCACCCTATCACATCTCCCCATATAACACTACCGTTGTAGGTGTTTGCTTACTGAGCTAGGAATATATCTGTACATGAAACCCACCCTGATGTCCTGCAGGAAGATCCTCCCTCCCCTCTGGTTCTGCAGCTTCATCAGTTTCTCAGCATGCTCACGCTCCTCGTGGGACTGGTTACGGAAAAACTTGGCAAAGTTGTGCAAGGCCTGGTCATCGCGGTCAAAGTAATACGCCTGAGACCAATAAAAGGAGTAAGTAGATGATTGGTTATGTGGGGGAGGGGGGAGGAAAAAGATCTAGCTTTACTAAAAACAGTATACTTTTGGGAAAGTTCTAACTAGGTGAACATCAAAAAATACTTTGATTAAATAATATTCAAAAAGGTTCATGTTTACAGTGGTCACTGACAGTTGGAGGCAGATAAGGACCTGAACTGGCTGCCACTATCTCTCCAGGAATTTGAGTTCGAAGTCCTGAAGTTAATGACTGCCCAATCTTACCAAAATATATACTCACACCGTCAACATGCTTAAGCCACACCTGCAGTAATTGAAACTCACAATGACTCAGCAGTCCTGTGTCCTTACCAATACTGGCACTTAAATTAGTCATATGGGTACTTGTGCTTATCATGTGCTTCTCCAAGAATGAAGCTCCCTCCTCCCTCTCACCTTACCATTGACAGGTAGACGTAGGAGGCATACAGCTCCAGGTTGATCTGACGGTTGATGGCTGCCTCGCAGTCCTGGTGGAAGTTCTGTCTCACCTGGGAACTCATGGTTCTGTCGATGAGAGAAAGCAAGACTGTCAGAAACGGAGAGCAGGATTGACAATAGTACTACTACGTTAGCATTTTTCTGTTACAAATCAATTAGCAAATGGGTTTCTCAACATAAGCTGCTGGTGTAGTTTACAGCATACACAAAGAGGGTACACGCAATAATAATAATAATAATAATAAATTCTTACTTCACCATGCCATCAAAGCGAATCAAGGAGACGCTTTTTATAAGCCATTTCTAAAACAACGCACATATTTAGCTACTACAGACTGAAGCTTCGCCTATAAAGTAGGCCATGAATTATTGCGCACCTGGCCAAAACAAGCAACATTGCGTAGCTAACGATCTACGACTACGCCACTAGCTACTGTACTACTAATGCTAGCTATTGGCTAGTGTGCCAAGAACACAAGGACATTAGCTAGCTACGATAGCTTAGCTGTAGTGCTACACAGTATGCATCCAGTTTGATCAATCTTACCTTGGTTGATTCTCGAAGTCGCTTACCACTTAAATTATTTGATTCTTCCGAGGGTCTGTTAGCTGGATCGCTAATTAAGTTAATGTTTACTTTCGTAGCGTGTCGGATTAACGTAAATGTCTTAGCTACCGCGTGAAATTCAAAGAAAACGTAAAAGTAAAATAATTTTGGTAATAGATAGCCCAGTAGATTAGAGTAATCGAGTAGTATTTCAAGACAGTGGAAAGGTTGCCGTTCAAGCACTGTTGAAGCAGGTAACCTTCACCGTCTCTCTGAAAGGATTAGTGAGTGCTGCTGTTGTTGCGCAGAGGTACAAGTAAATTGTGTCAAACGGGGAGGACAGAGCGTGCGCAGCGCTTCAAGCCAATCAAATCATCGCTTGTCTAAACGATTTCGAAAGATCGAAAAACACCGTTTCCTCAATATAGACGCACTAATTATTTTTTTACTTGATAGTATCAGAGGTATATAATGTTTTAAGATTTCAACTCAGACTGACAATTAGAGATATATAGTTAAAAGTGAGACGTCCATATCAAACATGCGCATATGTTGGTGCATTTATTTTATATCATGCTACGTCTATATCTATGATGCACAGTCTTCTGCTGAATAATTAACCAGCATCGTGCAAACATGTCCTTCTAGGTTTACTTTAAATATGATTCACTTAGCTGCTTGTGATTACTGCCACTTCTTCCTATTGAACCAGAAGGGGAAATCTGACATGATACAACTGCCTTAGTGATCTAAGGTCAGTAGTACTACGTTAAAGCTGGTTTACTACTTCAGACCCTTGGATTTAGTGAACCAAGTATCCCACATACCGTCTCAGAACCTGGTCCATTGCTGAATAGTCATAACTATCACATCGAAATGCAATGAGTACGTAAGGCTCGACCGAGTGACAGCTAATGGGAGGACACAGTTAGGTGATAGGTATGTGTGGACGCAACTACCCTCACATTAAATCCCATGTATTTAGCCTACCATTAAGCTGTATGTGCCATATAAGTCGGCAATGTCGTTTTAAATTCAACGTGCTGTAGCCTAAAAGTCTCTCGTTTACAGTCTAGTATAGGCCTAAATGAAGTTGAAAACCCCCGACTAAACAGGAAAACATAAATCGTCAACAATAATCAACGTGCTTTACGTGTGACAGAACACACGGTATACCGTCTAATTGCAGACAGCGGAACAATATAATACCATAAACATTGGTACGTTAAGAGCTAGATAACAACTGTCTGGGTTCACCGTTGCCGCCTTGTCTAACTGTATGTTTAATGGATGACGCGTGTTTTTACACCCTTGCTATACCGTACATCTGGCAATTCAACAACGAACCAGATATTTTTCAAATAGATCTGTTTAAACTAGTGATTGGTTGGCCATTGTTTTTTATTTTTTACTGTGACTACAATATAAAGGACCAAGTCTAGTTAAATCACGTGGGTATGTCAGTAAAAATGGTCAGTGAGTGTGAAGTCCATCTTTTCCTCATGTAGGATACATCACAGGTCCATATTCAATTCAATTGAGTGCGTATGACCTAACAGTAAAGTCAATAGTATACATTTGTTGATTCGTTTAAAAGCGCATTAATTCGTACATTAAGCTAAAACACCCACATCATGGCTGTTACTTGTCTCATTCCACGACATTGAGCATAAGTTGCGACACTTATTTAAAATGCCGTGAGCCTAATTATTATGCATTAAGCATTATTGGAACCACCTGTAATGAACCATTGACGCCTGCTTATTCGAAAAGGGTCAATAAAAAACAATATCGCATCTTTTTAATTATGGCATAATATAACCTGTTAGATATGGCGCGATGCTTTATGAGATTATACCATTGTTGTTGCAACTATGTCTTGACGGCAGTGACAGCAAATACATGTTCAATGTTTCGAAAGTAATTAATACTATTCGGGGAAATGCTCCACTGAAACTGTTCTCCAGAGAAATCAAGCTGTTTTTGCAGTTGTCATGATGACGCAGGATGACCATGCAAAATGAGTTTCTTAGTAACAGACCTTCATCATTAAAACAATTTCTTCACTATGTTGCTTGCTATCCAGATGGCCCAGTTGTCACCAATATTCACTTGATATTAGAAGGTTTTACAATATACAAATATATTGTATTGGCTACATCTATAAGAACAAATTAAAGTGACCATTGCAGTGATTTACATGTTATAATGCAACAGCAAGCTGAGCACCTACATGTGTTCAAAGTTAGGCTACACTTTCTTCTAAGATACATCTTTGAGGGAAGATTTGTTTGGATAGGAGAAAGGCCTTAATCACAGTATTCTAGCATATTTGCTTTATGATAAAAAGGTGTGTTCATTGGAACATCTGGATTATATTAAGGCAGTAATTTGTTTCACACTTGATGCAAAATCCATGTAATAAAGAGGCTGAAAGTGGTATTATTTCTATGAACAGTTTATTTATTTGGTCCGGAACGAGTTTAGTCAAACAGGCCGAATCCCATGTCGTCATCAGACTCTTCTGATTCATCCTTCTTCTCTTCCTTCTCCTCAACTGTAAAGATACAACACGTGATAAGACAACAATCTAGTAAAATCTCTGCTATGCCAGACAAACCTACTTGTACATGTCCTAGTAATTGGAACATTGTCCAATACATAAAAATGAATCATCTGTCAAATACTGTAGACAATATCCCTTCATATGTAAGGATGGCAGGACTGGAGTTCAAGGGTCAGATGCTCACCTGCAGCTGGGGCAGCAGCTCCTCCTGACCCAACAGCTGCAGAACTGGCCACTGCAACAGCACCTCCTGCTGGCATGCTGGCAAGCTTACCATAGCCTGACAGAAAACACAAGTTGTTTATCAAGTGAAACAGCCTCGCAATAAAGTTTTGTTTTTGTTGAACAGAATCCTCCACAATGTACAAATCTGAACAAAATAGTAACCATCAACATTCTCAAACCAAAGTAGAGACAATATTGACACCATTAACACAGAAAAGCTCACCTTGGGCAATCACCTCATCCACATTCTTGCCACTGAGCTCAGAGATGACCTGTTCAGGGAAGACATTTAACAGTAGGTTATGCATTTTAAGGTTACAAGGGCTTCATATGGGTACAACTCACTTCAAGAAAATATATTTTTCCATCTATTTGTTTTCTTAGCTGGGATGTGTGTTTAGGAATAACCTTAAAAAAGGACTGGAGTGCCAACTAATATAAATTAACATGCAATCAGTGTTCTTTTCCCCATGGTGTAGGTATAGCTGGCTTAAGATGCAAGTATGGAGGACGTTGTGGTTAGAAGGCTCTTTGAATACTAAAATGCATACTTCTGACTCTTAAAAAAGGTCCCCAGATGCGGCACATCAAGGTAATAAGGAGAGCCTTTAAAACAGCCCCAGACCATTAGGTTTTGACTGAAGATGCCCAACTGCATACACTCCCTTCATACCTTCTCCATGCGTGTGTCATCAGCCTCAATGCCAACACTCTCCAGTATCTTCTTGATGTCACCAGCCGCGGGGCTGTCTTTGCCTCCAAGGGCAGCAAGCAGGTAAGCAGCGACGTAACGCATCCTGCAATGAAAGGAGTACATGTAAACAGGACTATCCTTGAGCATACTGATTGAAGTGTCATACAAATTGACTGTCCATAGGGGGTATAGGAAATTGACAGTCTAGAAAAATGGTTCACCAGTCGATAATGAAACGTCAACGTCGTTTTTCAATCTCTTAACTGACTGTTCAAACCAAGACAGCCAAGCCTGCTGCAAGACACAGCCAATCCACTTACCCTTAAATTTTGATGTACTGGATTCTCTCGTTAGACTTGCTCACTCAATCCTACTGACAAATTCCAGCAATACACCGTTTCTAAACTAGCATTTTCAGTTGGATGTAACCTAGCCGGCTAGTAGTAGTTAACAGTGGTTGGCTTATTTTCTATCTTCTAACGCTACCTGTGATCTACAGTAGCTACCCAACTAACAAGGCAAGCCACTCTTGCCAATACGCCAAAACCAAAGTGTAGGTATCTAAATTTTAGCTTAACGAAACTTGTGAAATGTGTCCATCCTCGATTTTAGGCCTTGCACCGTTAGATGCACCAGTGAGCGCGACAGCACACATGGCAGTAAGGCTAGCGTAGTAAGCTAACTTGCCGCTCATCTGTCACTACATTTCTCAACACATTCACATTGTAAAGATCGAAACACACTCCTAGTTACGTTTAACGTTAAGACGTTACACTAGGTTTTTGGTAATGTGATATTTAACCACTTAAACACTTAACTGTGCAACTTACTTTGTGCTGGTAGGGTGAGCGCGTGTTGACGGTAAGAATTGCACAGGCAAAAAGGAAGTAGCAAGGGAGAACGGAAACGGAATAACGTTCGCATGGCGGAGAGGGCACAGTCATTGGTGGACAAAATCACTGTGTAGCCTACTTAATGATAAAACAGACGATAATAAATTAAAAACACTTGAATGCTTTTTACATCATAATTTATTGTGTGCAGCTTACAATCTAATTATGATCTATATTATTATATACATCCACATTGATTAACACATTAACACAACTGGATAAAATTAACTAAGGACACAAGTGTATGCAAATCGCAATCCAAATTAAACAGTTAAACACAATGTTATCAAATAGTTTTCATAAACGTTGCGAAATTTGGTCTTGCTACTCGAAACAAGGACAGAACGCAGTCAAAGAAGGAGTACAAATAATTTCTGGAAAATGTTCATCAAAATCACGTGTAAAAAAGGTGAAAATATCAAAAGAAAATACTTACAAAAATATTCTTTTGACCCTTTTCCAAAAATATGAAAGAATTGCGGGCTGTACCGTGACAGCCCGTAAAGTCTTTTTTAGTTGTGTACTCACGAAGACTGATATAAAATATGCTGACCTGCCTGACAAGTAATCAGTTTGACATTTAATTTAGGACTGCTTTTCTATTCTGGATAAGAGTTTTTCTTGAAACCAATTCTAACTTTTTAAATACACCATCACAATTTGGATTTGATGATACAACATTAATGATGGCCAACCAGACAAATACAATATAAATATAATCGAAAAACAATAACCTATATGAGTTTTACCCACAGAATGGCACATATACCTTATGGGTCTTATCCACTACCATATCATGTTTTAATCCTGAGCATCATCCAGACATATGGCTTTTAAAAACCACTTAATATTAACATTGCATGCTAAACAATTGACTATTGAGTACCAGTTCATTTGGCAGCTATACAATGTGTTGTTTTTTAATCATCATTGCCAACTAATACATTATATTAATGTCTATATCACACACTAACTGATCTGAAACCCAGTTGTAAACAATTGTACATCAGAATGCAAACAGTGAAAAGACAAAATAAGGACAAACCAAAGAGCTGCCTGTGCTCCCAGCTCTAGATGGGGCTCTTAATGAAATACCCATAGTCTCAAAAGGTTTTACTTATTGCTCTTGTGAAATATAAAAATTCCAGGATTGCCTTAGGTCTCGGAATGCTATACAACTGGCATAAGGGGAAAAGGTTATCTGAATTGTATATGAGCATACCGTGTTCATGCAAGATTTCTGCCAGCCTCTGAACACCTACGCATTTGAAGGCAGTAAATGATTTATGGGTGGCAAAAGTTGGATGTTGAATATTTTATGAGACCGCAGTCTTTTTTAAGCTTGTAAGACATAGGGGGAAAAAACAGAAGTTAAAGATAAATTAAGAGGGTTCTTCATTAGCTAAAAACACTATTTCAACAGACCCTGGTCTCTTACATTGGACAGCTTGTCGTCCTTTGGTCTGGTGGATTAATTCAACACACCCCTTTTATATACAATATATTAACCAGTTTACACAGTCAAAAGTGTGGGCGGTTCATGACCAAATTAGTGTACATAATGTAAATAATGGAATATGGTTAAACTGACACTGTTCCTTTTACAACTAAAATAACAAGAGAACGAACACATGGAACATCAATGTGTAAAATCATGCCCAAATTCTAGTTAGAAGATACAATCAACAAATATGTGCATAGAAGACAGATTTACTTCACATTCACACTTATTTCAATGAGTGGTTTAGTACACTAATTAGTTCCACAGCTGAAACATGACACAATCTTGACCCTCACTTAAGTGTGAATGCAATTTACCCTACATAGCTGCTCCTATAAAATGTTGATTTACAGTTTATTGTGATTCCCGTGTTTAGATCAGGTAATAATAAAGTGTGAATACATGTTAAATCTGTCAGCTAGTGTTCAATCATTTTACCTTTGTTTTGTGAAAAACAAGTGCCATTTAAATTACAGTACAAAGTCATTAGTAGATACATTTGTTTTGCCCTGAGGCACTTAGTTTAAAAATAAAATAAAAAAGATTCTACAGTTGTTTTTAAAGATCTTCAAACTGCATCCAAAATGTCAGTCCAAAACTTAAAGCACATTTAAAGTGTGAATGACAAACTATATTTAGGGTCCATAACATGATGAGTCTAGTATTCTTCGCCTTGTGCCAGTTGGGACAATGGTGTGGTGTCTGGGAGGGGTATTGAAAATGTAGAGAGATGGTAGAGAAATATAATACACGTGGCTACAAACTAAACTTTAATCTGTACGCTGTGTTTTAGAAAAAAAAGGTGAACAAGGGAGTGAGATAGACGGCCAATGAGAGTATGGGAATTAGGTGTCGATGGCGAGTCAACACTACTGGGGGTAGCTGTTCTGTTGCCGGCGTTTTGCAGACCTCATTTTCTCAAAACGGGATTCCATTTCCTCAAGGACTTTGGGGGTGTACCTCACCACCAGCTTAACTGTGCCCTGGGCTGCCTTGAGGAGCTCCACAGCTTTCTCATGGTGCTCCCCCTCCACACTCTGGAGGGAGGGACACAGAGCAGGACAAAGAGAGACACAGATGAAGGTATAATTAGAGACAAGGTTAGGTGGGAAGAGGAATATAAAACATGATATAAAAAAGGTTGAGATGTTGGTAATTCAGTGCAAACATCATAATAAATTAACATACTGTTTGTCATTTGTGTACATGCAAGCGTTTGAATATTGTCTCTACATACCACTCCATTAACAGAAAGGAGCTGGTCTCCTCTTTTCAGGCCTCCATGGCGGTCTGCAATGCCCCCAGGAATGATGCGTGAGATGTAGATGGGTGAGTTCTGCTCCTTTCCTCCCATGATGTTGAAGCCCAGGCCCTCCTCTGTTTTGGGCAGCTCCACCACACGAGGGTGTGAATGGCCCTCACTGGCTGCAAATGCAGCAACAGTGGCCTGCAAAGCAAGAAAATTTAAATAAACCAGGTCTTTTGTATTTATGGTAATGTTGCAAAACTGTGTATCCTTGTGGGGCAAGTTAAAAAGTTGCCAGAGTTCGATGGTCAGGAACAACAGTCAAACACAACATGACTTGACAAGACAATAGCAGCACACGCAACTAGTTTAGTTGTGGAATATTTTTCTAAATTATATTTTTTAGGATTGAGATGTATAGCGTCATTTACTATGGTAACCAGCACATCAGCGGACAGCACTGGCATCAGGACCATCAGATAATTTGGATCTTGACTTATACTGACACCCATGACTGGTGAGTTAAGTATTGGTTGATTAGTTTAGCTGTACCTTGGCTGTGGCGTTGGCCCGAACCTCAGGACTGCTGTTAATGTCCACCGTCTCATATACATGTTCATACACCTGGGGACACATCAAGGGCTTGTAACTTCTACATTTATACAAGAACAGAATGTACTGTACATGTTTGTACACATGAGGACACACACAGGGCTTATTGCTTTTCGTTACACTGCACTGTTGCATGTTCCACTAGTCAATTTGTTACCTTAAATATCTGATAATTGCACTATTCCACTTCCCTATTGCCATTATACTTCTATAGATTATACTGTAGATGTTCATACACCTGAGTATACACATGGTTTATAAATGTATAGTGAACTCACCCCTACTTAAGAAAACTAGTACATTTACATTTACATTTATTTATTCATTTAGCAGACGCTTTTATCCAAAGCGACTTCCAAGAGAGAGCTTTACAAAGTGCATAGGTCACTGATCATAACAACAAGATAGCCAAAAAACATTGCGAGTAGCCAAAACATGAAGCACACATTGTGAACAACCAAAGTAAGTGCCAAAGACAGGAAGGTTCTAATAGATCCCTGTAGACTTAATGCACTCATTCAATCTAAGTGCACAAAGAATAGCATTGGTTGCCCATTGATTATTGAGGCATTGCACACTACCATCAATGCCATCAAGCACCCCTCCGCCAGTCTGTTTCTTTAGCCAGGTTGAGTGAATTCTGCCTCACCTCTCTGACAGCGTTGCAGAACTCACTTTGCAGCACTCTCTGCAGCGCCTGCAACTTCTGGGGAGGCACCTCCCCTGTCCTCTGGAGCTTGTCAAGAAGCTCAATGGCACGGGAAATATCTGTGATCAGAAAAATTATATTCATTATATAACTGAACAGAAATGTGACCAAACCACAAAGAGTCGATGATGATGGTGGGGGAAATACCTGGTGGAGGCAGAGATGCTACCTTTTGTTAGACACTTCAACACATCTGACAGAGTACATGACAACACAAACTATATTCGGCATAATAACATCAAGAATACAATGGCTGAAGACGGTTCATCGTCTGGGTTGTTTTGCATTATATGAAATTGTGCTGGTGCACTCGAACTTGGCAGCGGAGCATAGGACTATTCTCAACGACAACACAGCATCAGTACTGTTGTAGTATTCTAATCACTCAGTCAGCTGTAACAAGCTCGGCAGGTATATAGTCTGGTCTTGAGACCAAGGAGGTACTGACTAACCCACTGTAAACTTCCAACTACAGCCGCCTGAAGGCTCTTTTTGAGGATTAGCTAGCCAGCTACTGTTACGTTGACCAAGCCACAACATATAGCATACTGCAGATATGGATATAACGTTAACACTCCTTATCATCAGATGTCTACAGCAAGACCACCGTTTTCTTTCTCGCCGTGAACTGAATTACGTAGCTATATCATGCTACTAGCTTTTCTAGCTAGCCTAGGAATTTAAATATTTAGCCTAACAACATGCTACCCAACTAGCTAGCTTACAGTAGCTAGCCATTTCATTTGTCTGTATGACTAATTCATAGAAACGTGAGCTTGGAGGCTTGGTATATCACCTCTTTCCAGCCGTACAGGTTCCCCCAACGATGCCATTCTGAATCTTCACTAGACTGAATCGATATGTTTTCTAGGGAAACTTATCAAAACAAACTCGCAAGATAGCAAACGATAGGACGTCGATGGCTGAACCTAATCACTGGTAGCTAGCAAGCTAGCATTAAGGATCCTTTGCATGTTGCGCAACGCGCACGCGTTGTAGACATTCATCCTTTGCCAGCGTGTTGATGATGTGATGGTGGTGCCAGGTAGGGACAATTCTCACTACCCCATCCCAATTATGCCCCCTCTGATGAAATCAATAGCCATATTACAGCACACAATTAGAAAATAGGCATCGTATCCCCCTATCAGTTACTATTCTATATCATCCCGGCTCGCATAGGTAAGAAAACGTTCGTATGAAATTGTATCCCATATTACCTACTTTTTATAAACCTTTTTATTTGGTTTTCCTTGATAATAATGCATGCAGTTGTTTGAGTAATCTTGGTGTTTAGACAATTAATGTCTTCTGTTACTCACGTCGGGTGGGCTTTTGAGAAGGTTAATGCGTTCTGAATTTAGTAATGGGGAATTTAAATATGAATTTACCTGAAGTGGTCCACCCACATTGGCATGGAAGATGGTTCGTGCCCTTCAGACCGTCTCAGACTGCCTCGGGGACTTATTTCCTGACCGTTCGATGCACTTGGGAGCCTGGCAGCTTGTAGCCTAACCAGGTTGATTGTGGATAGGTGCAGGTAAAAGTGACAAGAGAATAGAAGGATCTGCGTAGTGGAATCAGCCTTAGAACTTCTTCATAACATAGGCCAATAAGTGTTATTCCGGACAGAGTGTGGAGTTCCTGCATTTTCTGTTTCTCCACATTTTCTGTGTGTATTTATTGAAAATAATTCAGATAAGCATTATCTTTTTTGTAGCCTATAGAGCCATGATACGAACTTACAGATTCATGGAGTATAGATATGTGAAGTCAGGGGTGCCACTAGGGTTTCTGGACCCCCTGGCAAATTTTTTCTCCGAGCTCCGAAATCTAAATTATACAGGAAAGTATCAGGAAAGTAATTTGTTCAATGACTCCTGTTTGACCAGGACCCTTAGAATCATCCTAATCTTACCCCCGTTACGGTGGCCTTGTGTGAAGTACCCGTGGCACACGGTCACAGGAGATCAAAGTTAAGTTTAATGATGGCCTCTTGTTGGCTGAGTTACCAAAACGCAACTTTTAATGTCACCAAGCTATACTGAATGAATGAAGCCAAATGTGTGTATGTGAGCAAGCATGTGTGTGTCTTTCTGTCTTATGTTTATGATACCTAGAAATGCAGGGTTAAAACTTTATTGACATTGTTTTTGTTTTTCAGTTGCCTATAATCATTTTTATTTCTTCAAATATTTCAATTTAATATTGCAAACAACTTCACAACATACAAAATGAATTATATTAATCCAGAAACATATGTTAATGAATAAACTTTATATACTCTTATATATTTTGTCCTCTGGTGGGGATAAAAAAATAAACAGCAAAGCTTTGACAACAGCACCTTGACATAGTATGTAAGTCCAACATTACCTTCAGAAGTTTAGAACAGTAGACAGAATGTACTTAAGAGGAAAACCTTTTACTGTTGAGGATGTAAACGGAATGTTTTGGTCTGTATCATCTCTTTTTTTTTCTTAAGTGGACAATTTCTCAATTCACAATTGAAGCAGCATGCAAGTTTTAAAATGGAACTGTCCTCCTCGACCTCTCTTCCTTCCCACCTGTCTTCTCCTTCATTCTCAGATTCTTGGCAACGTAAACAAACCACACGTCTTGAGGAATGTGATATAGTAATTTAAACTGGGCGCAAATGACTGATCAGATATTTTTTTTAATTGTTTACAAGGTCATGAATATGTTCAATAAATAGACTGTAGTATCACTTTTACTGTATAAACTTCATCTTTTTTTACATGCAGTCCATAAAATTTTCATTTGACGGAATAATTTACCCTGTTATGTATATATACAAATAGATATTTTCTCTTTACTCTCTTTTTTAAACTCTCAATAAAATCTATACATTATATACACTATCTTCCTCTTTTAATGGTCAATGTGCATACACACGAAGTGTCTATCCTTATAAACCTCCAGCCAATCTTCTTTTTGCTATCCATGGTGAGAGCACGCACGTAGGACTGGGTTGTCCTGCATTGGGAGTTATAATGTCGCTTGTCAATTCCACGGCATCCCTCCTTTGTGTACCCCATAGGGTTGCATTTTGTCTCATAAAAGTATTGCTTCAGTTGGCCATTGGGGACGGGGACCTTTTCCAGGACGGTCACGGTCTGCCCAGACATGTCTATTGCCGTCTTTTTATCCACCGCAGTAACCCACTGGCTAATACTGTCACACACGCTGAGCTCCCCACGCCGGGACGGGTCGGAGTGCCTCCGCACCCTCATGGACATGTTTGCGGCGTCCAGGTAGTTTTTGTATTCCTCCAGTAGAAAGAGCAGTGGCGGCTCTAAAGGCACTTGGTTGCTGATCATCACCCGCGATGCGTACAGGTCAACGTCCTTTGTCTCCGTGGTGACCACGGAGGAGGACGCCGGGCCGCCTCTGCCCTGACCCTGGTCAGCCCCTGCCCCCAGCTGCGCTGCGGCCGCCGCCTCCCCCTCCACCTCCAGCAGCTCCTCTATCACCTGCTCAAATGTGTCTGTGAGGGAGGGAATGGCCCCTCCACGCTGGGCCGGGCCCCCACTGCCCTGTGGAGTCCCGTGCCCTCTGGCGGACGAGGCTGCGGGACTCAGGTAGCCTTCTGTCCGATGGCCCCGCATGCCTGGGCTGTCTCTCAGGGGCGCAGCTCTCATGCAACTGAAGTATGAAATAACCATAGTAAGGAACAGGATGGTCATCACTCTTCTAACCTGGTGGAACTGGGCAAACAAAAGACAAGAGAGAAAAAGTGGGGAGGGGAAAGAGAGAGAGAAAATACAATGTTAGTCCATCTGAAAATCTGGTTTGTATTATCTGCGGCCAGACAGTTAAAAAAGAACGATTCAAAACAGCATTATTCATTTCCATGATGTAAACTTGGTGCTGTGCTTCCGCAACTGCCCTTAAAACTATATAGAGGAGCTGTATTCCGTCACCACAGTTGCCCAATTGCAAACAACAGTTAAGAAATCACAAGACAGGATTGAGCCTCAGTACTATGTTGTCTGTTCCACTATGCTTGTGATATTTCTGTTCATATACAAGGTTTGGCCTAGATTTTATTAGTTGGCAGGCTAAAACAAAGGGCCCAGCAGGGCCGTCAATGGCTGCTGACAACAGCGTTTTCCAACTCAGTCCATGTTTTTTTAGACTGGGGCTGGGAGGAGGCTGGGCACCATGCTATTAATGCCGATGTGTTTAGCTTGCCAACATTCCCTCTTGCAGAGTTTTAAAATGGTGAATCCTGTAATGAAATTATAACCGTAAATTCATCCTTCTGGAATTTTGTCAACTTGGGGTGAAAGTCATTTACAGGTATTTAGGCCTACAAATGGGCACAGCAAGGCAGAATTTTGATATTAGGAACTTTAGATTGTCAAGAAATGTAAATGTAGTCTGCCTAGACAATATCATTACATTATCTCAATCAAAAAGGAAAGTATCGGTGTCATACCTAGTGGTTCATGTTCTATAAAATCTCAACTAAATAAGATTATTGGAACTAGTAAATTAAATATGGATATATATTCTTTCAATTCATTTGCGTGTGTATGCTTTGTATATTGTTCTTCATGGTGATTTGAAAACACTTAATCCTAATGTATTTCATATGCCTGGCTCCTCACCAAATTTCCCATGGGGAAAAATATATAGATTATCTGATTGATTGCTTGGGGAGACACAGTAACTTTCAAAATATACAAATGCATGTTTACTCTACATGACTTGTGCTACGCAACCGATATTTGTTTTGAAAGATGATATGCTGAACTAGCAGGGACGGAATTATGTTTATTGATGGATGCATAGAGTAAGTAGGAACTAGCAGGAATTCAGTCAGGAGGACGCTGCAAGGAGAAGACATATTCTCGCATCCTTAAACATTCAAGGATCCACCATATCATTTGAATAATGGCCTTAAAGCTCAGATGGTCAGCTCACATAATACATATCTGATAAGCAGGCATTTCAGGAGGAAGAATGCTATAAAGGGCCCAGCTATACGAACCAAAACAAATACCATGACCTTATTCAGTACATCCCCTAGCTCCACACAAGCATCCCTTACCTTGGAGTAGCCCTCAGAATCACAGCAATTCACACATCCGTAGACATCCCAGACAGAGTCACACAAATGAAAGCAATAATAAACGACAATGAAAAAAGCGAGATCTCATCTCGCCTTCCAGTGGGGAGCATTTAAAAATAGCCCGGGCAAGGCTGTGACTGCACTCTGCATGCCGTCCTTCTCATGTCCCGACCTGATGCAGGAATATGCTCCGAGCAGATCCACTCCCCTGCCGGGCAGCTTGGACAGACGGCTCTCAGCAGAAAGGAGGGGCACAACCCACCTAAAAAGCATTTGTTTCATTCTTAATTGGTGTCTGGGGCCACGGCTGTGATTAGCCAACGCCACGACGACTGCCATAGAGATATTGCGTCTATAAATAGGCGTTCTGGGAGTCTCACAGTCTCGATTCAGAATATCACATCCTTCTCCTTAATGAGCCGTGGGGTCCCTGAGCGCTCTGATGCACATCTCCAGAGTGTGTGTGTGTTAGGGGGAGGGGTTTGGTACTATGTGTTTGCAGGGGGTTGGGAGCGTCTTCCCTTATCGACAACCTTGGAGATGAAACCACAGCCCCAAGTAAAAAGACAAGAAGCAAATAATGGACTAAAAAATCATCAATCATTCTGTCAGTGGTATGTTACTTAAATGCTGACAAAATTTTAGGATAATCGAGGTGCCATCGGCCGTCCTAGTTTACACTTCTAAGACGCAAACGGCAGTTGATCAGATTGCTGTCTGGTGAGCGTTGTTATGTATGGAAAGAAGCGTGTGGGCCAGACTGCATCAGCAGACATGCATCTCCCCTGACAGACCGCAGGGGCACGATGGCAGGGGCGGGAGGATTGAGAGTGCAGGCGTCACTTCGCAGCATAACAACCACTGATGACGTCTCTCACGGGTCTCCATAGGGTAGACGAAGAAGGGGGGTGCCAGGAAGCAGGGAGAGTTGTGTGTGTGTGTGTGTGTGTGTGTGGGGGGGGGGGTAGTGCCACTCATCAGTGTGCAATTGCTTGCTAGTCCTCTGGGTCTCCTCACATCAGGTACAACAAACTATTTTTATTTCTTACTTGGCTATTTCCTGTTTCCATCAGCAGAATCAATATGGCTTATGCTCTCAATCTACATCCTGTTAAAATGCAATTTAGCCAATGAATCACTTTATGGCTGTTGGACTGGCTGGGAGTCTCAGAGCTATCTAATAGAAACCACTGATCACTGACAGGGTTGTTGTCATTACATATTCTATTGAATATGAGAATATCATTAACTCTAAATTGGATTCTTAATTTTCAATCAGACTGGTTATGGGTGAGGAACATCAGCCAACACAATGTGCTATTGGATAACCAAAGTTACACTATACTTTATGCAGAAACAACCCTGTCAGGTTTCAAGGTTCCAAAATGCTCTAAGGTTTTATAACTCATTTGGCTAAATACTTTAATGTAGGTGAATGAAAATAAACATACCAAATCATGGTAACAGTGGCTTGGCTTTGACACAATAAGATAAGCACCTTTGTGAAGCAGGTGAGAGACAGAGATTGGCAGATGGTTGGGTATACATCTGCTTGTAAAGCTACCTTGCAGAATTAGCTTTGTGCCAGGTGGGGATTATAGGGAAAAATCCCCCCTTTGACATATCCTGAAAAGTCTTTCTAAACATGAAAGGACTAGTGCAGAGAGTGTCAGTGCAAACACACCAGCTTCAAACTGAAAACACATGCCACTTTAGAATTGCGTATTTATTATATTACCCTGTGTAACATGGTATACATATGCCCCACAATATACATATGCCCCATAAAAAAGTAAATCGTTTTTTTTTCTTTAGACTCCAGAACTCTGTGACAAGTTTGGGAAATGTTCCCTGTACAATCCATTATAAGTAGCCTACTATAACAGTATGAACACCAAACCCCAATTGTTTGCACTCTGTATTTACAGATTTAGTACAAAGGTTTGTTTAAAATAAACAACTTAAATGCTATAGGCCTTGTATTCAGTCATTCCGTATTACAGAGGCAACAGTTATTCCCATATATACCTGTACAATTGGCTTAACTTCTCATTTTCTAAACAATAAGCCTCTCACACTTTTCTTTTTCTCCAGGTTAACTGACTGGCAATATGCCATGGCCACATAAACATCACAATGTAGTTGTGTTGTTTATTGCTGTACAACAACGTAAAATATATCCACAGGGTCTCAGTTTTACAGAAATAAAGTGACACTAACGGATAGGACATAAAGTAGGCTCTGCACTGGTTTCCGAATTCCCAATGCCTCGCCGTGGCTAAATATAAACACTAGATGGCGTATGAGACCATGCAATGTTCTCTGAGCAACGTTCTCTTCTCACAGGCGTAGTCTACATAGGCTCGCACACACGCACATCATAGATAGGTAAAGATCAACCAAAAATAGACTAATTATGCCGGAAAAGTACCAACACACGCTAAATACAGCAGTCAAAACATGCTTTGTGACGTTAAAAGACATATTTAGGCTATTTAAACAGCTGAATCAATTAATTACGGACAGCCTCCAACCTTGACCATATCAACTTGCTCAACAGCAGTACCGGGTGGGTGGCCCTGGGTTATTCCATAGAAACGCGTGTGGGTTTCATAAACTAGGCTATAGCCATTGATAACTGCTAGACCACTTCATGTAAGGATTCGTTTTAATCCACATATTCATGCTCGCCTTGTGAGGTTATCCGGTTTAGGAGAGCAAGACGAAGAGCCAGACCAACGCAGCAGGGTGAAGTTGAGCATAATAGGTCTCAAGTTTCCTATAAACTCTTAATGAGTACATCAAACTTTTTGTGTATTTGCATAGGCTATGGTCCAGTCTGTTTTTCTAGATATCTAATTTGAGGAAGGATTCGTTGCCTATTTTGTGTGGTCATGGTGTAGACAAGTGAGCTATAGCCTATTCATCTTTTAGAAGTAGCCTATTGAAATTAACAAGGATAGGCTGAATAGCCTGGTGTTGTCTTTTCGGGAAGGCTACTATTTGATTAGCCTATGTTTGATCATATATAGGCTATTGCTTCTAATGGCGAGATCCATTGAATAAGAATTTTGCGAATTCATATAGGCTACTCAATGTCAAACGCAACTACAAAAAGTCAAAGTGTACCATCTCTTACATATTAACAATGCCTGCATGTTTTTATTATTGTTTTGCCATCAAATTGTTTTCAGGTTTCTTTTAGAAATATAATCAACATAATTCAAACACCGGAGTCTTTTATAATTAACCATATAAAGATAAACCTTATTTTAATATAATAAACAAGAATAGTAAAGCATATCCCAGCACACTGCGTCGCATTCAGTGCGTTTGCAGGATACTCAGCTTGATTACTTAAAAAAAAAAAAAACTTCTTTCGAAAAACAGTGCATTGGCAAATTACAACTGTAGTCACCAGACTAAAACATACCTTTTACTGCCCAGTCGTAAAGGAGACCATTCAACAGGACAGTGTCATCTGGTAGGTTTTAGACAAACCCCTGTGTATTTACTTCTGCGATTTTTCACTGTACTCTCCGACTGCTTCAGGATATCTCTTCAGCTTTGGAGCAAATAGATTAAATTATTGATGGTGGAAATTGCATGGTTGAGGTAATGGACTCCCATGGTTGCGCGGTTCCTTTAGAGACGGGCTGAAATTGAAGGGCTAGCATGCTATACGCTACGCGACTACGGCACTGATACGCGATGAGAGACCTCTTGAGTTTGAAATGACTACCGTATCCCCTGCAACTACAGTAACTTACTACACAATGACGTTGCAACATGTGACTCGCCTCTGGCTGACTGGTTGCCTCCAAAATCGGTTACGAGAGCTCTGAAGTAAAACCATACTAGTTGTTAACCAAACTCATTAACTATGTAACAGGCTATTCTTTGGTCGACCAATAATGATGATCAAATGTGTGGAATAAGAGAAGCTTTTGCCATGAAGGGGTCACCAGAATTTAAAGCCTACATGGCGCATACACGCCAAAGACATTCAGGCTACAGTTAATCACAATTACCATTTACTCTATCTGTTAATACACAGTATAACGTGTCAGATCCTGCAAGCAGTGTGTGGCAGACACTTCTGTGGAAACCATAGGTGCTTTCTGCTGTACTGGTTCATAAACAGAAACTTGGTATTCAAAATAGATCAACTTCTGTTTATGTCTGTATGCATTATTTAGGGGGTACCTAGCATATTTTGAGACCTATACCCGAGTGTGCCTACAAATCTCTCATTAAGATTATTATGCAAGCAAATGTGAGTTAAATTGGTTTAAAATTATGTTCACTTACATTGAAATACAATCAAGAAGCGAGCTACTCAGTAGGTCGTCAGCTCAGATGACATCCAGCCCTAAAATGCAGAGATATGCTCATTATTACATTAGCTTGGACCCCATCCAACCTGATTTATAGTGATGTGTTTGCTACGTGACCACCATGATTCTTCTCTGTACAAGTTAATGAGGTGGAGCGCTCTTCTCTGGCATGGCTCTGGTGTGGATGCTCACACCTGCTTTGTGATTCACTCCTAGCTTCAACACACCCAGGGACATGCCAAGATGAATATAGCCGTCCCTGAAGGCTCACAGCAGGCGAGGGCAAACTCTGGATAGCAAAGAGTTGCATCAGCAATTGCTGAGCGACATGACTCCAAAAAGAAAGAAAAAAAGAAGCTTGCTTGCACACTGCATGCGCGTGGGGGCTGTTCCAAACAGGTAATTCATAAATAAATCACTTGGCATCTCATTAGAACAACAACAACAACCTGGCCTGTCACATTTCTGCGAATGCAGCACAATGCAAGCTGGTATGTGAAGTAGGGAGAAAAGATATGTTGATTATAAGAGATTTGTTCTAAGTGGAGTTTCATTAGTTGATGTGAAACTTTTAAATAAAGGGAAGAGATGTGGTGTCTTATAGGAAAAGTGCATAAACGCGCGCGCACGTACGCGCGCACACACACACACCTCACACACACTTAGCATGCTTATTCCTGTATGGACTAAAAATAACGTGATTTTTCTTATAGATCAATCAGATTCCATGGTATCAAAGGTATAATCATTTCTATAGAGGTTAAGACTTTAAGAACAATTACATGTACTTGCATCACATGCACTTGCAAACAGTCTTTCTATCAATAGTTAAAGCATATTACAGTAAACAATACGATGGCCTCAAACCGTCTAAACATGCCTAATATTACAATAAAGAACCCGCATTTAACTGGCACGATTAAATATAACCAGTAATTCCAAATAGACTTCACCAGGATCTACAATACATTAATGAGGAACATAACGTCTCAGACTACAAACCTACCCAACACATTTACATATAAACTGTATCACATGAAGAGAGACACTGGTCAAGCCATCTTCTTCTCTCTTCTCACATTTGCTCAGACATAAAAAAGCATGTAGCAGGTGCTATCTCATCCATATATTACAACTGCGTAAATGGATCTTTCTCTGCTATCAGTCCATCTCTCATTCATGCTCTTATCCCTTATCCTTAGCCTCTGTTCCTTTGTCATCCTTCCATCATCCCAACCACCTCGCCCTAAGCTATTGCTTGCCAACTCTCTATAGAAAGTGAAGACCCCCGCTGAGAGAACTGACCATGCGGCCATAAATGTTCAAATTTTTTCATAACTTATCTTGCCAACTGGAACCGTGCTGAGGAGTCAGTATAGAGCATCCTCCCTCACAGGGTCACCCAAGACCCCAAACTGACCTCACAAGCAACATTTAAACACAGAGGAACACTGTGACTAAAACACAGGCTAAAACATCTTACTGTGCTCTTAAAGGTGAGTGTAGAGTACTAATGACACTAATGACTCCTGTAATTTGGCCCTCCAGCAGTCTATTGTGAAAACCAAAATCACAATTATACACGAAAGCTCAACATACAACTGTGTCACAAAACTGCAGATTCCATGTCTGAAATGTATTCCTTGCCTCCCAGTGAGAATACAAATATCCAACTGCTTATAATGACTGCAACACTTTTTAAGACTGATGATGACAAGATTACTCTTAAAAACAATACATACATGTTTAAAATACATAGTTTTCTGAAAGATTTATCATGAGTGACACTGATAGTTGCATCTCTCTTCCCTTCTCACTGTCTCTCACAAACAAAATAAGATTTGTTTTACAATTGTATGCGTAAGAAAGCTATAGGCTACTGTAAATAACAAAGATCGAGTAGCTTCCAAAGACTATACTACATAACCCATCAGTCAAACAATCACTTTTTCACAATTAAACGCGCAATTCAGTTCATGGCCCATATTGGCATGAAATGATAACACGACCACTCCAAACAACTCCACATACAGGCACACACGTCAGGTCCAATGCAGAAAACCGTTCAGGAAAACGTCACTATTCACAAAACACACAGGCACACTCTCTTATCACCCATCCTGACACAATCAAGTAGGCTAATCGGAATGCCATTGCAGCCTATCTGATTAACAGTGGAAATGAAATGTAGGATTCCAAATCTTTAAAAAAAGCCTTCCGCAATTCATTCAGTGCATCAACGCTATATTGTCAGGCTCAATTCAACAGAACCCATTGTTCCAAACACACCGTTATCCCTGAGAGAATAATTTGTCCTGCAGTGGCGTCACGCCAACAGCCGGTCAGACACGCGTGTCGTTAAGGGCGCAATTACCGGATCCTGGCATCACTGCAAGGAATTGATTTGGGAAACCACACATTTGTCATACCCTTTAGATCAGCTACGTTACATTTTGGTTCCTATTTCTAAAATTTGAATTCACCAAATAGGCTATGTTTTTGAATAGCCTAGTTAAATTATTAAATTCAAATATTTCATCCCGCCAGAACTCGTTATAATAATTGGATGGAGCTGATAAGATGAAGATGAGGAGGATGATGACGCCGCCGCCGATTACCATAATCATTAAAATATTATATTATATTTACAAATATTGGTTGAAAACCTGCTCACATATTTTATATCGCATATCCAATTGCGCATGAACAATATGGAAAACGTTTTTTTCGTGATAAGGTGGTGTCGACACCCGGAGTTCCAAATAGAGTTTAGATCTTTCCATCCCACTTCCGAGAGCTACTAAAGCTATAGGCGGCGACATGTCCACAGACCTTATCTTTCAAAGTTCATGAAAGGTTGAAACAGAAAACGAAACATCTTTTCTTTATGAAAGCAAAATATAAATATCTATAGCCTAATCGCCCTCGTGAGTCAACCCTGAATAATGAAACACGTATATCCTGTCAAATATGATGCCACAATAGCATTTCATGTTATTTGGAATGAAACCTACCATCCTCAGATTTGTTTTTGACGCCCACCCCAACTCTGCAGCGCTAATAGTGCGGAGAGGGGGGCAGGAGAGAGGGAGATTCTCAGTAAGATAACACAACCCCATTTATGGACTGCTCCGATGACGTACATTGCAGAAAGTTCTATAAAAAACCTTCATACATACAAAGTGTGTCGTGCCACCCCACAGACCCCCCCGACCCGCCTCAGCTCTCTCCCCCATCCCCCCTCACGCCCACGCCCACACCATAAACCCACGTATCGTATCGAGTTTCCTACGGAAGAAATATGCTGTATTTTTTTAGATAAAGAAGAAAAGAAGATACTGATAATAGTGATGAAAGCATATATAAGCATATATTGGTATAAAATACCAATATATTTAAGTAGCGACGTGTTTCTTCGCACGAAGCCAAGGAAATCGTAAGACACATTACTACCCTCTGCGTCAACAAATAAAACGAAAACGTTATTTCTGCGATCGATTCGTTAAAACAAATATTACATGTATATTATAATTTCTCTAACTATTATCATTGTTACTATTAACCATAGCTAACTGTCAGTATTTTGCTTTTAACTAGCTTTGTTGTCAGCACCATCAAAGGGTTTGTCTTTTGCGTCCATATGCAGCCTCTAATAGACCAAACATTTTCGTTAAACCAGCAGTTAAATTACAGAATTTAAATGGCTAAGCATTTAAAGGCTATGTTTTAAACAGCCTTTTCATGGTTCAATAAAATAGGTTAAAAAAAATGGTAAAATTAGGCCTATTGAAACAAAACTCATCATCATTCCAGTCCTAAAAGGGGTTGGAATGGCTTAATAATGCATTGAAATGTAACCCCCCTTGAAGGATCTTGATTAAAACAGCGCTGCTAAAGCCAGTGGGCGTTGATATGTTAGGGTTTTTCTTGCAGCTGTTTGCCATTCAATCGCTTCGTCCGGAAATCAGAATGTTTGACCAGGAACTGTAGGTTATAAAGAAAAGGGACGATGACAGACTACATCCACAGTTCCTTCACCGGCAAGAGACGAATTATTTTTTCATAAGTCCTTTGACTGTTATATCAGCAAAATATTGCTTCGGACAAATGAGTTTATTGATCATCTTAATGTTGTATTCCTGATTTTGTCTTAAATATCCATTTCTTCCGAAGCTATTGCTTATCATCTTATCTCGCCTCTTAGCCAGCCATCACATCTGTCAAAGCAGTTTGACCACGCCTATCTTTATTGTAATTTTATATCTCATAATTTAGCGATTTAGATGCAGATCTCTCTGGAATGTTTCTGAAATTGAGACGGGTTAAAACCGTTAGGTAATTTATGGTTTAGCTTTTCAACTTAAGTTGTTTTCGACTGGTCGAATGGGCTACACGGACTTGCGCGTGGACAAAGAGGGATAACAGCTATAGGTGCAGGCAGGGGGAAGCGCAGTATGAATGAAACCGAGCAGCGGTCGTAGTAAAAACACAAGTGATTTGATCGCGATGACGGAAGATAAGAGTAGGCTATTTTTGTCGCTTAGGGATCGGGAGAGGAATACAACAGTTTGATATTAATGATACAGATGGATAGATAGAGACAAATACCAAACTATAGCTTTATATAGCCTATAAATAGGCCCATAGCCTATATGTTTACAGATATATATATAGATATTTATATAGAAAGATAGATAGATAGATAGACAGACGGATAGACGGATAGACAGATAGAGATAGATAGATAGACCTTTGTGGAAAACGATCTTATCAAGACATGCACCATTATTCTCCCTTATCCCGGGTAGAACCATTCCTGTTTTTGCGCATTCTAAAGTTCCATGTCGATTAGGAGCACGATTACGCATAACGCATCGATCTTGCAAATTACCTTGCAGAAGACTAGTTAAAGGCTATGTTTACAAACGTTGTAATAACGGACGTAAGGTTGTACCTACACGTTAAAAGGGGCTATTTATGTCTTACAGGCAAAGTTAAAAGGGTGCATCGTGCACTCTTAGTTAGGCAATTGGAACGCTGCAAGCGGTGCAGGTGTAAATTCTTAAAAACGAAACTTCAATGGCATGATGGAGATGATAAGCGTCCAGTTATATGCAAAGTTTCACAACATTAAAGTCATTAGTCGAATTAAATATTTATTTTATAATAAGCTGTCCTTTGTTAACATTAATTATAACCGATAATTTCATGCTAACCATTGTGCACAATGTGTCATTTGAAATCAGAAAACAATGATAATGGCAGGGATGGCCGATGAAGACAATGGATGGAACTCTTACCTTTTTAAGGGCTGACAACCACTATGTGTGGTTAGATATCCAAGACCAAGACTTGCATCTCCCAAGTTAACGGTGTATACCAAGAGAGGCTCTTGCAAGGAACGCACGCCCTACATCGGCTCTAAGATTTCAACTTTCACATGCTCAAGTAGCGCGACAAATCTCAATGCGCGAGCCCTTTATTGACAAGCGCTTTTCTCCGGATTTCCGTTATAGATCAGAGGGCTCGCTCAGCACGCTTACCAAAAGTTGAAAAAAATCCCAGGTTTGGCAAGGGGACGGCAAAAGAGAGAGTTGATGTCCACTTGGTGTTTTAGTCCATGCACGACTCCGGTGCCTCTGTCCAACGTGCTGAAAGCATAACACAGCGAGGGTAACTAAAGGGGCAAAAAAATCTATAGTTTTGTTAGGTGCCACTTGAAACTCTTTACTCTACTGCTTCCGCACGCCTTGTGACGTGGATTTTTCCTTGCCAAGCCCGTCCTGTTAATATTTGATCACATGTTGGCCGGACCTTTCCTTTTGAAAGCAGCACCTATAACAAACCCCGGTCATTTCCTCGTGTCACCACAAAGGCTCCAATGCATGTCAAAATTACGCCTAACAATGCTGCCCCTGATACGTGATTGCCGCGCTTTTAAAGTCATGTATAGGACAGGACGAGAGGTCCGCACATGTTGCTTTATCATTGGCACCGCAATTAAAAGCATATTTTGGTAGACATATACTGGTACCATACTGCCCTCGTTCGTAATCCACAACCATAAGACCCTGTAAGACACCACACTCACAAATTGCGCACTCAAACAATACAACATTTCCCCATAGCTTACCTCTCTCCCTGTCCCTGCACCTCCTCAGCTCAGAAATGTCTTACTGTCTTTTTACTTAAGCTTTGACAAAAGCCTTAGCAGACATGAGTCTCTACAGAGTTTCTCAAGTAGCCACGAGTCCATCCTTCAAGCTATGTGTACTTCCATTCCAATAATAAAAATAAATCGCAACCATTGCCATTTCTCTGTAATCTTCCCTAATACGAAAGTGTTTCTATGTTACTTACCATTTTCCCCTACGCTGTCCTGGAGATAGAAGTGTCTTAATATCCACTCACTCCAACAGATGCTGGTAGGTAATGTGTCTTGTTTGAAGTCATCATATGAGAACTTGTGCTGTGCTCAGTAGATCGCCCACCACTTCGGTGACTTATGAATCTAATAACCCTGTGCAATATCCGCGTGCTTAAACTCTCCAACACCTTGGTGGCTCTACAGACAGGACAAACAACAACCAGCCGCGATATTCAGGAAAGCTTGTATAGATATACGCAATACCCTCGCCCGGACAACGCAATCAGGGGTCTTACGTGATTGAAATATGCGAAGGCTGTCCAAGTTCATGTCAGGGACCCTAATTGACCACTAAGTCAATGAATTAAACCTCTATTGTATAATAAATTGTTCATAATATGTATGAAATACTATATTACCCCACCAACAACAAAAACGTTTATCACTAATTTTAATTATAGCCTAGAAAATATGATTATGATTTTATTCCATATAGTCTATTATGTTTGTAGTATTTATCACTTAAGACAATAAGTACATATTAAGCATTGTCGGTACAACTAACATGATTTTTTCATCAGAAGTGGGATGGTGCCAGGTAAGACAACATATTTCACAGTATTTTTGCGTCCCTGCTTGCGAGATGAAGTTCATAGGGAACTTGTTGCTGCTTAAAAGAAAACTCCGAAGCTTTGAGGACGAAATAGAGCCGATCTCATACTTACATTTGTAAAATACTGTTATGTGCTTCGTTTTCAATTGTATAGAGGAATCACATGTGAATCCACGTCTTCGTGTATTCCCTATAAACTTAATAGCCTGCTCATAAACAAACGATACCTTTGTGCTTTTTATCGGAAATAAGTTATATTCAATTATCAATGACCAATTCCAAGTTCAAACGCGAAATCTGTTTTCAGTAAAATTCCATCAGTTTCACAGCGAACACTCAGCCATCTAATTGTAATGCAGTGACGAAGCGCTATGCTTGCATGTGTGCCACAAATGTACTGATAAGTAACATGAGTAATAGCTGAAATTTGCCAGTCTCTGAGCCAGGATTCCAACTATCACGGGAGTTGTAAAAGAAGTGGAACTGTATGTTATTAATAACGCATTCTCATTGGAAAATATTGCTATCTGTGGTGACTTATATAGGGGTCTCTCGCATACGCACAGGCACACGCACCACAGGCATGCATGTGGGTTACGCGCAAACGCACATAATCCCAGAACAAATCTGACAAATGATAAACAATAACAGTTTAATACAATTAGTCTATAAAAGAACCCATGGAGAGCGCTGAACAGCAAAACACAGACGCATTGCACCTCCCTGAAAAGGACTCAACTTGTGATAAGCCACCTGCAGTAAGCAACTGTTCCAATGCCACCTCTTAGAGATAGCAAGGCTTCACTTTTGTAAGAGTCCAACAACTTAGATGCTAATACCTTTGATTTAGCCTTTTGTTATGGAGAGCATTTATTGTATCTGGGTGAAACTTAGCTAGATGTCCCAATAGGCAATTCATTCCTCTCAGGAGTTTTTTGAAGCAGCTGTTGAGCATCATAAAGTGAAATTCAGGAATTTCCTTAAAAAAGAACACACATTTAGACAAGATATCATGTTTAAAATGTTGAAACTATACTTTCATTTAGAAACAAAATGAACTTAAAAGTGTGTGGAGCTGTGCCTGTGCCTGTGTAGCGGTTCTTATATAACCTCTGGATCTACACTTTTAACACCACAGTGCTTATTTGTGCTTGTTGAACTTCCCTTTCACTATGGAACCAGTGGTTAACGAAAAAATTATCCGTGTATGTATATATGTGTCAATTGTTGACAAAAATGTATGACATTAATGTATATAACTTGACCATGTGTAAATTCAAAATCTCCCTCTTTCCACCCAATTGTTTACCATTATTATGTGGGCACAGACCTCCGAGAGTAAAGAGCAGAGCTCTCCACCATATTTCATCATATTGTGATTTCATCCCACATTCACCTCACCTCCTCTACAGAGGAACCCATGTGAACCATGTGAATTCAAGTCTACATATCTTTTAACATGTCAACCATATTACTGTATACAATAACACAATTGATTGGAGTACACCTACAACCTTTGTGACAAGACAATCCACAATGTCCCTTTGATTCTTTTTTCTTTTCACTCACTGTTCTGCTCCCCACTCAAAGTCCTCTATGCAGAGGATAGGTCAGCCTTAACAAGTGGATTGACATAATGAGAAGACAGACGTGTCGCCTTTGTGTAGAATGATGGCACAGTGAGGATGAACCTTCTATTATCAGATCATACCATGTGCCGGTCTGATTAGCTGTTGGCCTCCCACAAGTGCAGTACCACGATCTCTCTCTCTCTCTCTCTCTCTCTCTCTCTCTCTCTCTCTCTCTCTCTCTCTCTCTCTCTCTCTCTCTCTCTCTCTCTCTCTCTCTCTCTCTCTCTCTCTCTCTCTCTCTCTCTCTCTCTCTCTCTCTCTCTCTCGCTCTCTCGCTCTCTCTCTCTCTCGCTCTCTCTCTCTGTCTCTCTCTGTCCCTGTCTCTGTCTCTCTCTTTCTCTTGGCGACTTGACTTACTTCCACTTGTTATGTTGTTAACGCTTCCTCTTCCCCCACAGCTTTCACAGGCTCTCTCCCTGCCACTGACTCATGCTCACCCCTTTCCACTACCCATGCCCTCCTCCGCACTCTGAGACACAATATCTTATGCCTCAGTCCGAGGTCACCAAATCAATCTCTCTGTTCCTGAACCACGTGGATAACTTTGCTTGGCTCCCCCCCCCCCCCCCCTCTGCAAAGACAGTTCATCTCTTGTTTCAACACACAGACGTAAGACTGTTTAGACTGTTTAAGGGATCATTGCCTGCCATGTAGAACCTAATGTTTAAAACAGTTAAAACAATACAGTTTATGCTGTACTGATGCTATAGTTTTGGGATTGAAGTATCTCAAGTACCTCCAAAAGTCAATAAATTATGATTACGGCCTTGAGATTTCACATATATTTCAGAGAGCATTTGATCACTTGTTGCTTCTGTCTGTGTCAGGCCAAGTCTTATCAGTTCAGCATTAAGACACAGCACAGTACCACAGAGATGTTGGGATTCTTTTTAGGATTGCTCAGTACTCGACTTTAATAGGTGAAAATATTTCTTTAACACAGTTTAATTGATTATCAAGAAATAAACTCTTAAAAAATGTGAGCCAGCCATTGTTGTGTTATGTTGGTGACATAATTCCTCAGTACTGCAGGGTTTACATGCATGGAGCACCTGTAGCTGAACATGTTTTGAAGTCCTCCAGCCGTCCTGTATACATCTGCTAATTACATTTGAGCCTAGACCGGTCTCTAAAATCATTACAAAATTTTAAGTGCCAGCCTGCATTTTTGTGTCCATCAGCATTTTCCTTCTCTTCCGTAACAACAACTATTATGGGGTGGATGTCCTCTGAGGGTCTAGTGTATCATTACCCAGTCTCAATCTTTGTTCCGTAAATATTGATAATGACTTCCCCACGTCATCCGTTACTAGTACATGCTGTTATAAATAGCCTAGTCTGCTGATGGCAGGTTATCTGGGAACCTCAGATCCAGTTCAGCCTATCTCTGCTACCTGCTTTGTGTCTATGTCCGTATATGGGTGGTTAAATTCTTGACAGAAAACAAGCTGATGTTCAGTAGTTAATTCATCAGCAACTCACACAGGCTTAATTTTATTTTATTATTTACCACGACTGAAGCGTCCAAGAGTATGGCACTCCACTTATAACAGAAGACAAAAGGTATGTGAACATGTTGGCATGGTAGTACATAGCTGTGGCTATATTTGACAGCATTTTAGCAGCAGATATCTGGCGGCAAAAAAATATCTTTATTCAGGTGTGTCCCTTCTTCCCTTTGTAGTCATTCCCTGTCATGTTCCTCTGTGACATCACAATCAATAGAGGTTTACCAGATCTTGTCCTGTCTCCCCCTCTGTCTGGTTGCGTGGCTAGTGTCACACCTGAGTCATAGCCCACTCAATTCCTCAAAGTGGTGACAGTACCGAATCATTCTGGCAAGGCTGAGTAAAACTGGTCAGTGAAAGTGTTCACTGACTTCACTTACTATCAGTCATTAAAATCACCCACCCTGATACTCTGAGGATAGGAAAAGTTTCCTGTACTTTAAGTCCTTTGAAAACTTCACTGTTGTTGTTGTACCTAATCGTAGACATGAGGGCATTGGCCTGTACGTGTGTGTGGCACTCATTTGAATTGTCAGATTTGCATGTTGTTATGTCCTGCTTTGCCAAAGGCTTCAATGCTTCTGAGCAATACCATACTCTTTGCATATAGGAGAGCTCTGATCATGTTAACTCTTCAAATACTTGGGGGAGGTGGGGAGGTGTACAAATCAGAAGTAGCTCAAATTTTATATCACACACATTACTTTGTGAAACAGCCCACCCCACTTCACAAAAAAACACATTCTATCAGGTGCTAGAAGACATAGAACATTGTGTGCACAATACTTCCCACGGTCATTGTGAGAAAACCTGTGTATTATTGACCATGCTCAGACATCCTTCTACATGACAGGACTCACATGCAGAAGCCGTCAGTGTCAAGGAGAGGCAGCTGGAGAAGGCTGAGGTCATTTATGATGCCATTGTCTATGTAAAAAAAACTGTGTTTCGAAGAATCATTGTCATAAAAACCTATTTCTATGCAAAAACAATTTCCCAAACACATGGTTTGGTTATGGAATTCCCAATGATACAGTGCCACAGGCCGAACGCACGTTTAAATACAAATTAAACAATAAACACACAATCACTGTGTATAGATATGTTAAGACTTAAGAACTAATCTTTTAGAACTGCTCCACATGTTCTCTTTGTTTCTCCAGCGTGACTAATTTGCTGTTGACGTTGAATATTATTGAGGCAGAATATTTACCTCAAAGTTTGAAAATCCTTTCAAATCCAGCAGGTGCAAAGATGAATGCCACTGTGTGATAGGTAATGACGCATCAACACAGAACTGAGGTGTGTGTGTGTATTCTCTCATGTTGAGTTTCTGCCGTAGTGCCAAACAATTCTTAACATGCCCCCGACTTCTAACCACTGACCCCCCTTACAATAAAGAAATAGAAATTCCTCTCTACACTTGATAGACAGACGGGAGGCGCAACGGTTTAAAATGAGGGTCTTAAAGTGAATAAAGGCTCGCCGCTGAATGGTGAGGAATTGTTAAGGATAATATGAAGGAGTGGGATTTCTGCTGCGTTTGTCTGGGAGGAATATCCCAGCCAAAGTTTCTCTATACATCAAAGGGCCGCAGCAAATAAAAGCACACTTGTCAGAGGCGAACAAACTGCCTCCTTTGTGCTCTTCACCAGCCAAAATCAGAGACACAAAGACCTTGGATGTAATACACTGCAAAGAAGACTTACTATTCAGATGACATGCTCTGCTCTGGCGGTTCTCTCTGAGTTTTTGTCCTCTCTGACCAGGACAGATATATAATATCACTGCATCAAAATCCTTTCATTCCCATGTTACTCCCCTGCTAAAGACTCCCATTACAACCTCCCTTTCTTTTCTTAACAAAGTAAACCTGATGCGGCCAGATAAGACAGGGACTGTTAACACTTGCACCCTGAAGGCCCAAGGCCCAAAGATGAGTGTCAGGTTCTTCCTGGTTGGAGCAAAAAAGCCTCTTCCACTCAGATCAATGGTGGTCAGACTGGCTAAATACACAGAGTTGCCTCAGGGATACTGTGCCTTCTCTGGGCTTCAAAGTTTCTCTCTCTTTTCCACCTGTAGGGCTGGTGACTGGATAATTTAAGACCTAGAAACTCACACCTTTTCATGAAGATATTGAATAACTTCAAAAGTCGTTTACAAACTGAAATATCGCCTTATTTAAGTATTTTAGATATGATCTGAAAACCAACCATGTTTTACCATAGTATGCTAAGTGGATCCTATGTTTTCCACATCTGTCTATCTGCCTCCACATCAGCATGAGATATGTCACCCAGAGTATGACAAGCAGGATCTTATGAATGATTTATAAAGCTGTTATGTCATGTTTGTGAAATGACTCATGGTTTATGTAGACTTTAAGATGTGCTCTTCTTTTACAGCAGGACTGATTCGTTGCATTCATCCTGTGCACCCGTGCATAAAGGCAGTTTCTAGGGGGCTCACCACGAACTGAGATAGGTTTGTTGGAGTAAATAAATGTTGTGTCCCTTTAAATTATTTAATGTGTTGTTGAGTATAAATATATTTACAAATGCAACAGTCATTGTATGACAATTTACAATTTTTTGTGCACATTTTAGTAACACTTAATGCTTTGAAAGAAACCTCTCCACCTCCCCCCCTCCTCTTCCACAGAGGGTAGGGGAAGACTTAACAGATTTCTATGTGCTTAAAAAAAGTCTCTTAGCAAACACTATGAGTCATCATTAGGGTCATTTGCCTTTCCCTGCAAATGAGTGTGGGTGTATCCCTAACTTGCAGATAGAAGCTGGAGATTGTTTTTATTATTTGAGAGCTATATATATCCAAACAAGGAGTGAAAATAATATATAGAATATTTTTTCAATAGCTCTTCTTCTCTATGAAGAGAGACCTTGCCCATGCAGTTAAATGTCAGCCATTACGAAGATGAAGACATTCTAACATCACAGATCCTTGTGTTACCTGAGTAACACCGATTGGTTATTGACATTTTCTTTCCGTTCCATGTTTGAGAAACACAACTGCAATACAAGGACAGAGGTGGACAAAAGGAAGATCTACTCTTTGTTGTTCAAACTTGAAGACATTTTCACACCGATAATAAGAGTGTAGCCATGGTTTAGTTTGGCCGCCATGGCAACACAATAGGCAGCCTTTATCACCTGGGCCCAGAATCTCAACATCGATGAGACTTAAAGGGATAGTTCAGCAATATTCCACTATGTTACAAACACTATGAACCGAACCAAACTGTAAAGGAGGCACACAACCATTTTGGAAGAAAAATAATAAAAAATGTATTGCGAAATGCACTTTTTTGGGCAGAGGAGATGGTCAGAAAATGTACATCTAAACAATCATAAATCCATCATACGGGTGTCGAGATCTCCCACACTTTTGAAACAAACATACTGTACACGTGTAAACAGCACACAGTCTAGGGACCGGATGTAAAGGCAAAGAAATACAGGGTTCACTTAGTGCTAAAGAAAACAACACCACACAACACTACTACTACACTACAACACTGCCACAGTTCTCTGCAGACTGAGGCTGGATTCCTTGTTCAAAGTATAGCTGTATTGCTGCTGATATGCAAGGCTACCTGCAAAACACAGCCCCTCCCCCGCGGGTGAGTCATCCACAAGATTCATCCATATATTTGGGCTGGGCTCTGGCTGGATTCCTGGGTAAGAGACGTAGCCTGGCTCACAACACTGCTGAGGCATCACAGCTACACTGATTTTCTGTCACCTTATTTCAATACAGCAGATGCTACCTGGTAAAGGAGAATGTTTGTAAATCTATTTGGCACTCACGCACGCACACACACACACCAAACTATTGCCACCACCTAAGGGGCTGTCAGTGGTCAACGGTGAGTTGATGAATGTTCTCAATTATTTACTATTAAGTAGTTGCTAAGTTGCTAAATGACTCTGTTTAGTGTATTACATTTAGGAAGGAACACATTGATTCACAAATTCCCTAATGTGAAAGGTACCATTAGTATACTGTTTGATGACTGAGTGGTTGGGTATATTACATACCCTAAATGTCAAAACATTGAATAAAACTACAAAAAACTACAAATGTGACACATATAATGTTAATAAATATAAACAGGTCACATGTCTGTCAACAAAAAAGCCCAGTAAATTAAGTGATAAACATCGCACCGAATACAGCTCACAGCATCCTATTTGCATGTTTGTGCAGCTCTGTGTGCAACTCAGATTTCTCTGCAGATCAGCCACAGTCATTGCCCTTCCTCAATTGTCTGAACAACAGTGTCTCAGATCAATCACCTTAACACAATAGATAAATGACCAAACTGAGTTTGAATTTTGGAAGGTAGTGCAGCACTATCACACAAGAACAACTCACTGTTATACTATTGAAAGTATGAATATATAATAAAAAATGTGTTTATACTTTAGAAATATACACATTTTGGGTTTCAGGTGAGCAGAGATTTACCAAATCTCACCCAAAAATCAAGATAGTTTATGCTTTACTTATGCTGAACCAGTCATTCAGTCAGCAACAGTCATTCAGAATCCTCAGACACAAGTCGCTCTGGATAAGAGTGTCTGCTAAATGACTAAATGTAAATATAAGTGATTGTGACAGCAGTGTTGCAGCCCGAGCCTACCTTATCCAAGTAGGAGTGACTTGTCCTGAAAAATGTTCCTTCTGGGTTTTGTACCTCCTGAATTACTGCTAGAGCCAGAAAACACCAGAACAACACCGCCGTTCTGAATTTACAAAAACTATTCTATATCTTTTGGTTGGCTTGGAGGTTCAGGAAGTTGTCCAAACAGCCATCTACATGTTTTACATTTCAAATCCAGGCTGCATAGCAGGGATTTCCATAACCCCATTTAAATATTTTCCTTATTCCTTAAGTATTACTGGATGCTGAGCTGAAAGAGACTGAGAAGGGCTGATAGAAATGTGTGAAGTGTTATAGATGCAAATAGAAAAAAAGTGGACATTGATAATAATTCCACGAAGTAGTTTGTGGTATTGCACTGGACAAGCATGGACTTGAACTAAAATTCTGCACCATTTGTTGGGAATTTACATATAAATGTCCAGATTAAGGTATGGATTACAGTAAAATGGTTAACCAATAAAAATGAAAAATACAGGTCAACACTGTACCCTGTAGATGTGTCTTATCAAGTCTGATCATGAAATAAATGATCAACTCAGCAGGATGCGTGTTGGCTAACATAAGTGTGATTGTGATCTGTGACTTTTGTTATACAGAAGCGGGTAGCAGGTGGGTTAAGGATGTAATCACATGTACCACAATAATGACTTGATCCATGACAGACTTTTCCAAAATAATTGGTAAAAATTATTATTCATTCAGATGAATTGAAACCACAGTTCTCTGTTTATGAAACCAATGTTCCCCATTGCTTTCGAAACAGCAATTTCAACAGGTAGTATACTGCTTTATGTAGGCCAATACAATTCATTGACAACAGTTTACAAATGGATTGTCTTAAAGGGCCAATGCCACACAGAACAATCAACAAAGTCTGTATACACTGTAACTTCACATAAATAGAACCAACACCTTCAAATTCTTTGACGCATTTTCTCAAGTTTTTTTAATCTCTCCTTAAATCACAACACATAGCATGTGATGTTGCTCCGGGTGGCGAGATAAGACAATGACTCCGACATGATCCGAGATTCTACCTGCAGTTGCTAAGCAACATCTACCTCCAACCTCTAGATCTGTATCATTGGTCAGTGGGTAAAACGCAGCATTCACCCCATTGGCTAAGAGGAGGTTAATAAACTTTAGTCAAGACCTTCCTTTCTAAAAAAAAAAAAAAAAAAAAAAAAAAAAGCCACAATGAAGACATTCTTGTGAATGAGAGCGAGTGTGTCAGTGCTTGCGCAGTAGAGTGATGATATATGCATTGAGCTTCATGGCTAAAAATAAAGCTCACCTTGAATGCTATGCCACTGAAAGTTGCAAGACTGAATTCAAAGTGACGAGTCTATTTCTTTCCAGACATATTGCATGTCTTTGATCCCCCTATATCTCTCTCACAGAGGCCTGGAGATGAACACAGCCACAACAGAGAAAGGGGGTGGGGGGGGATCAGATTGCATGTACAACATTGTTACGGCTCGTAGACTGCATATGAATGCAGTTACTCTTGGCTGGAGGGGGGTGGGAGAGGGGGGTTCTACCTAGCTCTCATTACAAGCCTTGTTTTTTTTTTTTTTGGGGGGGGGTTTAAACTTCTTTTCTGACACAATTCGTTTAATTAAAAACAAACTTTCTGGCCTTCTTCATGTTCAAATTCAAGACAGCACAGACAGATTGGTGAGGACCCAGACCTCATTCCCATTAAAGACCTTTGAGATGCATTGGAACGGCGATCGCAAGCCAGGCCTTCCCATCCAACATCAGGGCCTGACCTCACAAATGCTCTTTTGGCTGAATGGGCACAAATGAACAGAGATGCTCCAAAATCTTGAGGACAGCTCTCAACAAGAGTGGCAGCTGTTATGGGGGGGGGGATCCATATTAATGCGTGATGGTTGTAGAATTGGGAATGTTCAATAACCTCATATAGGTGTCATGGTCAGGTGTCTACATACTTTTGGCCAGAGTGTATATTTGATTATAATTTTTAAAAGAATATGAAGGTAGGCAAGAATTCAAATATCAACAAAACAAAGTACTAAACGAATATGAATTTCATGAAGTAGATTTATTCACAGTCAAAACAGCACTACGATGCGATGGTCAACGATTGTAAGCAAATAACAGCTATTTTTGAGGATCTGTACAAAAAAGTTACAACTTTTAATTGTCTAAAAACAATTTAAATGGCTAAAAGTACATAAGTATACAATTAAAATGTTCATGTAGCAAATCAAACATCAAATCCATAGGACTTATTCTATCTCCTCTGCCCAGTATTTACACAGTGGTCCATTTTATGCCATAGCATTCCTTTCTTTTTTTTTTCTTTTTTACAACCTCTTGGCCACTTTCTTGAGCTGCTGCGATGTCTTGTAGAAGAGAGACTTGGGCTTCCTGACCTCCAAGAAGTTGAGGTTCCCCTCCGACACGCTTCTGACCACTCTCCGAGGCTCGTTCTCTTCTGATCCTAAGGACAGCGAGTCCAACAGGAAAAAAGAGGGGCTGTTATTAAAGATAGATTGAAACTAACATTCAGGACGAGGACAACCGATGAGTAGGGGTTAAGGATGTGGCTGCTGCAGTGTTAGAAATGACTTAATTGTATGAGATTCATCAGTATCTGCCTAACATGTTTTTCCCATTTATTTTCAACATTACCTTTTTTTCTTTTTTTTTTTTACAACAAAAAAATACCTATATCTGTGAAGCCTAAACCAGTATAAAAAGGTATGGGAAATAACTGTGGGGAGAAAATCTAAAAGGTTTTCACACAACCAAGGAATGGGTGAGTTGTTTCCCAAATCACGGCCCTGTTTCCCCCAGTCCTGTGTCTCCCACATCATCATGACACAACAGAAACAACCAACAAATCTAGCTAAAAGGTATTACTTTAAAGAAAGGTATGTTGATAGCCATAGCAGGCCCCTAGTCCTGTCTAGTCCTAACCTATGTTAGGCTGCAGCTGATATGTGTCATAGTCAACATCCTGTGTAGCACAAGGTCAGTGAGGCTAAGAAGATTCCAAAAAACAGAAATGTATTTCAGGGAGAAATGTTTAGATTTTTTTTTTGCCCCTCAGTTGGGCAACATAGATGCTTCTCCTCTGGCTGACCAAAGCATCACAGCGAACCAAGGCCACTTCACCATCCCATGTCAACATGGGCCAACTAATCAATGAACTCAATACGAGGAGCTTAGAGTACAGGACATCTTGTGTCCTTAACTCGTGTCAGGCTTGGGAAAACATTTAACCCAAACAAGCTTTGTACTGGGGGTCAGCAAGAAGAGAATGGAATTTTAAAAAAAGAGGGATTTTGTATTTACGGTTCATCCTGAAGACAATCCTGTTCTGTCATTACTTTAAATTCCTTTTGACGCTTATAATCCGTTTTCTAAAGGCGTGTTGTTGTTGAGCGGTGAACTCACCAGGCATGCGACGCACTCGTAGTGGCCGGCTGGCCAAGGAGGCAGGCTCCTGCTTGATGCGCTTGGGTGCTGTGTGGTCTGCAGCCACTTTCATGCTACTGAAGAAGAGAAGAGAGAAAAAAGTAAATAGATATACATCACGGATAAATAAGTAGTGGGCCGAGCGCGAGAATAAGAGAATCGTACCAGTATTTGCGTTTGCCCTGCGCGGCAGATGTCATGGCCGTGTAGTGAGGCTTTTTACGGCTCAGGTCAAACAGGGAAGGTATAGCCAGCCTGGGGGGTACATATTGGACACACAAAATCAGTAATTGGTTAATTTAGCCAAATATCTCATTGAATCATCAACAGACCCACACAAAAGCATGTTGACAGGCCTCTAGTGTGCTCAGTGCCATGTCAAAGATGTAACAGCTGAAAAATCAACCGTGTAATGTAAGAACTGGACATGGTTCCTTGAGATGGAAGAGGCTTAAAACGGGAAAAACTAGAGGAATTCTGAAATCGGATCAAAACTTTCTGAAACTAATACTTGCCGCTTGAAATGTTTTTATTTTTTAAACCCCATCTGAACAGGAGAAATGTTAATGTAGTCATAGTAGAAGACTTGAATTCTGCCTACAGTCAAAGAGGCCCTCAATCTCCAGGAGTGCTGTTCACATTCTCACTTCTGAATAAGTGGAAGAAGATCTACACCTTGAGACATAAGAATCTGTGGGGGTTTGCAACTATTAATGACATAATCACTGCACCTTTTTGTGGGTTGGATGGAGTCATCCAACCTGGAAGGTCCTCCGCCGAGTATGACTGTGGTGTTAGCAGGGTCATCACAGTCTGTGATGTCGAAGGTCATGTTGGGGTCATTGGTGTCAGATGGGCAAAGAAGCAGGAGAGAGGATGGAGTGTTCTGTATTGGCTCTGGTGTGTACTGGAGTGGATACATTTCTTCCTGTTTCAGTACTTCCTGTAGGACCATGGGGCTGTGCGGCTGGGAGGAGCCAACATTGGAGTTTGGGTTGGTAGGAGGAGACACAGCTAGCTTCCTCCTGGTTGGCTTCTTCTCAGGTGGGCCCTGGCCTGTCTGCTCTCCTATTGGGCGTGGAGAACACAATAGTTCACAACATTGGTAACCACACTCAAATATTAAGAGGACTAATATCATTTTATCTAAATATACTGGTGTTTAATCTTATGTTGAATTCTGTCTGGTTTTCCCTCTCATAATTAACATAACGGGCCTTTTGTGCTTATTATTTTTTTTTTTTGTAGTAGCCTATATAATTAAAACATATTTAAAGCCTGTGAACTGGTAAAGCCAAGTGAGTCAAAGCCCTTTGTTCTAACTGAAGCTCAGTCATGAATGGTGTTGACGTGAAAATCTTAGATATCAATTCTCCAAAAGCAATATGCTCAGACACTGCGTCTACACACATCCATAGTGCAACAGAAACACGGAGGATGCTGCTATAGCATTAGGACATTCACCAACTTAAGGCACCAGGTTTCCATAGCAATATCATCCATTGCTTGACCCCGTGTCAGAGCACCATAAATTATACCTTATTGAATTAAATGTTTAGATCCTTGGGTGGCAGTACTCGAAAGACAGCACACCACACAAGTAGCCACACACACACAGGCTAAGCAGGGTGGATAACTGGTGATTGTCAGTATTACGTGTTGTAATCTATCGTCAGCGGGTATAAAACAGACGTGTCTCGAGAATGTGACGCTGGTGACCTTTAACTCACAGCAGACACAAATCAGAGGTGTAGGACACTAAGGGACACGTTTATGCTCACAAATTAAGTTTCACCGGTCCTGACTCATGCCACTGTGACAGGGACATGCAGTGGCTGAGGTAGAAAGATGATAACTTGCAAAAACGGAAATCCGGACTGGAGTCAAGAGAAAGACAGAAGAAAAGAAGCTCCAGATTGAGAATAATTGAGAAAGAAAAAACACACACAAGATTAGACAACTACTATGGACAACAACAACAGAAGCTGTTAAAACACTTAAATGTAACTACCAGAGACGTAGTTCGATACCAAACTGTCATTTGGGTGTTTATAGCACAGATGAGCAGCTCTAACACAGTAGGATGACTCACCAGCTCTACAACCTGTCAGATAGAGAGCTGGGAGGGTGAGCATGTCACACGCTGTGACTCAAACAGCCAGGGCTACATACCCTTACTTACGTGACACTTATATGTTGAAGGCCGAGGAAGCTACTGAACAACAATAAACCAGCGTATGACTAATCACACAGGCCTGATCTCTACTGAACAAACAACTCAAAAACAACTCTTCCAAAGGCTAATCATTAAATATTTATCCTCATCATCATCCTCATCACTCATTCACTACAGAACAGATGCTTTACCCTGGCCCTACACACAGAGAGGACTGTGTTTTAAAGGGCAGGGTGTTGTTAGACCCAACGCCACAGGCCCCCATAATCCTACTGAGATTAAGTCTAAAAATATAATCCACCGGAGCTGACATCAAACCAGACCGGTGGCTATTGGTTGCAGTGGTCTGCAGGTGCCCAGGTGTTGCAGGGCCCTGGCTCTGTGTGGAAGCGTGCGTCTGGGGCGAGGAAAGCTGAGCTGGAGTTGGGGAGGCACGTTGCACAGAGGCATGAGGCGGGCTCACTTGTTGCAGCGAGACCCACAGCAGCTGCATCGCTCACATGCTGATGCCAAACAGAGCTGGCCGCCCTGCTCCAGTCCCGTGGAGCCGGCTGACACATGGAGCTCTCCAAGTGAAGGGCTGCTACTTCACACGCGTCTGGACAGAGGAGTGGAGCAGGGGGCTGAGACACACCTGCCCACCTTTCGCTCGCTTTCAACCGCTCCAATCATCTTTGTCATAAAAACAGACGACCCTCTGGGAATAGTAATCATAAAAAACAGGCCAGTGTCTTTTAACCATTCATAGGAAAAAATAAATAAAAGCTCAAATAGAAAAACTGATGAAAATCTAAGGACAAAACTAAAAGGAGGAAGAGCATATTTTCAATTTGTCAAATCGAATTCTTAAATAGAGGAAGAGTCGCTTACGGTGTGAGAGGACAGTACGCATACAGCCCACACAGTATGATTAATAGACCTATATATTAACACAAATTGCAGAATGCAATATTTAGCAAATTTGCGTCAGGGCTCAGCCAGACAGGACAGGAGAATGGGGCAGAGATAAATGGCACTGCTATCTGACGGGAAGGGAGGGGGGCTTCTGGCCCTGTGGATAAATGGGGGCCAAGTTCCTTCAATCACATATTTTTGGATTGCAGGGGATTAATACATGCATGAGGTGCTATTTCTGGTGGAGAGTGTTGAATTAGGGTCGCCTGGCTGCTGCCTCTACCACTGAGAGGACAGGCAGGGGTGTACACTGGCTTGCTCTGTCCCTGCAGACACTCTCCCTCCCTCCCTCTCTTCCTGCAGACACGCAGTCCCTCCCTCCCTCCCTCCCTCCCTCCCTCCCTCCCTCCCTCCCTTGTGGTGGATTAGCATTTTCATGAATGAAGCTGGAGAGGGTTGGGGAGGAGGCTGGGCGGAGGGTTGGATTCCAGATTGACTGAGTACAACATAGAGAGCAGGAGGGGAGGGGGTACACGCCATAGATGGAGGGAACGAAGGAGCGGAAAGGGGATGAGGCGAGACACAGAGAGGAGTCCGGAAGGAAGAGAGAATGTAGAAGAGACAAAGGAAAAGGAGGTAGAAGGAAATAAGCAGGGGAGGAAGTGAGAGATGAAGGGAAAGACAAAAGAGGTCAGAGCTGTGTGAGACTGACAGCAAGAGAGAGAGAACAGAGAAGAACAAGGCAGAGTAGGAGAGGGGAGACTGGGAGAGAATCGGGGAAAAGAGATGGAGAGCAAAAAAAAGAGAGAAAGAGCGAGAGCAGTCCATGCTGTGCTAAAAGGTGATAACGGGCTGGATACTGGTTACTGCCAGGGTGTCGAGTCATGTCGAAAGGTCACACGCATGATAACCTCTCCTCTACCCCACTGACAGACGGGAGCACTGACGCTCAGGGCAGGAGAAGGAGCTCATCTAATGCTACAGACAACAACAGCCGACGTTGCAGGGAACACACTCGCATCTTCAGTCTCATGAAAAACATGAATTCAAGTTGATTTATAATGATGGTGGTGGGGGTGGAGAAACAACAACCAATAACTGCCATTTTCTCCTCACTCCATTTCCTGTCCCTGAGCTGTGGTCGTTGGTGTTTTTCCTTAAATCGAAACATTTCCCACAATGTGTTACAATTACATGTCGACCACCTGTTCTGCAGAAAATATCATTACCACCAATTTGGACGTCCATATTTCAACATAGCTGATCTGGGTCCCTAATGGTTACAACCCCCACCTGGTACGCTCCCTTCCTCTGAAGGCGCTTTCAGTGTTATTTCATTTCATGAACTGCACCAGAACAGGATGTCTACTGAGCTGCATGGCGGTAAATCAAATTCATTTCACTGCAGAATTATTTGGCAGTTTTTCCCCCACCCCAGCTCCCCTCCACACGTTCTTTTCCGTAAACTATGATGATGAGGGAAAAGGTAATTATTATTATCACTTCACTTAAAAGATGTCAGAGAGCCACAAATAAATTCTAATACATTTCCACCACACACCCAAGCATAAAATTGTCACTTAAAAAGACCAAAACGGTCAAATAAAATAATTGATGTAACTATTTTAGGAAGAGATGACAGAAGGAAAGGAAGGAAAGATGCCATCCAACCAGAGGCAGCAGGGGAGCAGGGAGGGAAGGCCTACAGGGGGACAGGACACACACGTTTACCTTGACATGATGGAGAGGCTCGGAGACGAAGGGACACTCTCCTTTTGTGGCTGTCAGCGCCTGGTAGACAGACACAAGTGTTACACACTTTGCAGATCTCACACACACACACACACACACACACACACACACACACACACACACACACACACACACACACACACACAGTCTTTTTTGTCATCATAATGCACACACCATGTTACAGAGACAAAACCCCCCCAGATACAATGAGACCCATTAGTGAAGGGTAGTGGGTTGTATTGTGTTTGTAGTACTGGAGGGTTGGGGGGAGGGGGGGGTGGATGAGAGGCGACTGAGAGGTCGAATGACGGTGCATTACTCAGCTCCAGGCACAGGAGGAGAGGGAGACAAGACAGGCAATGAGAGCGAGGCCTGTGGTGTGACAGGAGGACAGGTGCAGGGAGTCCCAGCTGATGGACAGCATCATGGCCATCGAGGAAGGCTCGCCGGCACCAGGGTCATGCCATGTTGTCAGCCCCACAGGCGGGATGTCATCAAAGCGAGAGGAGGGATGTATACAAGAGAGAGAGACAGTTGTGGTAACTCACTACAGGGGCTGTTCGGATGGCCGGCGAGGTGAGAAAACGTCAAGATGGGCGCCAGCCTGGAACCCTCGGCATGTGACTCCGCCCCTCGCTGCTGCTCCGCCTTCTCCTGGTCAGCCCAGACCACACCCCTGTCCCTCAGCACCAAGTGCTCCAATTGCTGGTTCTCAGCGTCATCACTGGTCATTAGAAGCCCCGCCCCCTTCAGGGTGCTGTAGTGTCTACTATAGGCTGGTAGCAAGACGGTCAACAACCTAGGGAGAGAACACAACAACATCAACGTCACCGAAAGTACGCCCTGATCTGCCGGGAGAAGGAGGTGAGATGAAGCTCCTTACTTCCTGGTGTGCTTGTTATCCTGGTCCTGCAGGCTGATGAGGTGGGTCATCTGTTCAATGTGCTGCTTCAGGTCATCCACCTGCAACTGCAGCCTGTGGCTGTGCAGCTCTTTCTGGAGGGGCTGAGAGGAAGAGGGGACAGGTAGAGCGGGGACGGAAGAGAAAGAGGGTGGGGTGAGACGGTAGGTAGTGACTTATTTGGTGCCAGGCTTCCTCTGAGAAGTCATCTTCCGGGTAAGAGCTCAGGCGTGAGAAACTCAAGAAGCAGAGAGAACATTTGACCATCCGGTGCGTCACTGTTCTGGTCCACTTCCTGGAAGACTAAGGGGAATGCTTGGAAAAAAGAAGAAAAAGAAATACACCGACATGGTAGTAGGTAACTGGCTGAGCAGAGGGATAAGTAAAGACCATTGATTTATTCTCTTCAGAGCTCCACGAGAGAGCAGGAGAAATCAGAACGAGCACGCCTCTCATTACTGGCCTAACAGCTGGGAGCAAAACAATAGGTATTACAACACCACTGGACACAGCAGCGGACATTCAATAACAAACCAGCCAGCAGAACTACACAGGGCCAACTCATTCTAGGTTTGGCACTGACCACCCGCTCAAAGACAGCCCTGGAGTCTGGAGACATCCCTCTAGGTGAGCAGTAGCCGAGCAGCTAGCTTGGTTTGCTGCTGCTAACTACAGTACATCAGTTGGGTATCCTTATCTGTTGCTTCGAACGCTTTGGCTCACTGTCATCCATCTACCTCCCCCTCTGCTTCCTGTTTCACCAGCCCCCCTTCCTCCGCCCCTCAACCCCAGTTCCCTCCCTCCGCTCTGGGGCACCACCTCCCCCGGCCTCCCCACCTCCCCCCCTGCCCCGGCCTCCCCACCTCCCCCGGCCTCCGCACCTCCGGGGCCTGTGCCTCTTCTCCCAGCAGCTTCATCTCGTTCTCAAGGCGGTGAAGCCAGCCGTCGTTTTCCAGGAAGCGCACCTCCGTGTCCCCGAGCCGCTGGTGCAGGTGCTGCTGCTGAGTCAGCAGGGAGGCCAGGCGCCGCTCGTGCTTACAGGTGGCCTGGACAAATAGAAACAGAAGTAACAATAAGGACAAACACCCCCGTCACTGCTGAACGTGGAAGGGCGGCAGGCTCGGGTCGAGGCTGGGCACCTGTTGTCATCACGGAAACATCGCTGAAACTTCTCAACGGGGTTTAAAGGGGGAGGTGCTCAGGGTAGAACTGGAACAAGGGGAGTATTTTTGCTAGGACTGGGGGCCTGAGCTTGAGTGAAAACTTAGGGAAACTGACAACATTCCGGTTTACAGAAGTGTTGGGTCTGTGGTGAGCAAATGAGTAGAGGGAGATGCTGGGTTGATCTCTGCACAGTATCACAGTAACGCTAGTAGCCTCGGGCACTCGGCGCCACACGCAGCCTGCGAGAACACACCTTGTCGGTCTTGTCCTTGGCACAGAAGAGCTGAACCTGCAGGTTGGTCTCCTCACTGAAATGCTGCCGAAGCTTGTTATCCTTCAGCTGGCGTTCCAGAAGCAGCTGCTCCCGTCTGATCTGGGCCTGGCTGGAGAACACGCTGTGGAGAGAATCTGACATCCTGGAGGGGAGGAGGAGAACAGATGTTTGTTTTGTTTTTTAAAGGTTGCCTGACAAAACACAGGTGGTTGCTGTAGAATCAAAGCATGAAAAAGGGATGAACAGAAAACACTTCATTCAACTACAGGGAAAAGGTTATTTTATTAATCTCAGCCATTTTTCTTTCTCTCCTTTTCCCCAATACCATTCTAAAAGTTTTCCATTCAACAGGTATGAATGATGCTTCAACCAGAGAGGGAGGGAGAGATGCATGTCAATACATGTGCAGTTAGACAGGAGGGAGGGTAGAGGAAGAGGGAAGGAGGAGAGGCCATCAGCAGACGGGACGAGAGGGGAGAGCTAGGAGAAGAGAGCGGGGAGGGAGAGGAGAGCGGGGAGGAGAGATGCGAGGAGAAGAGAGGGAGACGAGGGGGAGCTATCAGCTTGTCGCTGAGATGTGACTGCACTCTCCAATGTAACCCCAGTGACGTACAAGCCGCCGTGGCCTTGCCAGACTGCTGAATTTTTAATAGTGTGAGAAGCGTGCGCCTCTCTTCAGAGCCTCTCATTGTGCGAGTTGTGAATTCTGATGCCGGTGAATGAAATGCGTGGGAGTGAGACTCATTCAGCTTCCCCCCCCCCCCCCCCCCCCCCCCCTCCACTCCACTCCTCCTCCAACCATAACCACCACCTCCTCCTCCCTTTCTATCTCTCTCCTTTTTACAGATGCCTCTGCAGAGTATAGTCGAAGAGGTATCCTGCTATCTGGGGCATCTAGATTTATATAATGTATAAATGTGTATGTTTATATTAAACAAACCTTGGCTCACAGATGACCCCATCAAAAATGCATAAACTCCTCATCCACTGGGCGTTGTACTTTCTGCTCGTCGTTTTAAATTATGGATTTCAATAATAAAAATAAAGAATGGTGTGAAAGGACAAAGACCTCAAAGCTCTAGGTTACAACATGATGTTTCAGCATCTTAAGCGAGTTACTTCCGGCCTTTCTGTAACTGTACCAGCCTGTGCCACCGACCCTCAGGCCAACACCACCCAGCCTTACTTCTTTATCTCTGCAAGTTTCTGACTGGAGACAGGATTGGAAACGCCTGGCAAAAGGGGATGCATCTTCCTCTCCTCATACTCCTTTATCTTGTTCTTTAGCAAGATTATCTGGAATGCCAAACAAAATATGTGATAAATATTGAACATATAAAATAGATAGAAAGATATAGAAAATAAACTAATAATAAAATGGACTAAAAAAACACAGACGTGGCCAGGTCTGAGGCATGAAAAAAAAAGAACAAAAAAAGAAGCTAATCAGATATTTTCAAGGAAAGCTCAATGTTTTTTTTCTTCTTCAGTAGGAAGTAGAATGGAAGTATGGGTGGATGGTCTTTATTTACCTCCTGCCGCTGCCTCTCACATATCACAGCGTACTGGCTGATGTGACTGTCCAGGCTCACTACATTACTCTTCAGCTGATACATGGATGACAAACACAACAAGAACAGTTACAAATAAAAGATTTGCACATTTGTGCATTTGAAATAAATCAAACAAGCAAATAATGTTCTTTTCAAAAAAGTCATTCAGACATTCAAGAGATGAACAGGTAACGGTACCAACCGAGGACTTGATCTCTTTGGCCCGGTTGGCGTACTTTAACGTGTTGTGGGTGTCGTCGTAGGACTTGGAAGAGGGGCTAACGTTGGCGATCATGACGGTCCTACAGTTCCCCCCCAGCGAGTCTTTCAACAGGCGTGTCAGCTTGCTGTCCCGGTACGGGATGTGAGTGTTCTTATTCTGGAATAAGTCAAAACAAAACAAGTTAGTAAAGTCAACCACTGAAAATCCAGCTTGAACCAAGACAGCTAGGGCCTAACCCTAACCCTAGGGCCGTCCAGGTCCGCTAGGCAGGCAGACAAGCTTTACCACGCCAAGACCAGCCGGTTGCTCAGACAAAACAAAAACAAATCCTCCAATGTTATATTTCCTGTTAGATCTCACATGCTTGGGGTCCTGCGTGACCCCAGCTTGCAGACTCACACTAACAGCACAGATGCATCCTGGGTAAATTACAGCTGTTCAGGAGTGTCACTCACAATATGACGAATTTCAATGACAGAAGTGGACTTGCAAAAATATGGTGATGGGAAAGGAAACAAAGGACCTGGGGCAGCCCAGCTGTGTTCCCAGGTTGAGGGACCCACATCTGGATTCAGAAACATTATATTTCCATCAGGCCCTTGGAGCCACTGACAGGTGGAGTATAGCTGGAGCAGATAAAAGGCGGTGGTCCCAATTAAGCGCAGCACCTCTTTCCTCAGAAGGATTTATAGAGTAGGCCGAGGCTGGAGCCAGGCAACAGGAAGAGGAAACGGACTGGAGAGGAAATGAGGGAGCAGGAGGGATGGATGGATGGGAGGACTGGATTGTGGAACAACTGCTTCGCTCAGTGTTCAGGACAAAACGGAACTAGGCCATACCTGGCTAGGTATGCCTGTCCCCTTACCCCTGAGAGGCAAGAAGGGTGGGGGGGGGGGGGGGGGGGGGTGAAGGAGCGATCACGTTTCGCTACAGCAGTGGCACGTTTGTGCAGCATTTCCTAAATGCAAGTGCCTGCTTGTGGCCTCCCTGGGACGGCAGTAAAATGAGACGACTCGGTGACAGGTTAATGTATGCAACTGGAATGAAATAATACCCAAACACTGTGCTCTGCTCTCCGCTACCCTCCCAGCAGCCTGAGCCAAGACAAGGATCCTTCAGTTACACAGAAATGCTGCTGCGTGTCTCAAACGTTGGCTTGAGGAAGTTGTCAAGCGCTGTATGATGTACGATGTAAAGTCCAATCTGTTCTAAAAAAGTAATTTGCTCTAAAACCAAGACAACATTAAAAAAGAATAACACTAAAGACTAAACAAAAGGCAGAATAAATTAAGTCAATGCCTCATCATTATGAATTAAAACACTTCATGGGAAAATAAATAAATGAAATGCAGATAAAATCAAACATTTAACAAAAGAATAAAAGACCCACAGTAAAAAGCAGCTGGGAGTGGGGGTTTGACAGTGAGGAACAATGCAGCACCATCAAACACAGTCATCCTTCAGGCTATACTCAGTTGAAAGCCAGAGAGTTCACGCAGCCTAAGCATTTAAAATCACATTTGAACAGCTCGCTTTGTAACATTACAAACGTAAAAGTGTCAGACTAAACGGATAGGAAAGCAACTATGCAACATGTCTTTACTGGGCGATCTACATAGGAATACATGATGTCTCAGCAGTGAAGCTGACACGTACTTTCAATATGAGCTGTTAAAAATCGACACATTCAGTAGTAGCAGTACTAGCAGCCTACGAGAAAGAGCTAAACACAATTAACATAATCATTGCAATTAATAACCATTACTTGTGAGATTTTGTTTTATATGTGGTTCTACCTTGGGGTTGGCTAGGGCGTTGATGACGTTGCCGAGGGCGAGGAGGGAGCGGTTGATGTTGGCCCCCTCCCTCTGCCTCGCCCCCCTGGCGTTGGTGGCGCTGGCCCTCTCGGAGCCCGCCAGGTCGATTAGGCTCATCTTGGCGACGCGCACGTTGGGGTTGAGGCTGGCTGACTTATCCTGCTGTCTCAAGTAGATCTACAAAGGAAAAACTCAAATCATACACACTGCAGTGCACTGACACAAGAGGGGAGATATAGGTGGTGAGACGCAGTAGAGGAGATACAGCATACAGGAGAGACTCTTTGGCTTATGTAGACCTGCAGCGCTCACGCCTACCTGGAACACGGCGTGGGACCGTGAAGAGGTGGCGTTCATCTCGGTGGGGTGTTGAGTCCTGTTGCGGTTCCCAAAATCCAACGCCTCCAGAATGTGCTCAGCAGACTTGGGCTGAAGAAAAACACATACATTAACAATCAAGAACCAAAACTCCTACTGTACATTTGTGCATCAAGTTATTTCACTTCTGTTTGTCATTCACTGAGACAAACACAGATATAAATGTAGTATATATATGTAGTATATATAAAATAAATTCTAACACAGGTACATATTAAATGCATATCAAACCCTCTGGTGTCTCCCCACCTGGTGCAAAGTGAGGCCATGGACCACTACTCCTTTGGAGCTGTCTTCTCTCACAGCCAAGGGACCCACGTTCGCCAGGAGGTCCCGGATCTGCTCATTATATACCTGTAAAACCACAATACCGCCCCCCCACCCCCGAGAGAAGCATCAACAGGCTTTGTCTTGGTTTACTTCCAGAAAGTACCTCAAACTTAGACAATGTACACTATGCCCTGATCCGTCCGTGCTACATTGTAAAAACATGCACTCAACATGACCCTCTCTCTAGTAAGACAACATTGAAATCATTTGATTCATTTCATCAGTTGGGACGCACAAAAAAAAAAACTCACCTCAAGATATGAGAAAGCGATTTCAAACACTTTCTCGTCCTTGACCTCGTCCATGCGTCTGAAGAGTTCATTCATGGTACGATACATTACACCTGGGTCACCACCGCAGCCAAGCATGGTGTGTGTCTTACCTGCTCCAGTTGCACCATATGCAAACACTGCAATTTCACAATTGTATGAGCCCAATTACTTGTGATTTCTTAAACTTAAATACTAAGATGCTAAGTAAGTGGTAGATAAATAATATCATGACCTATTTTATGTTTTGCCAGCTTGGGTTAAAACAGTAGCTTACCTGTGCAGTTGAAACCATTTAACACTCCGTCCAGTACACCCTTGGTGGTGTTCTCGAAAATGTCCAGTTGCGTAGAATCTTCCCCAAAAACATTATCAAAGACAAACTTCAGGTCCTTGCTGGCCTTCTTGTTAAGATCTCTGTTTCGCAGTCTCTGTGCCCCAAAAGATGGGATTCCCTGCTCCTTGGGATCAAAGATGAGCATGTGGTTGTCCACAACCTGGACAACCTTCCTGTAGTTCTCACTCTGCTCATTGTCATTAAATGGTCTCACACGTACAACCACTTTGACGTGGCTGCACACCTCGCTGGTCATCGTAGTGTTGATTGGAAACGACAGTTTTTCTGAGAAATAATACAAACAAGTTCAAACGGTGAAAGTAAACGGGTAAATGGCTGGTACTAGCTATTACTATCAGCATAGCTAACTGGCTATGACACAACAGCAAATAGATAACTTAGCTAGCCAGCGTATCCATAGATGACAGCTGATTACACAGCATGCAACTTTGAAGTTAGCTAGGAAAACAAAATGCGAACTTAAGCATGCATAGCATTAAGAAACAAAGTTTACACAGAGCAAATTACTCAACTGCATCAGAAGCTGGATTGCTGGCTTTGAATCCGATAGCTAGATAATGATTTAGCGGTAATGTACCGCTAGTTAGCTAGCCTAGCCTAGTCAGCTCGACAAAGGCAGGCATGTACAATTCACTACAAATAATATCACGTCTTAAATAACATATATTTTGACTGCTTACTCTCCACTAATATTCACAAATTGTTTAGATTGATGAACATAAAAGACAAGTGGCCACTAAAATCATAACGTGTACATTAGCTAAAGATACCTTAACCACGACCCAGCGCCAAGATTTCAAAAACAAGCGCCCATCCTCCGTTCTTACAGAAACTCTGATTGGCCGAGAGACTTCCGTCTGCAGACTCTCGTTGGCTAGACAACCGGAACTACCGTTTCCATTCTGATGACGTTACATTCAGGAAGTAAATGCAATTTTTGAGACAAGCATGTATTCACCCCGCTGCATATTGCAAAATTAACACCGAAGAGTATGGCATATAAACCTAACGAAACAAACAATTGTATTTACAATTTATTACACAAGTTGCATTTTATATGTGTGTATCTATACTATCACTGCCAAAGATGCTAGACATCCAAGACAAGATATGCGAAGTGAAACCATAAAGGTCGGCACTTTTAATGTAACATTTTGATTTACCCGTGCCATTTATCATACACAGATTTACCTTGCAACAAGGGATACCTCTCTAAGAACTTAGCTATAGCTGAACGTCGTTCACGAGCCATCCTGATCCTGAATGCAATCAAGGCTTTTGCACAAAACGGAACACAGTCGGTAAAGCATGTTCCATTGACGAATACTTTTGGGGCGTACACGTGCTGAACAAGGAGAGTGCCAACTTGCCAGGTAGGCATATGTGCAGCTCGATTTTTGTTCTTATGAAGCTACCTGGACTTCCTTACTCTGTGTGTATGCACATGCCGTTGCTTTAATAAAACGAGCCCCGCGTGTGTGCGCCGCCCTCTCTGTGACCCTGCCTGTATGCTAGCAAGGGCAGAATGTTTTGATTTGCTATTCAACTAAGTCAAGGGCAGGTTGTATCGGGAGCCCAAACTAGGTGGTGAATGAATGGGTGGTACATAATGATTTTCGCAGTAAGAACTAGTAACTTTCCGCTTACCGCCTATTGCGATTAAAGTCTATTATTCAGTTAATGATTATTTTAATTGTGCCTGCAAAGTAATAAACAAAAAACGCAGTCTCCTCATGATTATCTAAACATCTTCCCAGACACCTATGTGTATGTAATCACAATGCATCTCGTTTTCTAATTGTTCAGAGTCAATCTTGGAGGCAGCTATGCCATGCAAACCCATTTTATGCTGGGCCTCCCTGAGATCATTGAGAGGGATCCTGCCTGCTTGTACAGCCAGCCTGATTCGGGGGTGTCATGTGTGGTACTCATCCCGCTCCGACTCGGGCCCTTCTGGTCGTGGTGCACTGGGCAAAAAGCACCCATCCACCTTAGCTGAAGAAGTAGTGCCACACACACCTGTGATGCTCAAAGAGGTGCTGCACTGTTTGAATATTCAACCTGGCCAGGTAAGCTTCAGTTCATTTACTATGTTCATCAGTTTCCTGAAAATGATGGGGGCAGATAGCTTGGGTAAATCAGCAGTATACAGTCACAGGGTCCAAATTAACTAGGCTAGGTGTGGTATAGGTATTGTTTCAAATTCCTTGAGTGTGTTACAAATATGTGTGCTTCAATAACATTTACTAATTGCAGTTCCGTTAGCCTTAGTGCACATAGTCCACATATTTTTTTTTTTTAGTCCACATATTTAAATGTTAAATTTTAGGTTCCTATATGTTTATTGTATGCACCTTCCTGCCAAAGCAAATTCCTTGTCTGTGCAAACTTTCATGGCGAATAAATCCCATTCTGATTCTGATTCTGAAATGCAATATCCCATGGAGTGAAAGTGACCCTATCACCAGTGACCAGACTTTTTGGAAAGTTGTTTGTTGCCAAACTTCAACATTTCTCTGCACACACACTCCTTATTGGAGGGCATACATCGAGTCGCCTGGATGCCACACAGTACCTTCCTTGGCTTTCACTGACAGTATGTACTATGGGGACAGATGGGCATGAGTCAAAGGGCCTTCTGTTGTGGTGGGCAGCAAGGGGGGGGCATGATGGGCCCCCCCGGAGTGGCCGAGACACGATGAAGCGCGGACGGGGCTAGGTGGGGGCCTTGGGTCAACAACTTAGTCAGGCTCTGTGCCACGATGAGGCTGTTGGCAGGATACTGGGTGCTGCACGCTGTCCTCAACTTTAGCACCTTGTTAGGATACTCCTCCACTGTCCGCCCATAAGCCAACTGTCCCAACATAGCCTGCCAAGCAGTTGCTATTAAAAACAGCATTTGATAGGTTAGTTAATGTCATTTCAGACACATTGCAGTCACTTACTGTACATTGATGTGAGAAAATGAAATATGCATTGTAAGTGTAAGTTGCAAGTCTAGCAATACTAGGAGTTGTGCTGCTTCCACTGCTAAATCCTTACACAAAGCAATCAATGACACATCAAGTTTGATATGTTTGACATGCTTGCGTGTAAAAAGGGCTATACAAATACATTTTGATTTGATTTCGTAACTTGATTCAAGCAATTGACAGTTTCAGTTGTAATGTCACATGAAAGGATGATGACATTCTTTTGGCCAGTGGAGTTCAGGTTAATAAGTGCATATCAGTTTATCGTTTTGGAGGAAGCTGCACTTTGTTTAAGTTGAGCTTTAAAAGATCAAAAAGATAATTTTGTTGTTTCTTTTTACATGGCTGTAACTAACTCTGTCCCACTTTTGTGAATGGCTTCTACTGTGCTATTTTCCTTAACAATTCCAGCATATGTAAACAATTTTAGGCTATTACAATATGAATGAACATACTTGAAATTATTTGTGTGTCTGAAGAAGATTGCAAAAAAAGGCATGTGTGTCTAAGCATTCCCTAATCCATACACCACCAGTCAGTCAGACAGCTTTATGCTTTCCAGTGGAGCTATGAGAGCAGGCCACCATGGCCTCATAGAGACTAAGTGTGGGTGTCGCTGACAAGTCAATGATTGGGGCGGAGGAAAACCCGCCCCCGTTGTCAGCCAAACACTCACTCCAATCACAGGGGGAGTCAGATTAATATTTTGATCTGCCATTGTAAACCAATCAGGCCTGCGTTGTTGCTCTTGTCATCCCTGGCAGAGGAAGTATGAATGGAGCACTTAGGGAGATGATGGGAGTCTGAGAGCAAACACTGCAATTATGCCAAAGTGGGTAAATGCAGCCTTTCAGAGCACCACTGCCTCCCACACACGCGGTCCGGCGTAGATATCCCTCCACACAGGTGCTTGAGGCGCACTGGTGTGTGTATATATACTGTATTTCCCTGTTGCTTTCTCACTTTGTCAGGTCTAAATGAAGTAGTTTAGCCTACATTTGTCCTCCCTTTCTACAATGGAGGGGAAAAAAACAGCCACGCTCAAATCAATACATGATTTTCTTTGTGACTGGCGTAGGCTATTGCTTCCTTTATCTTGAGATATGGCATGCTCTTAACACCCCCCCCGTCCCCCCGTCCCCCGTCTTCCTCACCTTCCCATCAACCATGAATTAACCAAACTGGATTGGCCTCATTGACCATCATTGACCATTAGCTCTTAAAAGATTACAGTTCGTAGAATTCAATATCACTCTATTCACCTTGGAACGTGGTTATGCTCTGCTGGGTGGATAAACATTTTAGCCTAATTATCTTAGCCGTCAGGATGCAATTGTAGCATTTGGCTAATTGAATAATAGGCGGTGTTTGGGCCCGGAGCGTGATTATCGGCCTATTACAGGGAAGACTCAGAGACTGGGTGGCAGTTAGTGTGTGTGTTTGTGCTCCTCACACAGGAGCAGGTCTTGATTCCAAAGCTGGAGTTGGTTTAATAGATTGAAGCAGGAGGTGTAGCACTGAGTCTGGCCCTGAGAAAAGGCCCATCGTCACCTTGTAATTATATTGTTCAGGCCGTTTCTTACCTCGTGAGCATGATAATGGGTATGGTCCCTAGCAGGAAAACACCAGAAGTCACTTATCCTAGAAACCCTCCCCGTACCCTGTCGCTATGCCTGTCTTAGGAAGATGACGAGTCATGGTCTGTGTGTCGTCTAACGAGTCATCAGAACCCTCTGGAGAGGGGCTTCGTATCACTCAGTCAGGACTCCCGTTGGGCTGCCTCGTCATTCAGATCCCAGGGTGAATCACCGCGCAATCACGCTCCGGCCCTGGGGACTAGACGAGGAGGGCTGCGTATTACTCAACCTTTCTGACGAGCTTTGATGAGTCCCTCTGTGTCATCCCCAAGTCATGCTTTGTTCTTTTATCTTAAGGTGTGTGATGAAAGGATGAAGGATGTGTTGGTTTCAAATAGTTTTGAGATTTCTGAAAAACTCAGGGAACTTGTGGAAGTTAAGGAACATAAAGATTTTCTTTCTTTGCCCAAAACGGGGGCTGGGGTGGGGGGTGGGGGGGGGGGGGTGGCGGGGGTGTTACTGTCATCCAAGAGGAACTATTCATCCTACCAGCCCTCTTCCACTGCCTTCATAATTGTTATTAGACAGTGTTTTCAAAGTGTACAGATGTAAGAATCTGTCTGCCTGGACCCAATATTGTTGAGCGGGGTTTTTGTCTTTGTGTCTGGTCCACCCACCTCCACGACTATGGATTTCTTTCTCCCTCATTACCAGTCCACAGAGATGGAGTGGGTGACAGTTTTTTTCCACTTGGTGGCTGTATCATGGGTTCCCTTTCCTCCCTTCCCCTCCACTACCCTCTCCCCTCCACATCCCTCCTCCTCCCCACCCCACCTGCGTTCGCACGCCCACTCACAACGAGAGGACATCCCAGTGGCACCACAGGTAGGAAGCGATTTGTTTGTTTGTTTTAGCGCTGCCAGGATTCCCTGGCTGTCTGGTTGTTTTGTGCCACCTTCCGCTCCATCCTCCGCTTTTTCCATCTCACCTCAGTGGTGGGGCTGGGCTGGACAGGTGACTAAGCAGTGAGTAACGGGAAGTGGAGGAATCCTCTCCTCGACTCCTCCTGTCCTCTCCTCTTCCCTCCCCTCCTCCTTTCTTCTTGGTATAATAAAGTTCAGTCACCTGGTTGTCTAGGGAGTAGAGCCAGACTGCTGCTGCTTTAGGAGGGTGAGGTGAGGAGAGAGGTGGATGGCCTGCCTGCTTTCCTTCCTGCCTGCCTGCCAGCCAGCGTGTCTACCTGCTTGGCTGTGTACTTACAGACTCACCTCGCTCCCCCTTGTGGATTTAACATGGCCTCCCCGTAGAGCACTTGCTCCTCTGCCAGTTCCTCTGCTGGTTTCTCCCAACACAAAACATTCGCTTTATTAGGAGATTAAATCACTTTGCTTTATATTATTGGGTCAACAAAGGTTGGGTGCATAGGTTTCAAATGTCAACATTGACGCCAAACATTTTCTCAAGTATTTTAGATTGAATATTTACAATACAGTGTTTCATGTCCATCAAAGCTGAGATGGACAGAAAAGGGCTCTCAGGCAAACTCCTTCATGTAAAAATAGCTCCAAACATGTGACGACAAGATGCATCAAGGACGAGAAGAAAATCTAGGTGGGCCACTGGATTATTGATAGGTTTAAGGTGAGTAGGCTACATATGTATGAGAGAGGGAGCAAGGAGTTTACTCCTGGGTAAGCTCGGGGCCCCCTCTGTGGGGCCCTGCCTGTGGTTCTCTTCACTCCTCCATTGTTTTCCGGAGCACGGAGTAGTGAAAGAGGAGGCTGGTGAATAATTGATCTCTGTAATTAAACACTCCAGCTAGGGACGTGGCGGCTGATTGACGGCCAGATATTAAGCCCTTGTCTCGTAAGGTTGCAGGTGTAGTCTGGGGTTATCAGTGGCCAGAGGAGTCTCTCTCTCTCCCTGGCTCATTACTTTCATGAGTAGAGGCGTTTCATGGCGGCGTTCTGGGGGCGTGGTGTGAAAGACAGTCTGGGACTTCATTAGCCAAATGGCATGGCTTTGGGTCGCCAGTGCACCAGGCGGTTAGGACCAGCAGAGCAGACAACCCCCTTGTGGGCGCTTCACCGAACACACCGTCCTGTTCCTCTCCGCCCGCCCGCCTGTCTGCCTGAGAGTCTGCCTGTCTGCCTGCCTGCCTGCCTTACCTGTCTGTCTGTCTGTCTGCCTTGTCTGGCTGTCTGCCTTGTCTGTCTGTGTCTACCTTTCTGCCTTACCTGTCTGTCTGCACACCTGCTTTACCTGTCTGCCTGCCTGCCTACCTGCCTTACCTGTCTACATGCCTTGTCTGTCTGTCTACCTGCCTGCCTCACAGTCTGCCTGCCTTATCCGTCTGTCTGCTTGTCTGTCTGTGTCTGCTTTATCTCTCTACCTGACAGCCTGTCTGCCTGCTGTCTGTCTATCTGCTGCCTGCATCTGTTTGCAGATCATGTTTCACTTGAATAACAATTTATATGGCAGGAATTAAGTGGCAGGAGAATCACCATAATAAACCAGATGAGGGTATTGTTTTAAAATTATACCCTCACTGGACAGGGCTTCTACACAACAACCATCAGTGCAGTTTTGATATGTTTAGTGAGAGCATGTGGGCCTGACAGCTTGCACATTGAGACTGTTTAGGATTTGATCTCAGTCCTTGTCTTTGCGCAATTTGAAAGAGCTGGTACTGGACGCAGACTAGACTGGTTTATTGATCATCATGGGCTCCACATTTGCTGCTGTTTGCTTGATGAGATGTCATCCTGAGCAATATGTGTGCTCCTCCTCATCACAGGGCTGAGGTGATGTCTTCTTCTGTGAGTGCACAGAGAGAAGCGAGAACGGACTGGGGAAGGGGGTGAGGGCTGTGGATATGAATGTGAGAGCTGCACCTGAAATCCAGTTTTAATAACTGTTATTTGAGCACTTGCTCACGGTCATACAAAATTGCTGAAAGTGGGAAAAATAAACAAAACGGAGTCTCTTCCAAGACACTGTAGCTGTGTTATTACTGAGGGTTTTATTACAATATTTACATTTGCGCCCTGTGCGTGAGCGTGGGTATGCTAATCAGATGTATGAGACGGCTAGATTGAGCGGATGACTCATCTCTGCAACATGTCCTTGATTGGGGTTTGTATGAAGGCTTGGAAACTGCATTACCTCAATAAGCTTTTAACTGTTATTGCGGTAGATTTCCATAACAAAGATAGTTATTTTTTGTTTTGTTTACTGGGAAAGTAGATGGTGAAGGCTGGAGATGGGGAAAAAAGGAGAGAGAGAGTGGGAGAGAGATTTTCACAAATATTTTCATGATCAAGGTTATTATTAATGAGTGTTTATTAAGGGTGGGGTGAGTAGGGGGTCTGGGAGAACAAGCTTCTGGCAGCTGGAGGTTTGGTTGTGATTGGGGTGTGATGTGTGTGATGAGATGGCAGGAAATGAAGTCTCCTCCTTCAACGGTCCACTCCCTTACTGTGTGAACAAAGCTTATAGTTCTCTTGCTATACAGTAGTATTGATACCATATGTAGTTCCAACGGTCATACACAAATGTTTTGAACTTGGCGACATGACGGATCACGTGCAGAGATGGCCAGTTTATGGAAAAACCTGCATTTCTGGCCAGATGGCTTGTACACATGCACACTCAGATGCAGACCTGTTCCTGTGTTGCTTCCTTTTGCGTCATTTTACTGACTCCCAAGTAAAGGGATAGATGGAGACAAAAAGACACAGACGAAGTGAGAGAGTGAGAGAGTAGGAGAGAGAGTGGGAGAGAGAGTGGGAGAGAGAGTGGGAGAGAGAGTGGGAGAGAGAGTGGGAGAGTGAGTGGGAGAGTGAGTGGGAGAGTGAGTGGGAGTGGGAGAGTGAGTGGGAGAGTGAGTGGGAGAGTGAGTGAGTGAGTGAGTGGGAGAGTGAGTGGGAGAGTGAGTGAGTGAGTGAGTGAGTGAGTGAGTGAGTGAGTGAGTGAGTGAGAGAGAGAGAGAGAGAGAGAGAGAGAGAGAGAGAGAGAGAGAGAGAGAGAGAGAGAGAGAGAGAGAGAGAGAGAGAGAGAGAGAGAGAGAGAGAGAGAGAGAGAGAGAGAGAGAGAGAGAGAGAGAGAGAGAGAGAGAGAGAGAGAGAGAGAGAGAGAGAGAGAGAGAGAGAGAGAGAGAGAGAGAGAGAGAGAGAGAGAGAGAGAGAGAGAGTGTGTGTGCAGTTGTTCCCTCACACCTGATTGACAAGCCCCAAAAGTTTGTGAACCCTAATTGAGTTATTTCATCATCGTATGTCCATTTGTGCTCCTGGAGGAGGCTCCCTTCAGGTGTGGACTGCGTACCTCCATCATTAGACAGGTTTGGTCGGTACAAATACTGTTGCATCAAGTTAAAATAAAAGTGCACTCAAGGTAAATAGACACATTTTATTCATCCAAAGTGTCACCTTTTGTAAACATAGGCTAATATTGGACTCTAAATATATATTAGCCTATGTGGTATCACACACAAACATGTTAATAGTTCAAATTTACGTTAATGGATAGCACTTGAAGTATAGCTGAGAGGCTTGATAAATGCGTCCTTTGTCTTTGCGTATTTTATCAAAATGTCCGTGCACTTAAGTGTTGTTAGTCCTCTCGGCAACAGCAATCAGCCCCCACACAGCTCACTCTCCCATGGGAAGGAGCAAATTGATTAATTAAATACATCACTAATTTATTTATTCATGTAAAACATTGCTTAAAATAGTCAGGATGAAAAAAGAAAAACGCTCTGTGTTCTTAATGATATACGCACAATGGAGAAAAAAAGACTGAGAGAATACAGTTACTCAGCAACACTCAACTTTTTTTTCTGTGAAGTGTTACTTAAACAGAAGATCCACAATTATAAAGAAACTGTTTGACAACTGTTTGAGTTCTTGTACTCAGCAGCATTAAATATAAATTACTACGGCTTAAAATGTGTGTCCTTGGGCTCCTGGAAGAGCCTAGTCGACAGACTTGGGTTGAGTACCTAGATCGCTAGGTACAGTATTAGGATTATTATTATGGACATGATCTGGTCTACGGTTATGGAGGAGGAAGGAGGGGGCTAGGGGGGCGGGGGGGGGGGGGGGGTTTAGAAAGGAGGGAAGATGGGAAGGTGAGTGGGGGGATGCATTACCCCCTGTGGTGCTGGGTTACACCTGGACTCGGTCATCCTGAACGCAGGAATAACGACATGCATATTCTCAGTCTGGCAGATGCATGGTGGGAGCAGGAAGCTGAAGCTGGTGCCCTGGTCCTCCAACCATCCATCACATACAGCACCTGTCTGCCTCACTCGGGGGGTGATGACTGCACAGATATTATAGGATCAAACTACCCATGGTCTCAGTGGTAGCTGCCAAAAGCACACCTAACCCATGGTTTTATGTATATAGCCCTCACTGGTCTTCTCCTACAACAGCCTAACTATTTTCAACACTGAGGTCTTTCAGACAGGGTCCTCTAGGTAAAAGCCCTTCGTAGAGCTGTTAGGCTGTTGCTTAGCGATGTTTACAGTAGTAGGCCTACCCCGTCTCTCCCTCAGTGCCCTCGGCCTGCGTGCATGTAGGAAACTGTCCTGCGAGGCTTACCATCTCCGCTTAAGTGATTGTGGCTTATTGTTTCTGGCGGTAGGTCATCTGTTTGCACTGTATCTGTGTCACTGCATGCTGTGTTCAGCTGAAGCTTCCGCAGAATAAACAGCGGACTGGTATTGAAATGGCTCCTGTTTGGCTTGTAGGTGGGGCTGGGTTGACTCTTTCATCCCCTCGGTACATGCCTTTATTGTTATAGCCCAGAAAACAGGTCTGAGGCGGAGCATGTGGCAGGTGCATCATGCGGAGCCTGCATTTCACTTCAAAGAAATCAGACAATTATATTATTCAAAGTCAGACATTCTGACCTTCGTCTTTTGGCCGGTTCTGCTGATTTACCCATGTGGCTCCTGGTCGCCGGGGAGCCATATTTTGTAACAATACCCACACCTTTGGGTGCCTTGTGAGTGAACCATACTGAAGTCGTAAGCTGATATTGGGGATAGTGCTTACCCCTGAAACAAAGGGCGCTGATGAAAATTGTCTAGCTCCACAAAATGGCTTGTCGTTCTGTCTGGAACTCCTCCCAAGCCCAACCGTACACTATAGATCACAGCTAACTTAAAAAGTACAAGAAGCGTAATTAATTCAACTTAATGTAGGCTTGGCTGCAGTTTTGGATCTTCAGAAATGTTGCTTACTTTATGCTTCACACACTAGTGCTCTAATATATAAAACAGTATACATTTGGTAGCTCTGTACTATTGTCAGTTATCACAGAAGTCAGCAAAACTTTCATACGAAATAAAAACTGTCTGACATCTCAGTTAGGTCTAACAGTCTAGTCTGTCAGGGTTTGAACTCGTTGAGGTACTAATGCACTTAAACCCCCCTCCCCCCTTCTAACAGATACACAGACTGGTGATGGACTGATGGTGGTGATCCTGTCTGTAACTGCCTGGGGGGGGGGGGGGGGTGTCTTTAATAGGGGATCTTTACACCGCTGTGATACACAGACTCCCTCAACTGTTAACGACCCCCCCCCCCCCCACACACACACACACCCCATCCATGCATTTCCCTTTCTTTCATAGCTTATTGTCAAAGCAGCCTTCAACTACCGGAAGCATCTCCTTATACACTTCTCTCTCTTTCTCTTTCTCTTTCTCTTTCTCTTTCTCTTTCTCTTTCTCTTTCTCTTTCTCTTTCTCTTTCTCTTTCTCTTTCTCTTTCTCTTTCTCTCTCTCTCTCTCTCTCTCTCTCTCTCTCTCTCTCTCTCTCTCTCTCTCTCTCTCTCTCTCTTTCATTTTCTCTCTATCTATTCGCAAGGTTTTCACAGGCAGCAAGATCTTCATTTAGCTTGCCTCCCCTTCACAGGCCCTAATGGACTTGGTCCCTGGCCTCCTTTGTCTTCCTTTAGTAGCACGGAATTCAGCTTCAGGAGACGAAGGCATTTCTCCCACTGCTTCTTTGCATTTTGTGAATATAGTTGTAGGATTCCGACCCAGACCCCCTGTCCTTTCAGGCAGCTTTCATTAGGAGCTGCTATATATAGTTTGTATTGTTTCCTTTGCACGCCTTGTTGACAATACTGTTACATTCTCTTATCCACGAGGCTAAGTGGAATCTTTTAGCATGGGCACCAGTGGAGCGCATAGTCATTTTGAATAGATACGCTGTATCATGTTTGACCCTGTTTCTCATTTGTTCTTGTTAAAATGAATTAAGAGGAGAGGGTCTGGTGTGGGTGTGTGTACATTCCTTTCAATCCTTTCCCTGTCTCCTCCAGTGTTCTGGAATGTTCCCTGTCTCCTCCAGCGTTCTAGAATATTCCCTGTCTCCTCCAGTGTTCTAGAATGTCCCCTCCTCCCGCTGGCATCAAGAAACATTTCAAACCCAAATTGCAACAAAAGTATTCTTTTTTTTCTTTCAAACAGGAGAGGAATCTGTTTGTCTTTTGTCTTTCTGGAATTCAACAAAGCAGTTTGACTTTTTTTGGAGAGACATGAAGAGAGCAGACAGTCCAGAGAGGCTGATGTCCAAGCCAGAATCCGGTGGACAGAACACATGTGGCCTGGAGTAGATAACGCAACCATTCCAAACTCTGGCATGAGAGAAAAGTTAGTGTATAATTAAAGTGTACTTGAACCCTCATCGTTTAAGAGGATTTTCTCATTCTCTCCTATTTTTCGGTCCTCCCCCGTCAGTACACAGCTGGTATGACTAACATCCTGTCTGTCTGCTGCTGAGACCCCAGTGAGACTGAGACCTTGGGTCTCTCATATCATCTCCTTCAGTTAGGATGTTGGAAGATAAGTGTCAATCTATTCATGACACACAGCTAGTGTATCAGTATGTTTTTATATATCCTGCATATCACTGTCCCTAACTCGCATATTGGTTGATTAAGCAATCTATAGGTGTGTGATGCACGTTTAATCAATTTATTTACATCAGTGCTTCTGTTATTTAATAATAGGAAAGAACTTCTAGAACCAGAGGCACATACATTATGGTGAGGATGATGATAATGATAATGATGATGAAAAGGCTTGTCTGCATGCATTCTGTAAATCACTGCCTGTGTTTTGAATAGCTGAGTGGCTCAGTGAATCTCCAACCTGCAAGGCAAAAACAGTGAGTTCATAGGAGGGGGGCGAGCGATGACTCATACACACTTAGAGGAGCTCACTTCTCTCTCTCTGCATCACCTGCAGTATCCAAACATTTCCTCGCAAGCTGTCATTCACTACTTCCAGAACCATCCGACACACGCAGTACGCACACACACATACGCACGCACAAATGCAAACACGTGCACACATACATCGGTAAATTATTCAACTTGGCAGTTTTCCTCCTATGATGTATATTTAATATATGGATACAACTTTTGTTTATCGCTGTCAACGGGGTAGGCCATTGTTTAACAGTGTTGTTCTGCTGACTGAGATCAGCCTGTGTGATGCACGGCAGGCGTTGGCTTCCCGGCAGAATGGAGTGTTTCCTGTAGAGTCTCCTGCGCCAGTCTCAGGACAGCCTCTGTGGGAGGCCAGCCTGACAGGAGCTTTATGAGTAGGTAGGCTGGGACGGGACTTGTCGATGGCACTGCTAACATCAGCCACCGTATCTGGGGGCGGTGATGGAGAGGTAAATCCCCCCCCCCCCCCCCCGACCCCCCCAACCCCCCGCCCCCCCCTGTCCTCCTCCACTCTTGTTGTGAGTCCCGGGGAATGCCTGCGGTCGATATGTCGTGATTGGTGAGTCTGCCAGAGGTGGTGGGCAGTAGGCACATTACAGTCTCAATCGCACCTATGAGACAATTAACTAGGCATGAAATTATGACAGTCACCATCTCAACACCCGGGCCAGACTCTACAATCCAGGCAGATGAATTATGAAGGGGGTTTCTAGAGGCGAGCAGGGTAGGGACAACTGAGAACTGGCGTTTGAAAGCTGAAAAATCTTTAAAGACCATCTTGCACAGAGTTTATTACTTGTAATGTGAAAACAGGGAATTGGGATATACTTGAGGGATTAAAAAGTACCGAATCATTATCATTATTATTATTATTACAAAGCATGTTGGGGATACGATTTGGTGAAGAAGAGGGTGGTTTATTGATTGATTATAGCAGAGTTAGTTCAGTCAACCTATGCTCCAGTGAGAAGTAACCTAGACAATGACCCAGATACTTAAGGCAGCTGTTTGGTCCTTGGCTATAGCTGTACTCTCACTTCAAAGGATTACCATGTTCTTGTCAGGACACGGGTTCCACTCATGGCTGGCCTCTTTGGGTTGGGTCTGGGTCTGGGTCTTGGTGTCTGCTGTGGGAGTCAGTGGGTATAGTTGAAGCACAGAGGCGGTACACTCCCATTAGTGTTGAAGTTAAGTGCACTGACGTGTTACTCCTGATGAGGATCAGCTGCAGCTGTATTCTGAGGGGAATGGTCTGAGAACCTACTCAGTAAACGTAATTTAGAAAACAAACAAGAAGGTTTGACGAGCAGTTCTGTCGTGTCTTCACAAGTCCCCCCCTCTGTCCCCCCCCCCTCTCAAAATAAGAGCCAATACCAATAATCTTGGCAGTTTTTAAAACACCTCTGAATGGGATTTGTTTTATTTGTTGTAGCTCTGCAGCATTCCATTCACAAAAGGGAGATTATCTTAGCATACAGAGGAAAACAGCCCTCTGGCAAGATTTTTTTTGAATCCCGCTGGAACACAGACACACACGTGCGTAGCGTGTACAAACAGGGGTAAGATTTAGGCCTTACCTATTCAGGTGGGTCCACTCAGGACTTGTAAAGGCAGGAGAGGCAGAAGACCACACATGTCAGCCACCATCTTGATTGCTATCAACATAATAACCTATTGACAGAGCGATAGCCTGAAGCTTTCTCCTCCTTTAGATAATAATGCTGCTCTCACCTGCCATCTGGTTGATGCACCAAGCCTTGACGTGTGGAACCAGTGGACGGCCTGCTTTATTCTGTTTGAACTCTAGGTCCCAGCTGCACATCTCTGTATGTCCTACCTGCCTACTCTTGATCAGATTAAGAAGACCCCTCTCAGTTTGAAACGAAGTAACCCAAGCACTACTCCCCCGCCCCTCCTTGTTCAGCACACACTTTACTTAATTAAAGACTGGACACGAGTAGTATAACTCATTTAGACTGTGTGCAAATGTGTGTTTAATAGATTAACGTGTATTTTTAACGGTAGTTTACAATGTCCTAATGGCCTTAACCAGTGCCAGCTGGCCGTCTGCCTCTCGTGCAGCCGAGTGAATCCATGGAGACGAGGTTGCCGCTCAGCTGTGTGACCCTGCAGCCAACCACAACCGCCATCATTCCTTCTGCACCATCACTACAGCCAGCACTTCTACCAGCCCTTACACATCTACCACCAGCGCCTCTACCAGCCCTTACACATCTGCTACCAGCACCTCTACCAGCCCTTACACATCTACCACCAGCACCTCTACCAGCCCTTACACATCTACCACCAGCACTTCTACCAGCCCTTACACATCTACCACCAGCGCCTCTACCAGCCCTTACACATCTACCACCAGCACCTCTACCAGCCCTTACACATCTGCTACCAGCACCTCTACCAGCCCTTACACATCTACCACCAGCACCTCTAACAGCCCTTACACATCTACCACCAGCACCTCTACCAGCCCTTACACATCTACCACCAGCACCTCTACCAGCCCTTACACATCTACCACCAGCGCCTCTACCAGCCCTTACACATCTACCACCAGCGCCTCTACCAGCCCTTACACATCTACCACCAGCACCTCTACCAGCCCTTACACATCTGCTACCAGCACCTCTACCAGCCCTTACACATCTACCACCAGCACCTCTACCAGCCCTTACACATCTACCACCAGCACCTCTACCAGCCCTTACACATCTGCTACCAGCACCTCTACCAGCCCTTACACATCTACCACCAGCACCTCTACCAGCCCTTACACATCTACCACCAGCACCTCTACCAGCCCTTACACATCTGCTACCAGCACCTCTACCAGCCCTTACACATCTACCACCAGCACCTCTACCAGCCCTTACACATCTACCTCCAGCACCTCTTTCAGCTGTTTTTACACATCGTAGAAGGGTATACCTGTTCATAAAGGAATGCAGCATAAGGGGTGCATAGCGTGAAGTGTGTAAATGCGCGTGTACGGTACATGGCATAAGCATGACACACCACGCTAATGCATCGGTATCACCCAGGAATCGGACAATTTTTTTTATGTGTACCACTGTGTAATTTGTCTAGACGTGAACTTTGAGTGACAGAGGGAAACGCAAACCCAGCACCCCCCGGTGCTGCCATGGCAACGGACGCGGTGAGGAAAGCGATCCTGTCGAGGTGGATCTGTCCCACTAATGGTCTGTCTGTTAGTGTAACAGGATCTGTCAAAACTCCCCTCAGCGACATTTTAGATGCTTCACTGTAACTGACCTGGGCTGGGGAGTCACAAGTAGGATTTACGTGTGTCGTCTCTGCTGCCTTCTCTCAGGTTCCTGTCCCCCTTTTCCTAATGAACCCAACCACAGGAAGAGGACCGGACATGACCGGATTTTCCATATGGTCATGGTCTACACATCTACATGAAACAAAGCAACTTTACTCATTGAAAACTGCTACTTGTTTAAGAGTTGTTGTTGTTTAACTGTTGTTAAACATGCAGGCTGAAGCACGTTCATTCTCCTCTTTGTGAATGGCTCGGCGTGAGAAAAAACGTGGTTGGCTGTGTGGAGATGTTACAGACTCTAGCTATAGAAGTCAAGAGGAATCCTATGGGGCACTGTTCTCAGCTCAACTGCCAACACGTTGCTGGCTCCAACTGCCACGCTCCAACCACTCCTAACTCTCCTCTCCCCTCTGCTGGGAAAGGCAGATATTACACACCCCGATGACGGAACACTCTGTCCTGGACATCCAACTGATGTGGGTGACTCTTCAGTCATCATGTCATTGTGCATGCTGCAGGCTACACGAGCTTGCCATGCTCGCTATGTTGTCTTATGGTGCTGTGCTGGCCATCCAACTATAATGCTGTCCAACTGCTTCAATATTAGGAAGTCTCGTCTTGTTCCATCAACACTCTTAATCAGAGTGGACATGATCTGGTCCTTGTTTTAATGGAGAGTGAAAGAGAGAGTAGATGAAGTCGAGAGACACAGCTAAAGTATACACAGATGGAGAGAAAAGTGATGTTTTATTCGGGCTGCGTTTTCTCCTGCTCTACTCTAATCCTGGTTGTCTCAGACCGACCAGTGAGAACTGTTCAGACAACCCTGTCTGAAATACCAATACGCACTGGGAAGGTACTTTTCCAGGTGAAAATGCATTAGCACACAGCAGTCAAATAATTCAAGATTGTATTTATATTCAGTCGTATTACTTTATGCAATTCTTGAACGAAGGTTTTGTGAGGTTTGAGGAAGATGGTGCCAGTGACTTCTTGGCTAGTCAAATTATGACTCTCCCTCCCGCGGGTAACTGTTTAAACAGTTGCCATGCCAACTGCTATATATGATGTGATTGGTGCTAGTGCAGGGCAAGGTCAGATGAAGTCTTTTTTTCTGACTTTAGCTGCTTTAGAACAGCTCTTTCAGATTTGTATACCTTTAGTGTAATAGGATTTTAATTCTGGCTGTTAGACTCCCATTGTTCTGTAGCCATGGCCAATATGTTATTTTTTTATGTTTTAATTATTTGCTGTAAACAAAGAACAGTAAAGGTGGTACCTGTATGACGTAACAGCCATAACGTGCATCAGATTCTCAACCGTCTAAAACTGCAGGGGGCTGATGATTCACAGGGATGAAGGATGGACAGGAATTTAGTCAATGAAAGAAATTCAGATAAACTTCTAGGCTCTTCCTCACAACATACTACTAAACAAAGTATACAAGACAACTTACATGGTGTTGCTCTCTGCGAGCACCATAATGACTCACTTCAGTGTCAGTCATCATTGCAAATGCCAAGCCCATTATAACCACATGCATCAGGGTGCTGTCTTGTCATTCTGCTAGCGTTGATGGCAGGTTGCTTAAAGAAGAAGACTCACAGGGAAGCATGGACGCTGTCCATGGTACACAACCAGCCTGGCCGAGCCTTTTGTCTAGGCACCTCTCCTCTGGCAAACAGACAATCAGGCACAGTTCAATAATCATACAACTCATCAGATGAACAAACAGACATTACTGGCACTAAGCTGAGATCTGGTCAACTTTTTGCATGTTGTGTTCTCCGCATACTTCTATCATTAAAACAAGTCCAGGGTTCATCGACAGGGAATGCCTGTTTTCTGGGCAGTAGCTACAGTAGCGTTGTGTGCCTGTTATTATGCACCATCCTCAGTGGTCAGGAAAGGGTGACATAATTTGATGTAGGTGTTAAATATGACCTGGTATGAATAAACAAAGCAATGTTCTCTGACGATGTAGAAAAGTACCAGGTGCTTATGGTACACCCTGACACACACACACACACACACATATATACAAATCCCCCCCCTAAGCAGCACACCGGTGTGCCTTCAGAAGGGTACCGTGTCGCTACACCTTTTCGTAAAAAGCCTGTCTACTTTGCAGCGTTTGGAATTTTTTTCTTCTATTTTTGTTGTGCTTCTCTCTTCCCTAGTTTGTATTGAATGGCACAACAGGCAAGTTCATTATGCAAGTGAGTCATCCTTCTGGCCCACACCCCTCCTCATCTGCTGCTGTGCCCTAGGAGGGAGAGGCAAACGGCATTGATCACCTCTCCTCTCACACATGCACGCACACACCCCACCTCCAACGTCACCATCGATCGGCATGGTTCATGTGTTTTGTCGGGAACGGTAGGCATCTCCTATTGTGTCATTTTCCATCTGTTTGCCACCAAAAATACTTTTTTCTTCCCCCAGTGCAGTGCAAGTCTGGATCTGGAGCCATAGAAACGTGACTGCAGTGTTTTTTTCCCTCTTAATCCAATCCACAGTTCGTTTACAATTTCACTGAAACGCAACAGGAACACACCAGGCATTACTCTACACTTAGAAGTGCAAGGTTTCAATTGTTACCAGTTAGCCGTGACATTTTTTTCAGGGACGGAGCAGCGACTCCCTCATCTTTGCCATACCACAACCACAATGAACCCACACAATATCCTCAACAGATACAAGCTCAATACATGACGATTGAATCTGTGAGTTACTAAACTTTTTTGTGGAGATTATTCCACAGCGGGTGAAGGCCTCCTACGTATTGAGCTGTTTGTGTGAGAAGTTCAGGCTCCTGAAACTGTAGTTTGCCGGTCACAAATCAAAAGCAAGTGACGCACACAGAGAGAGGGGGAGAGTGAGGGAGAGAGAGAGCGAGAGAGTATCTCCCACAAGGGGATGGATGGCGCACAGAAAATGAAAGCTCTCAGGATCTAAGGAGAGCTCTAATAAAAGCCACACCCAGTGACAGTCTTAACCCCCTGTCCTATGCTGCCTTCAGTCCTTCTGTTCATCATTAATTGTCCTTTTCCTCCCCTCCAGCATCTGGCTCTAGACTGGTGGGACTATTAACTGTCTGTGAATGCACTGTGATTATCACACAGTTATTCAGCTATAAAACCCTACGCCGGAAAGGGTTCTTTCCGTTTTAAAACCCCCGTTATGTACAGTAGCATGCAGCAGGGCTAGGGTTAGCCCCTTGTCACGTACAGTAGCATGCAGCAGGGCTAGGGTTAGCCCCTTGTCACGTACAGTAGCATGCAGCAGAGCTAGGGTTAGCCCCTTGTCACGTACAGTAGCATGCAGCAGGGCTAGGGTTAGCCCCTTGTCACGTACAGTAGCATGCAGCAGAGCTAGGGTTAGCCTTCATGCTTAGTCGGTTTGTCAGTTCATCTAAACGTTGTATCCATGATTGATAAGGTCATCCTGAAGGGCTGTTTCTGCTATTTGAAAGAGATGTTTAGAATGACTCGTGCACCATTCACAGAGGAGATGGAGCTGAAGAATGAGGAGAGAGAGCGAGAGAGAGAAAATATGATTTTCCCTGAGAATAATCAATGTCTAATTTTTACAGGCACAGCTGCACAGCAACAGTTAACAGAGATATCAGATAGTGGGCTGGTAACACTACTGTTGTTTTAAGATTTTTGCCTCGCTATGTCTTGAAGTTCGGGACTATTAAATTACACTTGAATCAATACCTGAGGGGTTGATTTGAAAAGTAAAATGGGAAATTCAACTTTTTTAAATTGATCTTTTTATTTTTTATAAGTCATTCAAGCGAATAGCCCTTTTCAAGGTGTCCAATCATCTCCCCTAACAGATGAAAAGAGAGAGACATAGACCGACAGGAGGTGGGGAGGGGGAGGGGCTAGTCAGAGCCCAGCCTGAAGACTCCACAGGGAGAACTAATTGTAAATGTTTACACAATGAGTGTGCTATTGGGATAAGTCTTTATTGTTCAGTGGCATTTTATTTGTCAGTACATATAGTGTGAAGTGTGGGTGGGTGGACAGTGCCTGGGGAATAGGGGATGGAGTGCAAGCAGCTAGGACTGCAGGCTTTGCGGGGAGAGATCTTAACAGGAGGGGCAAGCAGAATGACTCACACATTGACACCCAAAAGCTGTGAGTCTTCACCAGCTCTCTAGCTAGTGAAGTGTGTGTTTGGGACACACCAATCTAAACATCCCAAAACAGTGATCCCCCTCAGCATCCTTTGGGCACTTCAGCTCACAAATGTCACACCCGTTTTCACCTGTCCACCCACTTCCTTTGCCATTCATCGTTTGATCCCTCCCCACAGGTGTTCCTAGACATGACCTTTGGGGGTGGGGGTCACACCAAGGCCATTGCCAAAGCGACCCCAGATGTGACAGTACTGGCCCTAGACAGGGACCCCACCGCCTTCTCACTGGCCCACCAACTGGCTGAGGAGCACAAGTAAGTTCCTTTTTGTGTGTCATGCTAAACATCCACACACACACACACACACACACAGAAGCACACAGTAGGGTACTGGACTGTGCATATGCCCCCGTCTTCCTCGTACTCCCCACATGCCCCTGATGTATACATGCCCTTGCACCCAAGGCCTCCTCCACCTTCTCTGTGTTTTGCTGACAGATATTCATCACTGCCTCAGCATTCTGGTTTTTACAATTCCCTTCCACTTCCCCCCACGCCTAGTTGGGGGGCCCTGCGCGTCATTTGTCAGAGAGGGGGCCCACGTCTGCGCTGGTGTGTGCGAGATGCAGCCACCCACAGAGGTTCCGCCAGATAGGAGTGGGTGGAAAACAGAGAGGAGAAGCCCAGAGAAGTTAAAGAGGAGAGTGGGTGGGGGGAGAGAGAGAGAGAGAGAGAGCGGAGGGAGACACCAGGATGTTTAATTAGAGAGAGAGGGAGTATGTGCGGGAGCGAGCGAGGGAGGATAAAAACGAGATGTTCCTAAGACCATGGTGTGGGTAGGAATCCTTTTACGTAGCAACATACAGGGAAACCTCTCCCTGCGGACTACTGCTACAGAAAGACGCTGGTGTGTGTGTGTGTGTGTGTGTGTGAGAGAGAGAGAGAGGGGGATGAGGAAGGAGAGAGAGAAAGAGAGAGAGAAAGACCAGGGCATTCTGTCAGCAGCAATATACCCCTGCTATAAACCCTTCAACACCCACTCATGGTATGAGTTGAGAGAAGCTAGAGAAATCTAGCAATTAGCCAATATTATTGGAAGCCTGTATGAAAGATCCAGCCTGCCCACGCACAGGCTCCTCACAACAGGGCTGGTGAAGCTGTTCTCCTCTGGCTTCTCCCATCCTGCAGAGGCCCTGCAGAAAGCTCCGGCTCGCTGCTAACTACCAAAAAGGGATGTGAAATCTGGAGTTATATAATTGCTTAGATTGCAGCCGAGAGGAGGAATGAAACGTGTGATTTTTCACTGTTATTTGTCTCGGCCGTGACGCAGTTCTGGCTAAACAACAATGCTTTATTAACGGGCCCTTTGTTCAGGAGTAATGCAGCCGTTTTGGTTTAGCTCTAGTGGCTGTGTCTTGTGTGTATGGTGACCAAGCCAGGGCAGAGACCAGACGGTCACAGCTACAAACTCGGAACTAACAAATACTTTTACTCACGCCGTCATCAAGCCAACGAAACGGTCTTGGAAACGGTTGCAGAAAACATGAAGCAAGATGCTTTGATATCGGCCTGATATTATATTCATAAGATGATTATGTCATCTAAGACCATTTGATGAAAAGTTTCTCTTCTCAAGATCCCAATTTGTTATTTTTGGCGGGTTTTTAATGAAGCAAAGTGAACGTCTGTAGAATGTGACTTTGACTATTAGTGTACAAACACTTTGTCTGTATCAAGGTTCCCAGCTGAGTCTTGACCAGACTTTGTGAAGGCCATCTCCACCCCCTCCAACACACTGACGGCAGTAAAATCACGTCAGGAATGACTTCAGCTCCGTCTGTTGAGACTGAGAGTCAACTGTGGAGTCCGACAGAACAGATAACATTTCACAGTTGTCGATATATCATGGATGTGGCACCAAGAAATCTCACAGTTTTGAGTCCATCTTTATTTTCCCCTGTAAAATTGTCTTTGTAATTACTTGCGTACACACATTATCTGTGTACTGTGTGTCCTACAGAATGTAAAAGTCGCAACCCCGTAACAAATCTCTAATCTTTGGGTTGTAGCATTATATCCATTGGATGTTGAGCAAAGGGAAGCTTAACTCAGTTACCAGTGACTAGTGTTAACATCAGTCGTTTGTCGGGCCCTTTATTTTGAAAGCAAATTTATGTATCTTGTTTACAATATCCAGCAATTCACTTCTCAGGGACTAATTCATAGATCTGCAACACAGGTCTTCTCTTCTGGAGGGGCAAGAAGGGAAAGTTGTGGAATAAGTAACTCATCTTGTTTTTCACATCCAAAATCTCTTATCAGGTCATTATGTTTTTAATGTGTTTCTCAAGTTTCAACTTGAAAGAGGACAAATCGAGGTTGCCCAAGTTCACATCCAGACCAAATTCAAGTTATTGAAAGGTTCTGGCCTTTGGTACTTGTGTACTTGTGAGTGTATGTTCTCCTTTTTTCCCAACTGCACATGTCCTGTAGATATTTTCATCTCTGCTCCCCTGCTGAAAGCAATCAATCAGCATCTTGTGTTCAGCCTCAGTGACGCAGGCAGAGGAACCTGGCAGGTCAGCACTGGGGAATATTTCAGGCTTGATTTGTGAAGAGGCAGCACGTCACGATGGACACAGACACACACACACACGGACACATGCACACATACACACACATACACTCTCACACACACACACACAGAGAACTCTTGATGTCTTCTGTGCCCACACTTTTAGCTTGGAGGAAAATAAGAGTCCAAGGATATATTTGTGTCTTCAAGTACAGCTTAAAATAGTTCATCTGTTCAGTGTTCCTTTAAAAACCTGAACCTTGAAGACAAAAAAGACATTTATGTGATCAAAGATTCAGTCTTTGTGGATGCATTTATTTTACACAAGTAGATACCTGGAGAGTCTTTCTGGAGATACCCACCCTCTGCAATTAGAGGGAGGGGAGCACTTAACTAAACTGTAAATTAAAATGTTTTACTTTCTTATTCACATAATTACAGTTGATTCAAACAGTTAACTAAGCTAGCCACAGCTCTCTCTCTCCATGACAGTTTTACTCTCATCATAACTCCAGTCAGTGCTGCACTTTCCTTAGTGTTGCCATAGGCTACCATCTGCCTTCACATCAAGTGTTGCTAAAACTAGCCTATTCATTTACAGGTCATTTAATAATCTGCGCAAAATGGTTTGACTTCATGTCTACATCACTTATATGTTATTTTTAATTGTACAGATTTAAACATGCAACATTATGTGAAGTGTTATTACAAGTTAAGTTTGATTTTTGGAATGCTAGTTGTCACCTGCAAACCTTTCTGTACGTCTAAGATTTTAGTCAGGGGGTCAACTTAATTCTCAACACTAGCTTAACAATATTCTCCTATTACAGTGTAACTGTACCCGCAACCAGTTCTCATAACAAACATTTACAGTATGGGAAGGTTTTATAGAAAAGCATTCCTCTTTTATTCTGTGACGGTATAAATTTAGAATTATGTAGTGGGTTGCAACAACTATAAATAGCTCAATTCTCTTAAGCAATTATAAGCCCACACTCGGACTTCATAACACAGTGCTGAAACTTGTCTTCTTGAATAATACAGCATCTTACATAAGGCGCTGATACATCCAGGCTTGTGTCTAAGCCACATAAAGACCTTAATAATTAAAAAATATTATGTAAGTGTTTTGCATATGTTTAAATTCTGCATTGGTATCAGAGGTCAACCTTTGACTGCTCAGGGGCAGAGGGACGCTCGTGAAACAGCTCTGGATGTAGCTTCAGTGTGTTCGTGTACTGCAAGGAAAAGTACTTGGAACTGATGTGTAATGTGTGGTGGAAATGTTGTGGTTGTGTCTGTAATGCTAGTCAACCCTCCAGTCAGGGTAATGTTGTGGTTGTGTCTGTAATGCTAGTCAACCCTCCAGTCAGGGTAATGTTGTGGTTGTGTCTGGAATGCTAGTCAACCCTCCAGTCAGGGTAATGTTGTGGTTGTGTCTGTAATGCTAGTCAACCCTCCAGTCAGGGTAATGTTGTGGTTGTGTCTGGAATGCTAGTCAACCCTCCAGTCAGGGTAATGTTGTGGTTGTGTCTGGAATGCTAGTCAACCCTCCAGTCAGGGTAATGTTGTGGTTGTGTCTGGAATGCTAGTCAACCCTCCAGTCAAGGGCTCTTCTTACAGTGTTCCCATGTGCTGTTAGTCTGACCATAGCAGCACATGGGAAATAACCAGGAGCTTGTTCTTATTTACACAATCTGTAAAATGATAAAAGGCCTAAACAAGTCCACTTAAGACACATTTAGGGGACTTGGACACAATTTCACACTTTCAATAAAAAATGGCATAGTTGATGTAGTATTTGATAGTAGAAGACGAAAAATCCATAATCTCCCACACAATGTGAACACACACCAGTGCAGTGGTCAGAGGAACACACACCAGTGCAGTGGTCAGAGGAACACACACCAGTGCAGTGGTCAGTGGAACACACACCAGTGCAGTGGTCAGAGGAACACACACCAGTGCAGTGGTCAGTGGAACACACACCAGTGCAGTGGTCAGAGGAACACACACCAGTGCAGTGGTCAGAGGAACACACACCAGTGCAGTGGTCAGAGGAACACACACCAGTGCAGTGGTCAGAGGAACACACACCAGTGCAGTGGTCAGTGGAACACACACCAGTGCAGTGGTCAGAGGAACACACACCAGTGCAGTGGTCAGAGGAACACACACCAGTGCAGTGGTCAGAGGAACACACACCAGTGCAGTGGTCAGAGGAACACACACCAGTGCAGTGGTCAGAGGAACACACACCAGGGTGTCCCCTTTTATCCAATCTTGATACTGTCGTTCTTCCCAGGGCAGCCTGGAGCGGTGAGCAGCCACATCAGCAGTGCCCAGGGGTTCAGTGCTCACCGGTGTCCTGGCCGGGGACATGGGTGTCCTGGCCAGGGACATGGGTGTCCTGTCATGGGACATGGGCAGGAGAGCAGTCTGGTTTTATTATTGGGGTTCTTTGTAGAGGGATCCCATGAGAGAACATGCAAACTCCACACAGAATAGCCCGGTAGATGGCTCACCTGAGCACCAACAGGCACCAAGCAGGAATCAAACCCAGGCCCTTCTTGCTGCAAGGTGGCAGTGCAAGGCACCGGGCTACCAGTATCAGTATCATGTTTACATTTGGACATGCAGTGTAGGACTTCTTTGTTTAATAGCATGTTTTGGGGGGGTGTAATATTTAGTCATCAATACAGAAGCAGCTCCCCCAAAAGTAGATATTTGTTTTTTTGTTATCTCGAGATCTACTTGTTAATCCACCTCCTCTCTCATCCTGCCATATTGCTCAAGTCAAAACCATGTATGATTCATAGTGGTAGGCCTCTGTAAGAGACGGCACCATATGTGCCAAGTTTCTCTTCAAATAAACTTATTTTTCTCTTAGTCACACTCACTTCGTGCTTCGCTTTTTTGATTTTGTAACAAATATGAATACATTTGTGTGTGTGTGTGGATTTTCCTTACTCATAGTTACATTTGCACACAGAGTTAGCAGGTGAAATTATATTGGGATATGTGCTTTTATTTATTTATTTTTATTCTCTATTTAGATTGACCAATATGGCCAGTGCACTGACAGTTTCAGAAGTTTGACTTTACGGACATGAAGACACAGAAACTTTACTACATTTTTATAAACAGCAGGCAGACTCACCATATGTTTATCTCTGTGTCGAAGCGCAGCTCTGAAGACACGGATCTAGGAGGGGGCGAAGGGGGGGACCAAGAGAGGTAGGGGAGGTGTGTCTGTGTGTGGGGGGACCCAGAGAGGTAGGGGAGGTGTGTCTGTGTGTGGGGGGACCAAGAGAGGTAGGGGAGGTGTGTCTGTGTGTGGGGGGACCCAGAGAGTTAGGGGAGGTGTGTCTGTGTGTGGGGGGACCCAGAGAGGTAGGGGAGGTGTGTCTGTGTGTGGGGGGACCCAGAGAGGTAGGGGAGGTGTGTCTGTGTGTGGGGGGACCCAGAGAGGTAGGGGAGGTGTGTCTGTGTGTGGGGGACCCAGAGAGGTAGGGGAGGTTTGTATGGGGGGAAGGGGTGGGGGGGCGGGGGGGGGGGGGGCAGGGTAAGTCGGTGGTGGGTGTGTAGACTGTCTTGCTATAGATTTTTCAGCAAATTAATGACAGACGGGGAAAAGTCTTAAGAACTTGTAGAGCTTGTTGCAGGGAAGTCCTGGCAGCGTGGGCGAGGCGCTCCCTCGCTCCCCGCTCTCTCTGCTGTCAGTGGGCGGAGAAACACAGAGACCCTCAAGGCCTTCTGGGAAAGACCCCTGGCTGAGACGCTGGTGGGAGACCTTTTAGAAGTGGACAGCGCAGCTCCTGAAAGACTTTATCGTTCTAACTACGGTGGGGGTGGGGGGGGGTGTGCTGGCTTAGTTTGCTATTTCATTTTAGTATGACGTCTCGGAGGAGGATGGAAGCGAGGGGGTGGATTAGACGAGAGAATCTGAGCGGAGGGGTGAAAAAAGTAGCAGAGCACAGGAGAGGGAGTGGGAGAACGGAGAAGGGTGGAGGTGTCAAGGACGGAGGACACACTATGTGACTCTGTGATGAGTTGGATCTGCACCCACGCCCTAGTCAGCACCCAGCAGCAGGCCTGGCCCCTGCGGCCCTAATGACCCCACGCCCCCGACGTATGGAGACTCCCTCCGTCACTCCATCCAGTCCTCCCGCCCTCCATCCCTGTGTCCCTCCCTCCTTCTCTTCAACCCTCCTCCTCTCCCAGCTCACAGTCTGAAAAGGTCACATGAAAAATGCATGAGTGTGACTGGAGTATCCCGTGTGTGTGTGTGAGTGAGTGTGTGTGTGAGGAAGTAGATGTATGTGTGTCAGGACGTGTTAGGCGGTAGCTTAGTCTTTGTTGGAAGGGGTGTGTGTGTGTAGCTCTGTCTTGTACAGGTGTTACGACCAGAGAAATGAGTGCTTTAACCTGGACATTCCTCTGAGTTCCAAGGAGACAGGCATTAAAAGCATGGACTGGTTTTACAGCCACACCGTCATAGCCAATCAATTCTATGTTAATATTTAATAAGTCATGAAGTAGAACATTCCAGACGTCAGCTTGTCCCATGTACAGAACTGCAATCCAGTGTAATACAGTGTACATTACTGCAGTGCTGTTATCTGAACATTGAACTGAACCTCTTGGTGCAGTATTTGTGTACGGTCATCTGCATGCAGTTCTTTCCTGGTCTTTTGTGACATTTGATAATTTGATCAAAACCCTTTTTTCCCCCCATTCTCCTTTCCTCCTCACCCCTAATTCATTTTCTCTCTGCCTACCCCATCCCTCTTTTTTCCATCTATCCATCCCCCTCTCCCTCCCTCTCCTCCGCTCCCCCCACCCCCCAGGGGTCGAGTGCGGCCCCTGCTGGGTCGTTTCAGTGAGCTGGAGGTCCAGCTGGATGAGTGGGGCCTGAGGCCGGCCAGTGTGGACGCGGTGCTGCTGGATGCAGGCTGCTCCTCCATGCAGATGGACCGTCCAGAGCGTGGCTTCTCCCTCAGCCAGGACGGACCTCTGGACATGAGGATGGATGCCAACAGGTAGGGAGAGGAGGGAGTGATTCAGTGATTCAATAGTAATTGTCTTTTTTTTTTTACTTTAATACACACTGCAGTCCTTCAGATACAAAAATGGCATTGTTATTCCAAGAACTGTCAAGATTTGAATATTGATGCGCCTTAAGTCCACACCAATAGAACCCTCACAGTTTGATGGAATCTTACAAAAGTTTTTTTTAAGAAAAACGACAATTGAAGGAACACCCTTGCATTCCTGTCAAATTCCAATTATGACCAATAAAGCATTCCTCTGTACTTTCAGGGCCTGTGACTCAGAATACTGTCATTGAATAGCTCTGATTAACAACACTAACCATTAAGGATACTAACATAATTCAACCTAGTTAAACAGTTTAGACTTTGTAGCATGTGTAATAAGAGCATCATTCTGGATTAAACTACTCTTTGCATCCTGTCTTTCCCCAGCCTCATGGAACGTTATCTCCTTCCAGTTGCATGCTGGGAAATCTAATTCTGTGTTGTGCCAATTTTATTTCCCCTGTTCTGTCATCCTCATGAAGGGAATGCCATTTGTCTGGGAGATTTATTCTCTCAGCTGTATATATGCACTTCTAACCTTCACAAGGCCTCTAATTCATTGTCTATCAATCTCCCTGGAGCTGGAGGACCATGACAGTGATTTGACATGAGCTGTTGCAAGTAAACAGGATTATGTAGCACTATCTTTGGGAAGCACTGATTGGTACTGTGTAATGAGGAGACAACTACCATACTGTAGCAACCCTCTAAACAAAACTACACAAAAATGTCAGGTAATGTCCACTTAAACAGTCCAATAACCAGAGTGTTAATTCATTTGTTTAACGGACTGACTGAATAACTAACTGAATGAAAGAATGAATACATAACCTGGACATCAGTCTCTCACTCACAGAGCTTAACTTACAAGAAGACCATTACACTTCTAGACCTGTTGCTAATATTTGCTGGTGCATGCTAATGTGTGAAGACATACAACATTACCATACTGATGTTTCACACTGTAAATATATCACTAGCTATGCCATTTCAGCAATTTGTTGAGTACACATTTATTGAATGTATTTTGATACATTCTAGATTGTTCATGTTTCCTGAAAACCAGGTACTGAGATGATCTCTCTCTCTCTCTCTCTCTCTCTCTCTCTCTCTCTCTCTCTCTCTCTCTCTCTCTCTCTCTCTCTCTGTATATCTCTGTATATCTCTCTCTCTGTATATCTCACTCTAACTTTGTGTATCTTACTCTCTTTTTCTGTCCGTCACTCTTTCTCGCTCTGTCTTTTTCCATATATCTACCCTTATCTCAATGTATCTTTCCCTCCCCCCCCTCCCCCTCCCCCTCTCCCTCCATGGTCCTCAGCACCAGAGCAGCAGCAGGCACGGTGGTTTTCAGCTCTGTCTGTCTAAAGCTTGTCAGGCTTTGCCTCTGTCAGCAAGGACGTGACGTCAAGCAGCTTAATTGGGCTCTTCTCTGTGCGTAGGTACCCCAACATGCCCTGCGCCACTGACGTGGTGAACGCCTTAGATCAACAGGCGCTTGCGTCTGTTCTCAGCGCGTACGGCGAAGAGAAGCACGCCAGGAAAATAGCCTTGGCCATCGTGGAGGCACGCAGTGTTTACCCCATCACCAGGACCCAACAGCTGGCCAGCGTGGTGGCAGGTATCTTGCCTCCGTAATTCCCTACAGCAATTTGGGGAGGCTTGTGGCAGAGTTAGGCAGACAAAGAGAGAGAGAGAGAGAGAGAGAGGGGGGGGGGAAGGAGTGAGATAGAGAGAGAAAGGAAGAGAGAGGGACAGAGAAAGAGAGAGAGAGAGAAAGGGAGAGGGGGAGGTATTAAATGCTGGCTGGGTCTCCCTCCTGGATAAATCACGACACTCATAATGAGCATCATCCTCCTCTCTTGCGTCGGTGTTTTGGACGCCTCTCCCACACCCTTCCTGAGGAGATTACAATGCTTAAAGAGTGGAGAGGGAAAGGGAAAGAGAGAGAGAGAGAGAGGGAGAGAGAGGGGGGGGGGTGTACAGGGCGCGGCTCACGGTCTAACAAGACTGTTTTTTTCCCCTCCCTCTCATAAGACCCGTCCTCTCTCTTCCTCCGCCCCCTTCTCCCCGTCATCTCCTCGTTCTCCTCCTCTTCCTCCACCCTCTACTCCTCTCCACCTCTGTCTCTCCCCTCCCCTTCCTCCTTTCCCTCTCCTCCTCCCTCCCTCTCCTCCTCCCTCTCCCCCTCCTGTCCCCCTCCTCCTCTCTCCTCTTTGTTTCTTTTGATTTGTTTCCCACCCAACCTGTATGCCCCTGCCTGCATCCAACACGCGCACACACACACACACACAGGTGTGTTCCCGCGTCCATGCATGCACATATTGACACATGCACACTCACACATCATTCTCATGTTCTCTATTGACATTTCCCTGTCATTTTATTATATGTATTTATATATTTATATCTTTTTTTCACCTCAGAGAGAGGCGGGGGTGGGGGTCCTCTAGATGGTGGTGCTGTGTGCGTCATGGCGGGAGAACAGGTGTGAGGGAGGGACTGTTGTTTGATCTCTTTGAAGAGCAGAGCGAGTCACCACCAATGTTTATTCCAATCAATCCAAGAGGTCCTGACTCGTGTAGGTCCCGTGGGTGGGGGCGGGTGGTTGGTTAGGGGAAGGGGTGGGGGGCACACGGCGCTGAAGGCCACTCCATTGCCTAGAGAGGTATGTGGTGTGTGTGGGGGGCTATGGTCTGCAGTGTTCAGACATCCTGCTTTTGGAGATATTGGAGATATCTCTCATTTTATTCCCCTGCTGCTCTCTCCATCTCATCTCCCTCCATCCCTCCTTCTATCCCTCCTTTTCTCTCTCCTCCCTACATCCCTTCACCTTTCCTCCCTCCATCCCTCCACCATTCTATATTCTGCAGAAGCATATCGCCCAGACGGCAGATCTCTTGAGCCCAAGAGAGGCTGAGAAAGAGAGGTGGACATCCAGACTTCTGGCCACGGTTGTGCTCTGGGCTTAACTTGGCAAGGCCTGTGTTTGCGCTCTTTTTCTCTCTTGCCCGTGCGCGCGCTCTCACCACGGGCGCTCTCCTCCCCTCCCCCCATCCTTTGTGTCGCTGCAGCGACGACCTCCGAGCTCTCCTCCCATTAGGCTGAATATTTGGCTTTGGCATCAGCCTAACTTCGGCTTCAGCTTAACCGTGTTCAAGAGAATTAAACCAGCATCCCTCGCCTATCCCGCTCAGCCTTTCTGGGCTAGGTTATGACGTGACGGAACCATGTGGGCCGGCAGGGAACACTGGGCGTTAGGCGCTTGTTCTCCAGTTAATGGGAGAGGGTTCCCAGGGGCTTCTGCTCTCCCGCAGAGGCTGCGGAGCCATTCCCACAGCAGAGTGGACTGGGGCCTGCGTGATCGCCTGATTGACACAGCCAGTGGGAATAACATGATTGATTATAGGCTAGAGTGTGTCCGTGCACAGTGCCCATGCACGCACACGCCTGACCTACAGCCTTCCATAACACAGGGACACAGTGTGTCCACGGAGCTTGCCTTGTGACAGTCACTGTCGAGATCTTGATCAACGAATGAACCGTGGCTGAAGTCGCACCTGATTTGAGTGTCTTGGGATGCTTTTTTATCTCGAGAAGGTTTTCCTCTCGAGGTATTTCGAAACTTGCTACAGGAGTATGTGAAATGCCATTGATCCATAGTCTTTGTATGTGTAGATGATAGCACGTGCTTTCTGAGGTACTGGAAGGGTTGCAGGCTATAAGCTCAAATGTGGTAACCTCCGGTGTTAATATTTAGTTTAGCAGAGAAACTAATAACCTGACACGTGCCTCTGGTCCTTGGAGGGATGTGCAGCACTCGTGTGGATGCAAGCCCTGACAGCCATGATGTAATACAGCCTCTAGTGCTGCCTCTCTTTCCTAAAGCAGGATTTATCAACCAATCATGACGCGGGCGTATTAACCACCGCCCGTCCTGCATATAAACACGCAGCTTGTAAATATCGCCTCCTTAATGGAGCTTTTGGGGTAGCTCGAAGTGAATCATATCAAGTGGTTGAACGCAACGCGACATCTTATCATAGGTTGTGTATTGCGCCACGGTGCTGATGTAGAGGAGTACCAGCCGTAATGTTCCTGTTGCTAAGCGAATAGCCTAGGACTGGGAGAGGGATTAGCCTGAGGGCCAGTGGGCGGTCTACACAGTAGACCCGGATCTAGACGAGGACCAGGAACTAGAACAGGGACACACCTGAACCTCAGGTCTTGATAGTCTTACCAGTGCGTATCCTGCCTTCCTGCTTTTACAACACGATTGTTGTTGTTAGTTGCCGTTGGTGATGGGTTTTTCTTGTCGTCGTAGCAGTTGAAGCTGAAAACCCATTTTTTTAATGTTTTTATTTCAGCCTTAGGATCATTCAGGTTGTTGACATAGTTAGGTACAATAGGTTGGTATTGAGCTGTGGTTTCCCTATAGGCTGCTAGGGGTCTCCTTACATACTGAACCTTCTTCCTCACAAGACACTGTCTGTCTCCATCTCTCTCTCCTTTTGTTCCTCTCAGACTTTTCCCTGTCCTCCCATTATTTTCATGAAATCTTTTTGAGATAACCTGAAGAGAGAGAGAGAGAAAGAGAAGAGAGGTACGGAGAGAGAGAAACAGGGGAGGGAAAGAGAAGAAGAGGGATGAGAAGAGAGCAGGAGTTGGTGTGGTCAGGGATGGGCTTTGTATTGATTGCTGGGTGAGTCACACTTAGTGCTGCCGAGTGCAGGAGGGGAGAAATGCCACACTGCTCTCTCGCTCTCTCCATTCCTCCCTCCTCTTTGTCTCCTGACATCTCTTTTACCTTATATCCCTTTTTACATCTTCTCTCTCTCTCTGGGACAACGTTTGGGGCACTTTTTCTTGTCTTCGAGATGTGAAAATGTAATACAGATATAAAGAAATGTGATTATAGATTTTATACAAACACCAGATTCCATTGGATTCAGATGGATATGTGTGGGGTCAGGTGTATATGTACAATAAACAGTCTACAATTAACAGAGTCTCAAGGGGGTCCGATTGATTGTGCTGTCATTGATAACAGTAGTTCTGGAAACCAGTAATGACTGTCCTCTCCAGACCTGGTCATTTGAGTTGTAGTTCTGTGGAAAATACAATCACTTAATCGTGTAGTTTACGTTGAGCTTATGATTAGTGTTGTTTCTGGGAAGGGACAACATAGTGTTTGATAACGTTTCGGAAGATGTCGAGGAATGGAGCCTGCTTCAGTAAATCCTCTTCCGTTGTCCCTCTCCCACCTCAGGGTCCTTCTCATCTGCCGCCCTCTACGCTCGCAGTGATCGTCTCCAGCGGCCGTCTCACATAGCGACCAAGACGTTCCAAGCCCTGCGGATGTTCGTCAACGACGAGCTGAACGAGCTCCATGCTGGCCTCCGCTCCGCCCAGACCCTGCTGAAGCCCGGGGGGCGTCTCTGCATCCTGACCTTCCACTCTCTGGAGGATCGCCTGGTCAAGCGCTTCCTGCTGGGGGAGGACCTGGCGGCCCCCCCCAGACGCAGCCTCCGCCACAGACTCCAGCAGGGAGGAGGGGGGGAGGGGGAGGAGGTGGGCAGGAGGGGCGGGGCACCGTGGGTGCCCCTGCAGAGGGGGGTGTTGACGCCTCAGGCTGAGGATGTGATGGAGAACCCCAGGGGACGCTCAGCCAAGCTCAGGGCAGCACGCAGGCTGTGACCTCACAACGCTGTCCACCCACTAGTCAAGACCGATGCTTGTGTTGGAGGGAACTTTAGTGTATGTCTTTTTGTGTAGCGATGCCATGAGGACAACAGAGTCACAGCTCATTTTTATGAGTTTCAGTTTTTAGAGTCAATACGTTTATTGGAAACTGGGAGAATTGCGAAATCATTCAGTTTCATTTGTCCCTTTATAACGGACTGTGAAATTTAAAAAAAATACGTTAGAAGTGGTACAGATTAAGACTATTTTATATCCATGTGTCTAAGAAAGGCTGGTTAAGAGCAGCAGCCATACAAGAGTAAACTAACTACCTACTACAGAGGTTACCTGCACTGCCTCGATAGAGCCCAAGCACTCTGTCCTGTGACCCTCCCCAGCAGATGAACTACTCACAACATCTGTGGTATTCTGACTCATTGATAAAGCAGTGGTGTTCCTTGTCATCAGGCAGCATTAGAACACTCCGATCCCAGTTTTCCCCTCCTTCCTCAGAGTTCCACAGTAGTAGTAACAAATGATGGACCAGGCAAACAATTGCAGTTGAACTGCACTGTGCTATGCTACATGAATCAGTTATAAGTAGAAATACCATGTGAGTCAAGCCTAATGGAAAAGGGGGTTTGTTGGTGAAATGGAGAATGCCTTCTCCAACTGCTACCAGATGAGATGTTCTCTGATGTTATCTTTAATATTTGACTTTGTCTGTTTGTAATTGCGCCATCAAGAAGCATCAACACGTTTTTTTTTCTTCTCTCCTTCTGCCTCTTTCTGTACACTCTAAATATACCCGTCTTGTTACCTTGGAAACAAAACGGCACAAGTAACATTTAACAGTGCCTAAATGGCCGTGCTGGTTTAACCTGGTGTGAAACACTGCTGTACTGGAGCTCAGAGCCCTTCCCTCAGGGGAACCATCCATGTCATCATCACACTGAGGACAGAGTTGACTTCAATAGTCTGTTTTGGACGTCCATGAAGTAGAATCCATCCCGGATGTGCAATAATGGTTTGCACCAAAACTTACCTTGGTGTAACATGTTTAGTCATATGATTGAGCAGCATTAAGAGCAAGGTTATAGAACAATGCTGGCTGTGGAAGAGCAGGGTTTTATTTGATATTTGTTTATTTGAGTGCTCCACTTAAATCCACATTTGGGTTTAGGGGGGGGATCTTTCACCAATGATTCAGGCCCTATGTGTGTCAGTGGTGCCTATCTCCTACCCCTACTAACTCCTGACATTGTATTTTCAGACTGTGGTTGTGTCCAAGGGAATGTACACGTGAGTAAATCGTGTAGGGGAAGCAGAAGGAGGGTATGTCGATACTTGGAAATGAGACTCACCTCCGACTGCATGTTCTCAATTACCATGGAAACAGTAGCTTAAGTAAACAGTCGTTGTGACAAGTAATTCTCGCCATGTATCAGTTTGTGGCTTGAACCACTACCAAGGAGTGACTATTGAATGAGAACTAAGTTGTTGATTAAATTGATTGGTTCACAGAAACCTTATTCTCAGAGTGAACATTAGGTAAAAGAGCAACACACAAGATCACCATATCTCTATACCTCTGTACCGACACAGTCTGGTAAGTTGCCATAGGAACAAACTCACAAACAGATTTATTGAATTCTTCGTAAGTTTCCAGGGAAAAGTTACAGCTTTACTAACTGACAATGAAGATTATACTTGGAATTGCAGGGTTTCTGAGAAAATAAATCGAATTATTCTTGGTGAGGTCTGCAGGGGTGCATAACAGTTGTACTTGCCTGGATGGGATAATGATTTCTGCGAATCTACTTAATTCAGTGGAACTCGACTATATTAAAACAGTGTTTCAAACCATAACTAGAGAGGGTACAATTTCTGGGGAAATTGTAGGGTGTGCTTGCTTGCGTCGGTTGTACAGGTATTTTAATGCCATTTTTACAACTGATATTCCTGTATATTTTATATAAAAATGCATAGGGCCTACTTATTATATATAAATATTACATAGATTTAAAAGCATCTTTTTTTTGCTGCTCATTTACAACTCAAAATACGAGTGAAGTGTAGAATTAAATATGGTGTCTTCTCATTTCCCCTGCAAGAGGCAGCCTCATAGCTGAATCAAAACGAATACATTTGGCAGACCGGTGTAAAAATGGACCTAATCTCTATGACTTAAACGTCCTTTTAAGTTTTCCCTTCTCGTGATATTTTCAGGCATTTAGCCTACTCATATTGCATTCATTCATTAATAAAGAACCCCCTTTGAAGATTATTCTACGACGTTACCGGCAGAAGATAGAATCGCGATTCAAACAGTACCATCTGCTAACCGAAAATATGCCCCCAAAAACGTAAATAAGCTTGACATTTATTTAGTGGAAAATCGCTCATTCATAAAAAGCTCACTGGTAGCGATCATTGTCAGTAACAACGCAAAATGCGATATAGCCCTGTGTGGAGAAGCTGCCCCGGTAAATTCTACTACTACAGTACAGTACTAGACTACTGCTGTGTTCGTCTTGGTAGCGATTGCGTTGGTTGAATTCGATTAAACGTTCCGTTGTACGGTTTAGGCTGAAATTAATTATTTTCATGAACAGATTGACAAAGTTTAGGCTGTGGCAATGAATTTCAGGTTAGTAGTCAGATAGTTTCACCTATTGAAAGACTTTTGATTTAAGTAAGGGGAGTGCCGAACATGTTCTGTCGCCGTTTGACTTCCTACAGCTGTGTAGATGTTTTTGTAGTGTGTCTCGAGTAGGCTACAGCGTTGATTGCAACACTGGTTTGAAACCACAGGTAATGACAGGTTTACACCCAGACTATCTTACAGGAGGGGCCATTGTGGAACTGTCACCCACAACACATGCTTCTTTCTTCAGATCACATGAAATCCCACTCTACCCTGGTATGTACTTGAGCTCAGGCTATACCAATAAAGACCCTCTCCTCGGCTGTGTTGATGTATTCCCTCCTCTCAGAGAAAGCACAACATGAAAAACAACTGCTGAGTTCAAGCAAAAACCTATTGAATTATCTTATATCAGATATCCCTCAGGAAGCAGGAGGCATGTTTGAAGGACGGCATCGTTTAACTCCACCCTCCGTCTTCCTGCTCGGTTTCTCTGTTTGGGTAATGAAGACTGCTACACACCAACATTAGTACTACTTAGTCATAATTAGACACCTTTTGGCCATTAGGCAACCACTGTGTGGGCGGATGTTTTTTGGGGGATGGGAAGTGGGATGTTTGTGGAGGTGGGGGGGCGTACACACTAATGCCCCCCACAGGCAAGTCACCTTGGAATGGAAAACTCAACTTTAGTGAAGATCTTTACTGAAAACAGAGCTGAACAGACCAAGCTCTGAAAGGTGTGGAGAAGCCCAGCAAACTGGGAACAATAAAGATGCCAGATAAATGACAATCGTATGTTGTGATTAATCCGTTTTTCCCACCATATTGTTGTATAATCCTTAATGGCACTTCATGATAAATTATCTTCTGCTCATACAGTACTATACCTACTACGTAGCCCAACCCAGCAAACCTTGAACCAAGGAATATCCCTTATAATATTCCAGTGTCCTGTTTGAATTCATTACAAAGACAACATTCCTTCCTCTTCTGCTTAAGATAGATCTCTTATTCTATGTGATTGGCAGTCTAGTCATGTCAGATCAAATTGTCTGTAGTTCTGTGGCATCAGACGTGTACATCCTGGCCAATGGCACGCCACCTGAGAGGGGACGGGCGTGTGTGCCGTCCAATGGCTGTCCCTCTGAGAGATGGAGGAGAGGCGGAATCTTGTACAGCTCTGTTAGAGCAGCCGGCTCTAGTCTAGTCAGGTAGGGACAGCGCATCTTCCAACACCCTCCCCTCTCTTCTCCTTTTCCCCCGCTTCACATCCCTCCCCCCACCCCACCACCATCTCTCACTCCCCGCCCTGTCTATGTTGTCTCTGCTATAAAAAGAATTCTCAATGAAACAGACTTTGAGGTCAAAGCCATTTGAATGATTTTTGTGAATGACGCAGGGCCTGCGGTCCTCTGGGGAGAGCGACCAAACCAGGAGGAGGAGACAGGGCTTAGCTGGAACGCTCTCACTGAACCCTCCAGTGCTGCGCACGCACGCTAACACACATACAGGCTCACACAGACACACACACACAAACACAGGCTTACACATACACACAAGTATACACAGCCACACTTACACACACACACACAGGTATACACAGCCACACACACATACTGAGACGGCCACTAGCACAGCTCACGACAGCCAGGGGCTCCCTCTGCCTTTTACTGACATTCAATTAAATACTTAAATGAGTAAAATATGCAATTAATATCATATTTATTATGGAGCTCCTCTTTCTCTCCCCCCCCCCACACTCACTCACCCCACCCTCACCCCCTTCCATCAACACTCTGTTGAGAAGGCATAGCCTGTGCCCTGAACCACCCACAGTTGCTGTACTAGTCCATCCTTTCTCCAGCCTAATCACATGTCTTTTCTCCTTCCCTTTGACAGGGAGCAGCTCCCACTCTGGTGTCAGAGAGAGGACTGACCTGCAGGACTTCCTCTTGGGAGTGCGTCTGGCTTCACAATGGAACCATCACCGCCTCCCTGGTTGACTTCTGTGACAGTGGTCTGTATTACACACCTCTCTGGGTCAAGGTTGGGAGGCAGGGTGACAGTGAGGCAGGGTGACAGTGAGGCTGGGAGGCAGGGTGACAGTGAGGCTGGGAGGCAGGATGACAGTGAGGCTGGGAGGCAGGGTGACAGTGAGGCTGGGAGGCAGGGTGACAGTGAGGCAGGGTGACAGGGATGCAGGGTGACAGGGATGCAGGGTGACAGGGAGGCTGGGAGGCAGGATGACAGTGAGGCAGGGTGACAGTGAGGTTGGGAGGCAGGATGACAGTGAGGCTGGGAGGCAGGGTGACAGTGAGGTTGGGAGGCAGGGTGACAGTGAGGCTGGGAGGCAGGGTGACAGTGAGGCTGGGAGGCAGGGTGACAGTGAGGCTGGGAGGCAGGGTGACAGTGAGGTTGGGAGGCAGGGTGACAGTGAGGTTGGGAGGCAGGGTGACAGTGAGGCTGGGAGGCAGGATGACAGTGAGGTTGGGAGGCTGGGTGACAGTGAGGTTGGGAGGCAGGATGACAGGGATGCAGGGTGACAGTGAGGCTGGGAGGCAGGGTGACAGTGAGGTTGGGAGGCAGGGTGACAGTGATGCAGGGTGACAGTGAGGTTGGGAGGCAGGATGACAGTGAGGCTGGGAGGCAGGCTGACAGTGAGGCTGGGAGGCAGGGTGACAGTGAGGCTGGGAGGCAGGGTGACAGTGAGGCTGGTAGGCAGGGTGACAGTGAGGCAGGGTGACAGTGAGGCTGGGAGGCAGGGTGACAGTGAGGCTGGGAGGCAGGGTGACAGTGAGGTTGGGAGGCAGGGTGACAGGGATGCAGGGTGACAGTGAGGCTGGGAGGCAGGGTGACAGTGAGGCTGGGAGGCAGGGTGACAGTGAGGCTGGGAGGCAAGGTGACAGTGAGGCTGGGAGGCAGGGTGACAGTGAGGCTGGGAGGCAGGGTGACAGTGAGGCAGAGAGGCAGGCTGGGCTGTTCTACATGTGTGCATGCATGTGCCTTAAAGTTGACTTGTTTCTGCTGCAGATGTTTCAACGCACAGTAGATAAACAACACCGTGTGGTAAACAAGCACTGAATTTGACTCTCTGTGAGAGAGACGAGATGTTAGAATAATACGGATATAAAATAGGAAAATGCCGCTTGACTTATTTACGGTTATTGGCTGGGCACTTTGGAATAAATTACTTTTGTCTCAAGGATTGGAGGTATTCTGTGTCTTCAGTGCATTCAGGAGGGAGGACGACAGGAGGACACCAGGCACTGTCTGTAATCAACACCCAGTGAGGCAAGATACTGGAATAGCAGGAGCAGAATAGAATCATCTTCCTCACAGTAGGGGTCTGTGACTCAATCTGGCCGCAGCGCCACTCTGCCTCCACCCCCTGGAGGATGGAGAATCACCTGTGTGCGGCGAGGCCCGCCACACACCCAGCAGCAGTCCTCAGTCCCTCACAGCAACGCCACTCCACTTACCCGTGGCGACTAGGTGCGTGTGTGCTTTAAACAGGCTCTCGGTGGTTGGTTAATGACAGGGTTTGTGTTGGGGGTGTAAATGCCCCCCCCCCTCCTCCCATCAAGACCGGGCAACACAGACATCAGCCTCTGCGTCTCTCTGATGGTTTGTTATCTCATCAACGCTTCAACACCATTGGTCAGCCAGGTAGTTGCTGGAGTGGAGAGGAGACCGGCGAGGGTGAAAACAGGAGGCCTGTGGTTGGTCCTGTCTGTAGCCATGACTGCAGCTGTCTCTCATCGTTAGGTTGCGGTAATGGGGTTAGCGGGGAGTGTGATTCCCTTTTGAATCTGGGCCAAAATGACTGTTAACGAGCCGTGCCATCTGATTGGTGGGATGTGATGGGCAATTCAATTAAACCATTGGCTCCTGTGCATGCAGCTCAGATTCCTTGACTCCCTGTTGGTTTAAACATGAACAGGTTTTCAGGATTCATTATGTGAGAAATGTTCTAACAAAGAACAAAACAAAGAAGTGTTCTCAGTCGTTGTTGATGTGACATGCAGTGCACACACAATCTCTAAATCAAATATTTTAAATACATTCATGTTTGTTAACACTGTACTGTATATGACATCTGGTCTGGTTCTGAGCAGAACCGTGGGGCTTATACACTTGGACGTCTCTCTGGGATGTTTATTGGTCGTTTGGTAGCCATGTTGGTCCTAGACTTTGGACAAAGACAACTTTGCTTTGGGTCAAAACATGGAGGACAAATAAACATGAAGAAGCAGGATGCTGGTGGACAGATGGCGCTCTGTGTCTTGGCCATGGCGAGCCTGAGTCATAACTCGGCAAACAGCTGCCCCACAGGAAATGACACAGGCCTGCCTTCCTCACTCCATTGAGACTTCCAAACAGTCCTCAGCTTCGGATCTGACGCTGAGATGGAGGCTTCTGATTGGTCAGAACATCAACCCCAGAGTTGGCTGTGTTCATAAATTTGAGTTAATATGATTTGAAACCTGGCATAAACATTTTGTCCCGAACACGTTTTTGAATTGGTTTTGTGAAGCAACAATGACCGATAGTAAGTTATAAAGCTGGGTAATAGAAACTAGCCTATGATACATTTGAGTTTTAACACAATGTTGAATGGCAGTATGACTAAGACCAACCTAATTGTTAATCCACTAATACAATTGCCATTCAATCAGGAAACAGGTTTTTTTACCTCGTACTTGACACTTGACACAAAATAGAAAAGCATGAAACTAAAAGAGAAGGGAACGAAAGGAGAATCTGTAAGTCTGGTTTATACCTCACAAATTATGTGATTATTCCTGATTACTAAAGAGCCAGTACAAATTGCACTGATGGAGTATTTACCTGGAGAGATAATTACATCCTATTTTCACCTTTCAGGAGGCCCACTTGTGACTTTTATGTAAAATATCACCACTCATTACATCACCACTCATATACTGTATGTGTATGCATTTTGTTATGAATGTGTGTGTGTGTGGGTGTGTTGACGGGAATGCAAAGAACCAATTTTCCCTTTTCAATATCTCGCATCACATTAAACCACACCTCAGAACAGCTCATCCGATCAGCATTGATTGTTTTGAAGTGGAGCATCAACTATTTCATCCACTTCTCAGTCTATAGTCAGGCTTCCTGGCCATCATCATTCTGTCCATTAAAGTAGACCAAGACATCTACCACCAGTCAGATTCTCAGTTTGGATGTCACCATGATGGCTTTTGACAAAACATTTGGAATGTAGTTCTGTATAATGCATTGTGCTGTCCTCATATTTACACTCTCACACATTCACTCTCAGGGAAATGATCTGCGTGGGTCTTCTTGGGAATCAAGTATATCATACCAGTAAGTAACTATCAAGTATACTGTCCCAATAAATAACTAATGTTTTTCAATTGGGTAGGTATCAAATTACCACAGTATGGACACTGTAAAACATTATATTAAACGTATTCAAGAAGGTATAAAAAATTGACATTGAAATTGACAACCCCATAGAATGGTGTTCTGACACACCATTATTAGTGGGGTGTGTCCAATTAACCTGCAAAAACCTAAGAAGTAGACTCACCTCAGAAGGAAGTAGACTCACTTCAGAAGTAGTCTCACCTCAGAAGGAAGTAGACTCACCTCAGAAGGAAGTAGACTCACCTCAGAAGGAAGTAGACTCACCTCAGAAGGAAGTAGACTCACTTCAGAAGTAGTCTCACCTCAGAAGGAAGTAGACTCACCTCAGAAGGAAGTAGACTCACTTCAGAAGTAGACTCACCTCAGAAGGAAGTAGACACCTCAGAAGGAAGTAGACTCACTTCAGAAGTAGACTCACCTCAGAAGGAAGTAGACACCTCAGAAGGAAGTAGACTCACCTCAGAAGGAAGTAGACTCACCTCAGAAGGAAGTAGACTCACTTCAGAAGGAAGTAGACTCACTTCAGAAGTAGACTCGACTCAGAAGTAGGACTCCCCTCAGAAGTAAAATCTGATCAGATCTATGGGGTTAGCATCAACCATTGAGTCATGTCAATGAGGTTTCTTATATATGCAGTCAAAAGCTGAACACTCCTGATCTCCACTCATCTCAACCAATTCACATATTATCAAGATTAGTGTTTGATGGAAATGCATGTCCAATAAGGAATTTTGTGTTTCAGAATGTATTTGAATAAAAAGGGATGTACATATTAAAATTGAAGTTAAATCTAATCTTACTTATCATTGTTGTATATCATTGCACCTTCAACCTTATGAATCATTGTTTCTTTTAAGGTCTTATTTAATAATGAGTCATGGATGTATTTCGAACCAAGATGCAATCAGAAGCCTGTAAGATCCTTCATATTTTTCATTTTGACCTTATAGCAAAGCCTTTTGAGTGTTGCCTTGAACCCCTCCATTGATATGCAAAACTATCTCAGAAAGAACCATCTACACAGGGTTTTAGCTGATATCAAATAAAGGTTATTTGTTATGTTCTTGTATGAAACCAATTTTGATGCTGCATAAAGCCTATGATTTTCAATCTCCTTGTGTCCTTGTCTTTGGTAGAATAATCAATGAATTAGGTCCCACATAACATTTGAAAAGATTTTCCACTGCCCTAAAAAAGGTTTCCCCTAAAGGGAGAACATGGCGAACTCTTATTTGGTACTAACTATATCTTTTTTGAAAGTGCAGCAGAGAACAAGGCTTTGACTCTGGGTTCAGAGGGATTCATTAAGATAAAGAATGTGTGTGTGTGGGTGGGTGTGTGTGAATGCGTGTGTGTGTGTGTAGGTGCGTGTGCGCTTCCATGCACGTGTGTGTGTTTGTAGGTGTGTTTTTGTGCATAATGAAATGAAGATTAAGATACCGAAAGAAATGATGAGACCGAAAGTGAGTGAGAACGCAGGACAGCATGTGTCTCTCTGCTTGTGTGTTTGTGTGTCTGCCAATGTGTGTATTCGTGTACGTGTGTGTGTGTGTATGTGTCTGTGTGTCTGCATGTGTGTGTAGATGTGTGTGTGTGTATGTACGTGCTTTTGTGTGCATATGCGTATGTGTGAGTGTGCGTGTGTGTGTGTGTCTCAGAGGCAAGGAGGAGTGGATGGTGGGCTGGAGTGCGGCTGCTCGCGAGTGAAGTTGAAGCAGAGAAATGCCACGGTGACGTCAGCCAGCGGCCCCGTGGGGATGAGGTGAGTCAGAGCTAGGGCCGCGGCCTCGCCAGCTCTCCGCAGCCACGAGCGCGTCATCACCAGGCTCACTGACACCCTCTCACATTTCTCTGCATCTGCCTCAATGTGCCTGGCTGCCTGGCTGCCTGAATGACTGCTTAGCAGGCTGGCTGGCTGCCTGAATGACTGCTTAGCAGACTGGCTGGCTGTCTGGCTGCCTAAATGACTGCTTAGCAGGCTGGCTGGCTGGCTATCTGAATGACTGCATAGCAAGCTGGTGTACTGGCTGGCTGGCTACCTGAATGACTAGTTATCAGGCTTGCTGGCTGCCTAAGCGACTGGTAAGCTGACTACCTGCCTCGCTAAATGACTGGTTTGCCACCTGACTGATTGATTTTCAGGTTGACTGGTTGGCAGGCTGCCTGGCTGACTGTTTATGTAGGAATGATGACAGAGGTGCAGCCACACCCATCCATCCCCGTCCCTGTTGTTCTGTACAGCACTGAACAACAGCCCCTGCTACAGCTAGCAGACTTGCCTACAAACTAGTCAGGACAAAGGGCAGGCCCCACGTTATCTGCCCATGGTGTAAGACGATGCTACTGTGGGGCTCATTAGTGGAGCTCTCATGGTGGGAGGGGGGGGCTGGGAAACGGAAGGGGGGGGGGGCATGATGATTCACCCATCATTAACAGAGATACACTTCATGCACTTTACAAGAAAGCTCAGACACAAACCCTTCCCTCAACCCCTTCCCCCCCACCACCTTCTACCGCCCACACCAACCCTCCATCCCCCCCCCCCCCCCCCTCGGCTCCAGACCCCCCCCCCCCCCCATCGTCTATTGATTGTCAATAATGAATATAAAAGGATGAGCAGGAGGCTTGCCTCCCCAGAGATAGTCATCCGCAGCATCTCTGTCCTGTCATCCGTCCTGCTGACAACACTGCATCATACCTGTCCCTCTCTCTCTCCTCCATCCATTGTCTGTGTTAGTCTCTCTCTTTCTCCTCCGTCTACTGTCTGTTTTAGTCTCTCTCTTCTCTGTCTACTGTCTGTGTTAGTCTCTCTCTCTCCTCCGGCTACTGTCTGTGTTAGTCTCTCTCTCCTCCATCTACTGTCTGTGTTAGTCTCTCTCTCTCCTCCATCTACTGTCTGTGTTAGTCTCTCTCTCTCCTCCGTCCACTGTCTGTGTTAGGCTTTCTCTCTCCTCCGTCTACTGTCTGTGTTAGACTCTCTCTCTCCCACCCATCTACTGACTGTATTAGTCTCTCTCCTCCGTCTACTGTCTGTGTTCGTCTCTCTCCTCCGTCTACTGTCTGTGTTAGTCTCTCTCTCCTCCATCTACTGTCTGTGTTAGTCTCTCTCTCTCACTCTATCATCACTTGTTTCACAGAGTCAGTGTATGACTATGTCCAGAGATTAAAAGCAGCAAAATGCCCCAATTACTCTCTATTTTCTCTCTCTCCTCCGTGAAGAGCAGGTCCTCGTTACAGCCTGCTGAAAGGTTGCTGCTCTCTGGGTGATTTTTATTTGCTCTGGAAAGTGATACTGTGATATTCTCTTTATTTTACCCTTGTCAACAGGGAAGACCTTTAAACAGACTTATCAGCCAGTAACAAAATAGTTTTGTTTTAGTTAAATACCTTGCCACTAATTACATTTAAATTAAAAAGCACCCAGTTGTATTGTGTCTCCAAACTGTTGCTCTCATATTTAGTCCTTGAAATAAAACTCCCGGATTCCTCCCTTGTGGAGAAATATTCAGTCTTGTTACCGGGCAGCATAATTGAATAAGACGCATTTGAACATGACCATGTCACAGTTCTCAACCAATCAGCTATATCAGCTTCAAATCAAACTGGTACAACAAATATTGAATGTGGGGATCACCATGCTACTTTAGCTTTCTAAAATATCTAATTAAAAAATAACATAATATTTCATTATGTTTCACCCAGTTAATCTTGGTCACCTTACTGCTGTGGACAGATCTGGTATTCGGTATTTGTCACCAAATATGAGGACTTTCAGAAACTGATGATGATGGGCCTCTATCCTGTAGACCTCTTGGTGAAGGTAACTAAAAGACAAACTTTACTTACTAATACACTTGAAGGCTACCTGGAAACATCCTGCATACCTTTACATCTACTCTTGCGTTCCTTTTCTCTAGATGTCAAACATTCCAGTTTGGACTTGGACAGGCAAGAGATCTGCAATAGCGTCTAAATGAGTATGATGCTCTGGTGTTGGGCCCTCTGACAGGCAGTTCACCAGTGGAAACCAGCTGCTCCAGAGAAGCACACCGCTCTGGAAGTACAAACAAGCCTGCAGCAGAAGGAGAAGTAGCGGGAAAAGAGAGCCGAAGACAGAGGAGGAGACAGAAAGAAGGAAAAAGAGGGAGAAAGAGAAAGAAGGAAGGGGGGACTTGGACAGAGAGAAGAGAGAGGGCAAGAGAGAGAGAATGGCAAAAAGTGACAGAGAGAAAAAAGGGAAAGAGACACAGAAATACAGAAAGTGAGAGGGAAAGATACTAATTTTTGTATTATTTAACGCTAGTGAATGCCCTGTTCTCCTTGTGCCTGGGGCCCCTTCCCATTGGCTGGTGTCTCTCTGCAAGCTGGCAGCAACGTAAGCACTGAGAGTTCCATTAATGTCAGGTGCTGGTGTCACACAGGGAATGAGGCTGTCTATGTTGAGGGTGGGAGGGGGGCAGGATTGTGTGTGGGGGGGAGGAGAGAGGTGGGGTGTGTGAGGGTGAGTGTGTGTACGTGTGTGTGTTGGGTGGGGGGGGGGGGGGAGGGGAGTGGGAGAAAATAGCCAGCTCGGAGAAAGAGGTCTGCACCACATACAACATTCAAACGGGCATCTGACGTCAGCACATCAATAATGAAAGGGTTTTATTCATAGCCTGGGAGGAAAAGAATCAATTGACAAATCACATATTCACTTTGAGTTTCTTCAAACAGCTAGACAATTAAAATGCAGAAGACAGCTGAGGTGTGTGTGTGTGTGTGAGTGAGAGAAGATGCTACGTACTTCTTAGCTATTTATATCCTCCATGTTATTTAGGATGCATTCCCTCAACGTGACCCAACAACAGGCAGCAGAAATAAAAATCGTGACTCAAGTTTAAAAAGATTCCCACATTTTCAGAGTTAAATAACTGGACAAAAATAACTGAAGTTTGGTTCTGTGTTTCCTAGGTTTCAAGGATTTTATTTTGAACCATTTTCATGCAATTGAGGTTCTTTACATATATGGTCTTTACTGCTGCGAAGGTAGCAAAGAACTATTGTGGTTCTTCACATCTTTGACAAACATTTTAGATAATTAGACTTATAATTTCTCTCAGTTTAGCTTGCCACTAAAATAGTGTCAATTACAAGCCTGTTCATTTTAATGCTATGTTTCACAGTTACATAAAAATACTTTATTCAAGGGACTAGTAAAAATCACCATGCTCAGATTTGTTTGCCCCAGAGGTTAATGAAACAAAAGCTACAACTACGTAGCTGGAATTTCTCTGTGACTACTGTTTTCTCTGTTTCTGTAGAGACTTAAGTCAGCGCTAACGTGACAACGCAGTGAGATCACTTCCTGTACAAATAAATTAAGTGAACTACAATCACACCATCTACTTGAGAATGGAATACACCAGGAAACTGTTTACTTTTCAATTAATGACTATTAACCTAAGGTTGAATGCTAAGGATCTAATCACTATTAGAAACTGCAAGTGGCAGCTCGGATCTAAGATGGATTCGAGAGACCGCAGATAGAGTGCGGCTAGTTTGGTTTGTTAAACGTTTTAGATCAACACTTGTATTATTGTTTTTGTTGATTTTATGTAAAGTACTTTGAGCTGCAATTCTTGTATGAAAAGTGCTATATAAATAAAGTCTTACTTACTTACTTACTTACTTAAAGCTCTTCTGTGTCTTAACCAGCCCTTGACACTCAGCTGATTCTGGCCCATCTTGATTAGTTTGCTTCATTAGTGCCATTGTGTTCTTTCCGGTTTTCTTTCTCTGCCCCTGGTCCTGTCTTTTTTGCAGCTCACCACCTCTCATCCTCTCCAGCCACTGCAATATATTATCATTGGTAAAGCGACTTGGACTAAATTCCATATTGTGTATATAAAGTATATACAAATTCAATTTCATAACATATTTATGAAATCACATCCTGGTTAGATATGAAACATTTGTGGTTTTGGTTGCTAACAAACTTGAGTATTTGGGGTTAAGTTTAGGGTGATACAAAATAAAAATTTGTAAAGATTATTTTCAAACAGACCCTGTTTATTATCCTCACCCCTGCATGGCAAGTTTTTTTGCCATGGTTAACCACTACAACTTTATTCAGCCAGCATTTGATGCAGTAATCGCTATACATGTATTCAGTGTTGTGTCAACACTATTTGTACGTGTTTTCATGTGTCATACTGGTCCAACTAGTAGGCCTATGTTTCAACATGATGGTAAACTGGATATTGTTCAACATACAAGGCAGGATCAAATGAGCAATGACACATTGAACAACGTCATAAAGGTTTCATTCATAAGCCTTAAGACACTCCAATATGGAGGACAAAACCAATTCTCAGTACTGACAAATGGCTCGATATCTGAGTTTGGTGCTAAATATCCTAATGCATATGAAGGAGGTAATTGATAGCTTTGACAAATAGCCGTGTTTGTGTGGTGCCTGAGCCTCTGGGGACTTAGAGGACTGGAGGACTGTGAGCCCAAGCAGCTTGGCGGGAGGCCCTTATGAAAACATCCAGATGAATGACTGTCCAACATTAATCAAGCACGGTCCCCATGTTTCTAGACCGCATCATAATTCATCCTATAAACTTACAGAGGGGACGTTAAGCTGAGGGAGTCAATTAGGCTAAGAGCTAACGTGTTTGGGTCACAGTTTAAACAGGGCTGAAAATATGGGCCAGTAGTGGGGAGGGGGGGGGGGGGGGGGTCCAAACCAGAGAGAATTACACACGTCAGGATCCATTATGTAGCCTGCCGGGGGACGACGACTCATGGGCCAGGGCAGGATGAGGGATGGATGGAAGCTGAAGCCTGTCGCTCACAGTAGAGTACAGTTGGAACCAGCGGAGGATTGGGAGTAGAGTTTCAGACAAGAATTGAACAGAGCAGAGTAGACTAGAATAGCATAGAGAAACCGTTTTGTGGATTGCAGTACAAGAACAAAACCTTAAAAGTATAGTTAAAGAGAACAGCGTAGAGTAAGGAGAGTTTAGTGCAATGCAGTACTACTTAATTATAGTAGATATATTATTGCGTAGAATAAGTGTGGGTAAAAATAGAAGAGAAACACAGTATTTGCATAAGATTTTGAGTCTGGAAGATCAAGAGTTAAGTAAGGGATTCAGGTGGCTGAGCGGTTAGGGAAGCGGGCTAGTAATCAGAAGGTTGCCAGTTCGATTCCCGGCCGTGTCAAATGACGTTGTGTCCTTGGGCAAGGCACTTAACCCTACTTGCCTCGGGGGGAATGTCCCTGTACTTACTGTAAGTCGCTCTGGATAAGAGCGTCTGCTAAATGACTAAATGTAAATGTAAATGTAAATTGCAGTTTCTTTCTCACATCTCACAACATCTCTGCAAAAGATTACCACAACCGTGCCAGAAACCATTTACAGAGAAAAAGTTTTCAATTTTCACTCTGTATCCACTAAATAACTGTTGTCAGCAGTGCAAAATAGACGAGAACTGAACCAGAATCGGTGTAGGGGAACCGTGGGCCACATTTATCATTGATGATGAAGTGAGGGATAGCAGGCCTGTTTTTTTAACACGTACAGACTCTACAGACTGGCCCTGTTTGTGAGGCTTGCTACGCCACCCCTGCTAGCTTGCCACTCCTGACTCATGCTGTCCTGTGATGGAGAGACAACATAGAGGAGCAAGGGGACAGAGAGAGAGAGACAAGAGGCCAAGAGCAGGGGATGGAGAGTGCAGAGAGGGATGTTGGACGAAGGAGATCTTATGAGCGAAGAGGAAGAAAGAGATATATAGAGAAAAAGAGCGATATGGAGGGAGACACACACAGAGCTAGAGATCGAGACACAGAGAAAGAGGCTGTGCTCTGAGACTGAGATCAGGGTGAAGTGTTTTCTCCCCCTGCTGACTGAAAAGCATTCTGGTCTCCAATTTCAATTTGCTAAGACGTGTGCACACACACACACACCCACACACATGGACACACGCACACAGAAACACACGGATGCACTCGCACAGACACACAGGGATACAGTTACACACCCAGAGCTCACTCACTAGAGTAATGATCTGATGAAAACAGGGGGGAGAAGCAGGAGTTGAGTTTCTCAGGTATGATGTTAATCAGTGGATCAGGTATGATGTTAATCAGTGGATCAGGTATGATGTTAATCAGTGGATCAGGTATGATGTTAATCAGTGGATCAGGTATGATGTTAAGATATGGATCAGGTATGGGTAGAATATCAGAAGTAGAGGAATGAACAGGCCAGGAATTATGACTTTTAACACTTTACATCTCTCCTTCTTTCAATGGATTTCTCTTAGTCTCTTTGTCAGTTGTTTGCACAACAAGACAAAACTGCAACAGCCTCCCAACCAAAGCAGCTTTGATGGTAACAGCATGCTGTTAACTATCTTCCTAAACCACATGCATTGGAATGCTCAGGTCATGGAGACAAAATTCTAAAGTGGAAGAGTCACAATGAGGGTCCAATCAGAAGTGAAGGCTGAAAAACAGTTCCTACACAAATGCTCATACAACACATCAACAGTACAACCTCAACTTCACACACAAACATAAAAAAATACATGTTAAAAGATATATGGAATAATGCATTTTTTATCAAGGAACATAATAGTGCCACTGTTACCTGTCTAAAGAAAGACATAACTCCATGTTGAACAGATATTGCTCACACACACACAGTCAAGAATGTATGTGTGCGTGTGTGTTTTTGAGTGCACGTGTATATATGTTGGGTGTGTCTGTATTTGTTTGTCTGAGTGAGTGTGTGCGTGTGTGTGTGAGTGAGTGTGAGAGCTTCTGACTGTGTGTTATGCATTTGTACTTTGATACTAACATGAAAAGGCACTTCCACACCCAAATATTACTTTCTAAAAATAAAAAAGAATGACGTCAAACTCCAGTTATTTCAGTTGGTCAGTTAGCATCCCCTGTCCTTTTCTCAAGAGGCACACAAAAATAGTGCAACTTTTTGGTCTGGTAGTGAGAAGTATATATATATATATATCGTTTGTGTAAACAAGTAACAAATCAATGATTCATACCCTGTTTTTGTGCAAAGCCCTCTTGACACCATATTTGGTTCAAAAGACATTTACATACACACTAGACAGTATATTTTGACAGCATTTCTTCTTCCAAGTCACACAGCGTATATAGCATAAATATAAAGAGATATTGTAAAAAGTTATATTAATATCATTTCTGCACCACATATGTCGGAGTTCATAAGGCTTAGCTGATCTCCTGGGCTTTGAGACCGATTGGCAACTGAGAGTCCCTCCGTAAACTGAGCGTCATGAGGACAAGCGTTAGACTTGAATGACTTTTAGGAACAGTGGGCTTAATAAGTATTCACATCACACCCAGAACTCTGCAGAGGGGCTTGGATATGAGTCATACACTACACTGGATGCCATCCATGAGATTGGAAAAAGGTTCTGTAATAGGATGTGTGTGCGTGTATGTGAGTGTGTGTCACCTTTCAACTCAAAACAAAACTCTCTTATTCAGTGAAGGAATTATCAGATCAAAACGTTTTTGGTTTTGGTGATTATCAAAGTGAATCTGTTTCTTTGTCGAATGCAACTTCTGAGTCAGGTTGGGGGATCATCTTGAAACAATGCACCATGCCTAGTCATGTTACAGTTTGTAAATACTGGTATAATGATCATGTTTATTTAACAAGATTGATGAGAGAGTAGCGCAAGTTAATGCTAACTAGTGTTAGTTAATGCTAACTAGTGTTAGTTAATGCTAACTAGTGCTAGTTAATGTTTACTAGTGGTAGCTACATGTCATGTTTGATTAGCATTTTGAATTTAGCAGAGCAGGCCTTTCCACGTAACAGTGAGACAGACATAAGATGTGATAGCCTTATTTGAAAGTCTACAAAGGTAAAGTACATCAAGCTTTTCAGCTTAAAGAAACTTTGTTTTAAATGAAGTGCATCTTCATACACACACACACACACACACCCTTCCCCCACACACACCCAGGTATAACTGTCAAGGTCAGAGGGAGCTTAGCCACTTGGAGCCAAGGCACCTGGAGTCACTATGGAGACAGAACAGCGTTGTTGCCGCAGAGGAAAGATCAGCAGAAAACTGGATGGAAGTTTCTGGCCGGCCAACAGGGGAAGGGTTCCAGAATCCTCACATTCTGCAGGAGCTGCGAGAACATCAGCAGCAGGAGCTCTTGGACGTGTTTCAAACCTATGTGAGATCTTTCTTTTTACCCCTTCTGTTGGCTGACTTCTAAACTTGCAATCATAACCTCTATCCACCTCCAACCCCCAGTGGTGTTCCTTACTCCCTTCCTACTCTCTAGTTGGCACCAAACATTCATCATGCCAGCATATTGCACCTTCTGCGCTTCCACAACGTTTCATCTCTTGCTATCTACATTCAAGAATGCTAAGTGTGGATTGTGTTTAATCTTTGCATTATATTGTGGACATCTGGACTGTTCTGTAAGTGTTTTTGCTTCATAACAAAAACACTGTTTTCCAACAGAACTGCTGGGGAACAACACCACGGAAATAAGCAGACCAGACTGTCCCTATTTTAGGGAACAGTCCCAACAGTAACTTATCAGTCCCCTGTGAGGTTCCGTTTCCAGGCGATGGCCTAGATTTGCAAACCAAACATCAGTCAGGAAGCACTGTACTCTCCACCACACTATCGGATCCTCTGAGTCCAACTGTAGTTCCACATGGCGATACTGTACACCTTCAGCTAATCTGTTAGGAATGTCTAGGAGAGTTTATCTCACTGTAAACCTGTCAGCCTTCAAGATGATGTTATTGTACATTACTGAATGAATCACTCCTCGCCGGTCTCGAAGTCATAGTCAAGTCCATGATGGTCTAGTTCACTAATGGCCCACTAAAGTACTTCAGGGAAAGATCTGGACTAACTACGGAAGAATGAGTCGTATTTTCAAAATATACTGTGTTCTGGGTGGTGGAGAGGTTACAGGACATTGATTCTGCATACCTGAAATTCCTGCAGGTGACATCACAGCATTCTCTACATTCTAAAGATGGCTCCACGGAAAGAACTGTTCCCTTTTTAAGAACTCCGACCCAGCTCCGCACAGTTTTAGCCTCTCTTTTGTTGAGTCTGAGGCGTTTTTCATGACAAAGAGGAATGTAAATATTAAGACTTGTCATGGCTGTGGCCCAGGCTTCCTAAGGGAAGAGGAGAGGGGATGGGCGGCGGGGGGTCAAGATATCAGAGGGAGCCAAGGCCAGTTAGCTGATGGGGGTTTACATTTTTTCAGAAAAACATATTTCTGAATGAGCTTTGCATAAACACTCCAGATCAGCTAGGTCAAAGGGAAGCATGTCATGCCAGCAGAGACAGTATATGTCATCCATCCACTGTTAGTTCATAGATGTCTCTTGTCATTTTCTGCTTTTTGTGCTCTTATTCAAGTCTGAGAAAAGTCATCAGAAATCCCCAAAATACTTTTTTTCATTTACACTACCTCTAACAATGTTTCATTGTGCGTCTGTGCTATGATATACAGTGGCGTCTCCTATCGGTTTTAAATGCTAATAACATCTTAGTTATATACAGTCAGGCATGAACTTTAGACTTCGACTGTAAGCTATCCACCGTATGTTCCGACACCAGTAATGAGGGGGATCTGAAGTTAAATGTTAAACGCTAATGCAAATGAAATGATTAAGTAGCACTTGCATAGGTAATGAATCCTGATATTCTCTGTGCAGCTTAAGTGTAATTGAATTGAAGTGTAATCGAACGAGTAAGATCCATATCATTAAAGACTATAGATTTAGGTTCCATTATCCTCCAACACTAGCAGGTTAACGAGTGAAAAATAACACAATGTGTTCTTAAAGTCTTGCAGTCAGCAAACACAAACTAGTCAAGAGGGGTGTTGTAGAGATGGCTCAGTAGTGGTGCTTGCAAAACAGTCTTTATTGAGACCAACACATTTTCACAAGGAGATAAAAAGGACATCAAGTTGTGCTAATTGGTCAACCACCTCTTTTCAATCAGCTAGACGAATGTGAGGGGGTGGGATGATGAGGTACAGAGATGTGCCTCGGTGTCGGAGGCAGGCCACAGCTATTACCTATGTGTTCCTCCTCCCAGCCCAGAGAACTGGATCCCTGAGCCCCCTGCCTAACAGATCAGGTGGTAATGTATACAGACATTTGGTGTCTCAGGCCAGGAAATGAATATGTTTGGCGGCATGCTCAGAGTGTCATCCCTCGGATCTTAGAGCTGGAGAAAGATAACCGGCTGGGAGGGAGAGAGGGAGAGAGAGGGTGGGAGAGTGAGGGAGACAGAGGGAGAGAGAGAGAGAGAGGGAGAGAGGGTGGGAGAGGGTGGAAGAGAGAGAGAGGGAGAGAGAGAGAGAGAGAGAGAGAGAGAGAGAGAGAGAGGGTGGGTGGGTGGGTGGGGGGAGAGAGTGAGGGAAAAGCAGCCGGGGAATGGATGAATGTGAGCTGTATTTTTAGCATTTCATTCATAAAATACGGTGTGTATTTTTAGATTTTCATTCAGAAAATAACTAGCGAAATGCTGCAGCATATCCTGCCTCTGGGACTGAGGCAGGGCGTCTGAGGCAGGGCGTCGTTCTGGAACTAATACGACTTCAATTGGATATAGAGCACCTTCTTTCCTTGCAAATTAATTAATTGCTACAACAGCTCATTAGTAATATGCACATTTATGCTAAAACAATAAAAGTATTTTTTGTTGTTTGTATTTTTTGTTTTACAAATGTTGATATAACAAGGTAAACTCATAAAATCATTTGGACAATCTGTATGGGCCCATCTAGTAAATCTCTTTTCAGCCTTCGTTTGAAAACCCATTCTAATGTTCAGCTAGAAACAATACCAAGGTCTGTTCTGGAATCAGGAAGGAAATTAGTAGCTGTCCACCAAAACATATGATCAGTACATAAGACATAATACAGACATAATCACAGGAACACTGTCTAAGTTTGTGCTTAATATTATTTAAAAATAAATAAATATTGTAATATAGCAATGGGGCAGTATAATCTTTATGTACCCAACTACAGTCTATATCACCATTATTTAATTGTAATGATCATGTCATTAAGAGGCAGGCCTTCATTATATCACCTCCATGAAAGGATACTATTCCTGGACAAATGAATCTTCGGAATAATTCTTTCATTACAGTTACCTATTAAATGTATTTTTTTTTATATAGTTTCTCAGCCTTTTTAATAAATGTGGCACATGAATTGTAGACTTCACCCTGAGTGCATCGCAAAGCTATGGTTTTGGCATAATTACTGGGAGATTTAAATTCATTTCACAGAGCAGATTTGCTAATGCCATGGTGGAGCATGTTATGAACGGAGATGAGTCATCCAGTGAATCATGCATCCAGAGGATCCGCATGGTCCAGAGCTGAAGTCTAGTCAACACAGGGCCGGCCCTGACAGTGTTCAAGCCCTAGGCGAGATTTTAGATTGGCACCCCAATTCCCTTTCCCAAGAAAAATATATAAAAAGACTCTAGTCATAGCCTGAAATTAAAGGCTACTGTACTAACGAGCTAACTAGGCAAAATCTTACAGTGCATGCATACAATGGCAGTTGTTAGAAAAAAGTAATAATAGAAAATGTTATGGCACAAAATTCAAAAGCTCTATAGGCTAAATGAATTGTGACCAAGATTGCTAACCAGTTGCTAGCTAGATAACTAGAAGAACATAAGCTATATTTATATAGCTGACATTTCGCGCTTTAGGCAACCTATGTCACCTATGTCAGGGGCCGTACTGCTTCAAAAAAGTGTACTTGCTGTATCAAATACTATTTACATATACTTTATACAACATGAATCACATTTTGTGTATTCTATGCATGGGCATTGGCAGAATCTTGAAGGAAACATTTTCTTCCCCATGAAGAGAATTAAACATGACCCACTAACACAGAAATCTGATTCCATAATAATCAATTTATTATGTACAGTTGTCGGCCATTGCCTACATAAAGGCGCAAAGATGCTTTTCATTATTGTCAGGAAGAATGCACGTTGAAGATATAAGGATATAAGGAGTTTAAAGAAGGGTTACGGGATAAATCAAACACTGTGACAGCTAACAAAACCAGAGAGGCTTGTTGGAAGCGCATTTGCGGAAATAAGGCTACTTTAGTGAGAACAGTGTTCTTGTCGAAAGCTGGTTTGTGGCTCGCAAAATCCATGGCTCCATCGCTTAGTGCAGCTCAAAATGGAGGGGACGCACTTTTATATTAATGGGTTGATTAAGGGGCCCCAATAATCATTCATGGTTTCCCTTATTGATGCCTTTTATTTCATGTAACAGTCAACAATGTCTGACATAGACTCACCAGATCAAGTCTAATCACATTAAACCAAACTTTGTGTAGTTCTGTTTACAAGAGCAAATTACTTCACCGTTGCCTCCAGATAACCAACCTGAAACCCTCAGAGAACACAAGAAAAAAAACTTTAAAAAAAAACTGAAGAATGCTCAAGAGGTCTAAACTGAAGCTTTGACTGAAGTCCAACTAGAGTAGACCAAGCCGAGTCCACATGAAACACCAGTCATCAAGCATCAGTGATCACAGAACACCAATCAGCACTGGTACAGTGAAACCCCCCAAAAAAGCACTGTTTACAGGGAAGGTAGGAACCACAGAGACATTTCCTGTTGGTTGTGTTTTGTTGGCTTTGTTGAGCAGCGTGACAACGCCTTGTAACAGGCCTCTGTTTCGTGTTAGTGTGTGGTGGTCCCACCTGCAGATCTTCTGGGGTGACGTTGGGGTTGCCCGCTGTGATAACCTCTGCAGAATGTCAGCCAGACAGACACCGGTAGTCAGATACTTAACTGTTCTTTTCCATCACATCATAAAACTGCATGTTGTCTAAAAGGTTCTCTTCTGCTCTCTCTTGGCCTCACCTCGGGTTCAAGTCGAGCACATCCTGTGGATTTACGATGAAGGCTAATGATGAAACACAATTCTGTTTTGGTTAAATGTTCCAGATTAGCCTGTATGATACATATCCATGTTAACACCCGGCGGCCATCTTGTGTATCGATTTCATGCAGTACAAAAGGAGCTAGATAATCTACAGTATGTCATGAGAAACGTGTGCCACACACATGTACGTGTTGCAAGGCTCAAATATATACTGTATGAGTCCTGCCACACGTTTGTCACGTTCTCGGCTCTGACTCACACTCACGTCACCATGTCTGTTGAGCCACTCAGGGAATACAGGGGTACATAATGTGCTGAGTATCTCACTCTCTCCATCTCTGTCTCTACCTCTCACTTTCTCTGCCTTTCTCGCTCACCCTCCCACTTTCTCTCTCTGCCTCCTCCTCCCCCCCTCCCTCTCTCTCTATGTCTATCCTCCCCATCCTGTGATAAGATTCTACTTAGTTTGATAAGTCTAAGTGAGAAGTCACACTTCTGTTCTATTTTCCCTCTGCTAAGTTCCATTCACACATTCCATTCAGCCATATTCCATTCCATCTTCACATGGCTAAATCCATTCATGTAGTTTGATATGTAGAGTAAACCATAATCTGCTTCATGCCTCAAACAAACTGTCCAGCTGAACAACCACAACCCTGGGACACAGCGTAGGGCACGGATGAAGGTGTTTTCATCGTCATACAGTATGTGTGCTATGCCATGTGTGTATTGTCTCAACGTACGTGTGGGGGGGAGGGTGGTGTATTGAGAAGCCATACATGAAAACTGGCTGTTTGGAGCCTCGGCATGAGAGGATGCAATAAGTCTTAATGTTGGGTGCTGGGGAGAAGCACAAGGCCACATTACCTCACTAAACACTTTAGGCTTTCTGATGTTCTCACCTTTCTCTCACAACTGACCTATGACTCACCAGGCTCTCTGTCCTAATGACAGACCTCCATTAGATTACCTGAAATCACAAAGCCCAGTGGTTGAAGGAGATTCACTTTATCTCCCTCTTTCTCCCTCTCTTTTTGTCTTTCTGTCTTTCTCTCCCTCTCTGTTTCTATTACCCCTCTCTTTCTCCCTCCTTTTCTCCATTCCCTTCCGTTGCTTCCCCTCCCTCCCCCTCCCTTGGTTGTTGTCACCATTTCACTATCTTTAGACGGAGGTTGCACGTGCTGGGCATGTGACCTGTGGACGTCTGTGTTCCCTCTGTTCACAGGCGCTCAAACTCCTTATGTGTCTTATGACAGACGACACTCGCTGTCCACAGCAGGGTGAGCTTGCTTACAGATCCACTCAGTCTGCTGTATCACTTGCTCCAGGCCACAAGGCGGAGCAATATCAGTTAGGCTGGCATAGAGAAAGAGGAGGGGGGGGGGGTAACCTCCTGGCTGCCCTATCATTACATACACCCTCGTTGTAGATGGATATAATCATTTGTTGTCAGAGAGAAGGATAGAGAGCGAGAGAGAAAGAAATGGTTTTGTTCAACTACTGTAACAGGCATAATTTGAGAAGGTGGTCTTTGATATCAGCATTCACGTGTTCTGAACTGCGTTGCTTGTGGCAAAAACCTGACCCACAAACCAGCTGGGATAGGAGCCACTGGGGGCCCACTCAGCCAGCCTGATGCAGGAGCTGCTTTCTCTCAATGACTCATTACCCCATGATCCTCCTTGATTTATGTGATAATCATCTAGTAGGGTTTAATTACGGTTTAAATATTTGATGGTTTGCAACTAGGGAAACGACAAGAAGAGTTATCACAGGCTAAAAGTCTGGTTTCTAAATATGTGGAACCATTTCCGGCAGAGACATAAGTGAAAGAGGGAGGTGCTCAGATATAATCCCATAATGGTCTAATCAATGTATCTAATCAAATGTTTGACTGGTAATTTACTGGTTTATTACTCAGTATTGATGAGAATGGGGCTGGGGCTGTTGGAATGTTTTAGTTGTACTGGCTTAATGTCACAGGTTGTAATCTGTCATTTGTCTTTCTAATTGAGGGGTCTGGTGTGGGCCAATCTTCTTATCACACACGTGACACATGCTCATGCATGCCCACCTTGTTAAGTAGTAACCAACAACACAAACCACTGGAGAGAGATTTAACCTACGTTTCTGGAGTTGGTCCAGGGTGTCAAGACTGAAGCATCAAACATGAGAATGCCTTTTTACATCCCATAGCATGTGGTAGGATAAGCAGAAAACACAATATAAATACTATAACTCATACCTACACCTGTGACATACACTTAGTGTACTATAATGTTGTAGACACAGTGTATAGCGTGGCCTGTACATCTATCCATGCTCTGTTGAAAGCTGACTGACAACAAAGTGAACAGGTACTTTTTCCTTTTTTATGGCAGACTGAGGCTATTTTTACCTGTTTAATTGAAGCTTCTTGACAAAATCCCTGATATTTTTAGAAAAGTGATAAGTTATGCGTCTAGAACGTGTGTCTGTCTTAATTACCACGTTCGCCTAACAGGAAGTTTCAACATGTGACTTTGTACCCAATGAATGCCTATTTCATTCATTAAACAATCACAGGAAGTAGAGAGGAGAGGAGGAGAAAGAAGAGGAGACAATGGGGAGAGGTGAGGAGAAAAGACGATATTTTATGGTCTTGTAATACCTGCAGTGTGTTGTCCCTTCCTCTGTGTACCACCAGAGGTCATCATCTCCCAAATTCTTGCCACACCCCTCGTTTAGTAAACCACTTCCCCCACACACCTGTCCTAAATCCTAATCAGCACCTGAGCATAAATCCCCTCTTACCACAATAACTTTGCAATGGCTTGTTTTGCTACCCATGAACTGAATAGGCTGCCTTTTGTTCTTTTCACCTTTGCCTTTGTTCCATTTCCTGACCCTGTTTCTGTGTATCCCAACACAGTTCCTGACCCTGTTACTGTGTATCCCAACACAGTTCCTGACCCTGTTACTGTGTATCCCAACACAGTTCCTGACCCTGTTACTGTGTATCCCAACACAGTTCCTGACCTTGTTACTGTGCATCCCAACACAGTTTCTTGGATGAACCTTCTGCTCCAATCTCTGACCCTGGTGTGGACTGGCCATCAGGAGATCGTTTTGGCCTTTTCTGAAAAAAATATTTGACCTGCAATAATAATATTGAATTATTCCATTCCTTCCATATTACAATAATGCGACCATTTTATGATTATTATCGCTTGTCAAGTTGACTTTTCATGATGGTAAAACGTTTCATACGCACATTCTTAGTTGCTTTGGATAAAGTCACATTCCCAGCCAGAATGATTGTATCAGTACGCCTAAGCACTGACCCATTGCCTGCCCCTGGCCACACTCTTTCAGATTTGCCCCTCTATACCTGTTGTTCCTAAACTGACCTTTGCCAGTTTTTATACCAAGATTTGGGATGACTCCTTTGTCATTTTGAATGTAACTGTTTGCAGGAAAGTCCCTGCAACGGACTGGATCTACAACCATTTATTCAACTCCATGACTACTCCTACATTGTACCTGCAGAGGACCCACCACTAGTTGGTATACTTCCTACATGGATCAGTGGATCCATCTACAAGGCTCCGAACCTGGGCCAATGCAAGTGGCTCACACCCGTAGAGGAAGGACAAAGAAGAATCAAGAACAGTCTCTGCTGTTCTTGTTCTTGAAAAGATTGCTGCGGTCAAACTGCTTGTTTTCCAGGAGCCTGCCCGACTCTTCCCTGCCACCAATGGACTGCTCACAAGGCTATTGGTGAGTGAAGACCAATGCCGCCTTCTGTCACCATCCTCTTTGTACATTGGTGTGGTAGTGATGTGCGCCAACAAGACCACGTCCTTACCTGCCCTTCTAGACTTGGACTCTGCAGAGAACTTTATAAATGACACCTCTGTGGGACACTACAACATGCCCCTGATCTTGTTTACCTCCACGTAACGAATAAAAGCCATCGACCACTCAGCCATCAGCTGGAGAAGGGTTTGCCACTGCACAGTTCCTGCCATGCTCCATGTCTGTCAGCTTCACTCTGAGTTTTCATTCCTTGTCAATGATTCCTGCTGAACTGACTTCATCCTAGGACTCCCCTGGCTTTCACCACAATGCGGCCATTTCCAGCAAGAGTGATAATCGGTCGTCCTGGAGTGATCACAGTTTCATCGACTGTCTCTCACTTCCCTGTAGAGCAACTCAAGTAGAGATCCCACCAACAACAGAACCTACCTCAATGCCCTTGGAAGGCTCTGTGTTCGGTAAGAGCAAAGCCTCCAGCCTGCCAACACATTGACCTTGGGGCTGTTAAATCAATTTGCCTCCTGGTTTCACACCCCCTCGTGAACAGATCTACCCCCTTTCAGTTCCCAAATGCCGAGCGATGAAGCAGCACATTCACAAAGCTCATGGCCATGTGTCAACGTATCCTTGAGAAAGACACTGAACCCAAAGTTGCTCCTGATGGACTGCCTTGCATGGTAGCTTTGCCGCCGTAAGTGTGTGTGTTTGGAAAATATCTCGTTCAGTTTGTCATTGTCTACATTGTCCAAAGACACTGTTCAACACTGCTCTGGTGTTGAAACATCCAGATCCGATGTTACCGCGGTTACTGCGGAGGTGGACGCTTCAGAGTTCTGAGTGGGTGAGTCTTGTCTCAGTGGCATGCCAGCCAAGCTGTACCCCGGCATCTTCTACTCTTGAAAGGTGTCACCAGCGGAGTGCAACTAAGACATTGGCAACCAAGAACTCCTGGCAGTCAAACTGACCTTTGAGGAGTGCCGACCCTGTTTGGGGGGAACAGCACACCCTTTCCTGGTTTGCACCAATCCCAATAATCTACAGTAGATCCATCAGTAAAACGGCTCATAACTAGATTGTCTCTTTTTTTCACACATTTCCAATTCTAATTTAACCCTGGATGCAAGAACCCCAATGCCAATGCTCTATTGCGTATGTTAAATGTCAGTCCAGCCAACTCCATACAGGAATCCATTCTTAAAAAAAATAAAAATACATTTAAGATATTTGTAAATATGGCTTTTTTCGGCTTTATTGGACAAAGACAGAGGTATACATAAAATGTAGGGGAGAGAAAGCGGGAAAACAGACAGAAATGGCCCAAGATACATTTAAACCCGGACCGCTGCACTAAGGCCTTAGTCTATTTGATACACGCACTACCCGATGAGCCACCAAAGCAGTCCCAGCCCCCCCATCAACATGGCTCCCATCTGATGGGAAATCCTGGCCAGGTCCAAGCAGCCCTGCCCATCCCACGTTACAGGCCCTGTGTTTTTACAGAACACATATCTTCAACTGTCCAATGGATCACAGCACTTTTCTGCAGATGACCGAGGTGTAGCTTAAATGGTAGAGCTTTGGACTGCAGATCAAGATGCTGTACGTTTGAATCCCCCCTTGTAAGTACCTTTCAATGAAAGCATCTGAGAACTGGCAACTGATAAAGTCAAATATTTTCTTAGAGCTATTTAACCTCGTCCACACTGAGCTTTCTTTTCTTTAAAAACCTCAAATAAATCTGAAATAATGTCTGCTGTACTAAACCTGAGTAACGAGACAAACAAACCAGATTTTTGGGAAAAGTGTTCTATAAGATTGTCAAAATCATAAAAATTAAGTAAAACATTTGTTGTTTCAGTGCTGCTTGCAATACACGAAGAAGTGACACTTCCGTAATCTGACAGGATAAATACTTATAGTGAGCATGTAGACCTTTTTTTAAATGTTCTTTAATGTTAGGACTGTTATTTTTTGAAAGAGATAAAGGCCTGACTGACTGTACTGTAGATTGTGGGGAGATGGGGGGAGGGGAGAATATGGTGTACTCCCCACGTATCAGACAGTATTTGCAGATTATTCTCAACACAGCTCTGCCCATTTTCTGGGGTTTTATGTAGCGGAGACAATAATGACATGAACACTGAGTCTCCCTCTTCCTCCACACTAATACATTCCTTCTGCTTGAACCTGAAGGAGCTAGTTAAACGCAGACATGACAGCCGCTCACGTTGATAAGGATGAGTAGGGAGCAATATTAGGCCTGCTAGGATGTAGAACTCACCGGATAATAACACTTGGCTCGCCTGGCTCAAACCACGGACTCTAGCCCCCCCCCCCCCCCCCTCCCACGCTATGTTGCTACATATCAAAGCAGCCACACCACAGGAGGGAGGCGAGCAGCAGAGGGGGGCTGTGCCTGGGTGTTTTACAAGACCTGAGAAGGGACTTAATAGAAGCAAAGTCCTGGACTTATTGAAGAACGTCCCTGTAGCCCATCGAAACAATCTGAAACATTGTGCCTGAATATCTCAGCAAGTCTACACAGGGACAGTTCTACACGTATGAAGATGAGAGCTGAAACATAGCACTGATGGCACGGCTCACACAAATATAAGACTGGCATTCCTAACAATGTGTTTAGCCTCTCAAAGGAGTATCAGTGTCACAATCAAGATTCACACACTGCAAAAGCCTGTTCTGTGGATAATATCCAAATATAATATATCATATCAACCACCCCCAGTTCCCCTCCATCTGCCCACCATCCTCACTCTTTGTACCATGAAGTCTTATAACCTCTGTGCAAGTGTCGCAGCAGTGATTTGACTGCTTTTGTCATTCAGGAGTGTGTGACGCTCAGAAGTGGGAGTTTTTTTTGTTGAGAGAGAGAGAGACCATAGTCTTCTCTATTTCCCTGCCTTACTCCTGTGGATGACTCATCCTCTACAGTCCTCCCGCATCACCACTCCTGCAGCCCCCCCCCTCCACCCCCCCACACATCGCTCTGCCACCCTATTCCCCTTCACACACCCCCACCCCACCCCACACACACACACGCATATCCCTGCCTCTGCTTTACACAACATCTCCATCACCTGGCACCCATTGCATCTTCTACATTTCCCATACAACCCCCCTTTATACCCAAAATCCCCTGCACACATTGTATCTCCCAACACACACAAACACACAAACATACACACACACTTCTCCAACACCCCGGCCTCATTACAGACTTATTACAGCTCTGTCGGTTCAGCTGGACCACAGCATACTAATAGTTTTATTGCACATGTTTCCGAATGAAGCAGAAGAAGGCTATATGCTATAAATTCCAGACAGCTTCACAGAGAAATGTTATTTTGGTGTCTTTGTTTTTCCTCTCCTGTGGGGCAGAGCGTTAAACATTCAAATCAAAGCACAGATAACATACATGACAAACTGGTGTGGAGTATCAGTTAGTGACAGGAGCACAGCTCATCGGATAAAGAAAAGATGCTCAGTGCCCGAGGCAGCATTGGGTCGTTTTTGATGCACACAGTTGTTGTAGAACAGGGAATTACAGTGAATGTTAAGTGTGTCGATGGGAACCACTTGAAACCATAAGAATGCAATCAATAATCCCATCGGTGAACTGGTGAGACAGACCACAGCCACACAGATCGATACCTCCTGACAGGTTATCTCATTTGGAAAACATTTGGAAAGAATGGAAATATTGGTACTGCTTGATTACAGAGCCACACATATATTTTACAAGCACCTTAAAAAACAGTGTTTGATGAAACTAAAACATGTGATCAAAAGATGTATGATCTACCAAGTCGTCATCTCCATGGTAACTGATCAGGCAACGCAGATGCGGTTGCTAACTTCCACGGACCTCGTTAACTCCGCCGACGGAAGTTGTGCTGCCGTGACTCCGGGGCCACGTCACTCCGACGTCTGTAGACGGTTGAGAAAGGGGGGCGGGCGGGGTAGAGACAGGAGGAGAGAGAGAGGGGTGGGCGGGCGTGGTAGAGACAGGAGGGAGAGAGAGGGGGGCGGGCGGGCACGGTAGAGACAGGAGGGAGAGATGTCAGAATCTAAAACAACTCAGATCTCGTGGTTCTAACACACTCACAAGCATCCACCTACGTATTCACCCACCCACTCCCCCTCACCCCAATCCACCCTTCAGCTTCAGCCTGAAATAGCCACACCAATGAGAAATATATAGCCTGCTTTAGACAAAAACCCTGCAGACAAATAAAAAATACATACAGCTCTGATCTCTGTCAAAAAGTTGAGAAGGACAATTTTGAGTGAGGAACAGAAGGGTCAAATTGGCAGTGGCCTCTTAAATTTTCCAGAGCTGAAGTTTGCTTTGAGCGTCAAATCAGAAATACAGAGCTTAGTCTGGATGTACACCCGTACACCCTAACAGTAAGGAGTAGTGTTCCTCAGTCTGACCTCTAGTTTGTCCAGAATGAGCGGCAAGACCAGAGGACTGGAGATGCAGAGGTCTAGTGATCAACTAGGCTGCAGCCCCTGGTGCTGGATATGAGAAGAACACAGACAGGACAAAAGGTGGGGAGGAGGGGAGAAGACAAGGGAAGGAGAAGCTACGAGGAGAAGAGGGGGGGGGGCAGGACCATTAAGATAAGGAAAAAGAGATGTAGGGTTGGTAGTTCAGATATTGATGGCAAATATGACTGGATTTAGTTACAGAGAAAGAAGAAAGAAATGTCTTTTGACGAGAGAGTGAGAAAACCCAGATGTGTTGGTGGCGAGCCTCAGTCCTCCTCTGATTCACCTCAACACCGACTGTGATCAGTGTTGTAAATATTAGCGTTGGATGACCGGTAGCCCTCGGAATGGATGACAGTGTTCCATACTTAGAATACTCTTAAAACAGAAACAGACTCATGTTCCATTAGCCTGTCTATGATCATAACCCCCCAAAACATACAGCATCACTATGTATTTGTATACGCTGTAAGCGGGCCTCAATACATTGACCATATAAGACGTGCAGATGTACACCTGATGAATGAGGTGATAGGTTTGAGCTGTCAGCTGAGGTATTCAGAATATGCCCCCCAAAATTGTGAGGCATGACACAGTTTTCCATGCCTGTGTCTGGTTAATAGCCCCGTTTGTTTTGGCCAATGTGAAGTGATTTATATGTCTGTTTTGTGCTTTGACATTATGATTACAGGAGGTATTTGGGAGCATTGCTAGGCCATGAAGACATAGGCTTCCCACCCCCCCCCCCCCCCTCTCCTCCCCATGCCGGGTCAAAGCATCCCCCGTGTTTTGGTTTGGATGATTCATCAGAACTACCCTACCATCCGCCCTCTAAAAATACACACACTTTCATGTTTATTGCTGGAATCACTGAAAGTATTCAATAGCCAAACAGCCTTCTAAATATGCGTAAGTGTCAACTGTTAATCAGAGTTACCGGTACATATGATATGAGGAATCTATATCTTGTGAAGATTTATGAAGAGGGCTAGTCTGGGTCTGGGTCTGGGTCTGGGTCTGGGTCTGGCGGGGGGTATACTGCCATCACACCCATACTCCCACACACATATTTACGTACTTTTATGTCTGTTTACCACCATTTTTCTCCATTTGCCATGTCATAATTGAATATATGTATTATTCATTTTCCACTTTATATTTCATTATGTAATTGTATCAAAGTTACAAACAATGTTTATGTAGCATATATTATAAAGTGTATCAATATGAAATGTACTCACTGTCAGTTTGTCTGTCTGATTTGATCACTTCTTTGATAGGACGACCACAACTCATTTGTCTCCTTTTTCTCCACCTCCTCATCCTCTCCTCCTCCTCCGCCTCCTCCTTCTCCTCCCACAGCCAGACTAAGACTTCCTGTCTTGTTCTATGGTGTTCTGGATGTGGAGCAGAGACGCTTAATTGTTGCTCATTGCCATTGACAACCTGGGCTGGTGGCTTAGAGAGTTTCAGGTCCAAGGGCCAGGGCAAAGCCATTCAATAGAGTGTTTAATCATGCAGCTGGCATTGATCCAGGAGGGACCCCCCGCCTCGACACACAGAGGCTGTCAGGAGAGGGGAGGGGCTCATCAGACTGGGCTTCTACCAACAATGAGCCAGACAACTCAACAGTCCTGTTCAAGCCACCAACATTTGTACATTTCAGGGAATGAGTTTGAATTGAGCATCCACATTTTCTGTCTGTACTTTCTGACTGTTGCGTTGATCAGTGCAAAATCATGCAATTTAAGAATGAAATGGAAACATTTACATTCTTTGGAAACTGAACGTTATTTTCTATACTTTGGATGTGAAGTAGGATGGCTTAATGAACACACGCACACATACACACACACACACACACAAGCACACAAACAATCCCAAACACAAATGCAAGAACATACAGGACACACTGTCCAAACCAACCATGAACATCTACCAGAGGCTGTGTCGGTTTAATTAGTTCTTAATGAGTCCACCTCAAAGCACAAGGAAAAATCTTCATTGATAAAATGTCACTGACGTACATAGGAGGGATGGGAGTGTGAAAATGTGTGAATCCTAGACGTATTTAATTAAGCTCAGGGTGTGAGATGTCATCACGACATGGACTGACTGAGCCAATGGGAGCTTTAAGTGAGCTGCCCTTCAGAAGAGAGCCAGGCAGATGACGCATGAGCATAGGTGTTGGTGAGTGAGAGACAGAGACATCGAGAAATGATTGGGAGAGGTGAGAAAAGAGAGACTCCGAAATAAGATGGAGAAAGGAAGAGGAGGGTGGAGAGACGGTGTGAGAGAGAGATATGGAAAGAGAGTGAATCGAAAGGATAGAGATAGAGAGACAAAGAGAGACAGAAAAAATAGAACAACAATGTGGAACACAAAGAGAACATCATCTTTCGAATGCTGACAATACAGTTTCAGTTTGAGATACTCAATCTAACTTATGGTATTAGTGTAATATTTACAGATGCAGCTATACAAACATTTAACATAAAATAAAACGATGTCATGACTGGATTTATAATTATGAAATTATGGGAAATTATATCGCTGGTATCTCAATGATTATTTTTCATTTGGTTCCGGATTTTAAAACGTGATGTAGAGACTAGAGCATAGTTTATTTGTTTTTTAATAATATAGTTTTATTCGTAATAAGTCTTTACCAGTCACGTCACAGAAAATCTAATTGTATTGAATTGTGTTTTTGTTTATGTGAAGGTGTGATACGGCTGGAGTGCGGGGAGGGGGGTGTGGAGAAGGAGAAGTGAGGGGACTGGGGGGGTGACAGGACGAGAGTGGGGAATATTATGTTTTTATAGAAAGACAATATTGGTGAGGACACTGTGTGCCACACTATGTCTCAGTATGTGATCATGTGTGTGCATACGTATGTGTGTTTGAGCATGAGTCTGCTTCAGAGTGTGTGTGTGTGTGTATCTGTGCGTGAGTCGTGTGTGTGCCTGCGTCTGTGACGTGTGTACGTGGGGAACGTGTGTGTGCATGTGTGCGTGTGACGTGCATGTGTGTGTGTGTGAGTGTTTGTGACGCGTGTGTGAATAGGGAGACACTGCTTCTCAGCTGGGAGAGATTCTTAATGACTCCATGCGGGGGCTCTGAGTCTGGGAGAGAACACAGGCAGCTCCACCTACCTCCTCTGCTGCTGCTACCACGGACGCCATGCTGGATACATACAGCACTGAGCCGCTCAAGTTCCGTCTTTGTGTGTGTGTGTGTGTGTGAAAGAAAGACAGAAAACGACAGAGCGAAAGACAGATCGAGAGAGAGATTGGGCATCAGTTAAAGAGCAAACAGGTCTTGGAATGATATAGATTATGGTTTCAGTAAAAGCCCAAAATATGTTTTCCTATCACAAGCTCATTTTCCAGAAGAGATTTATATTTATCCGTTTAAGTCCCTCCCTCTGTATGTCTCCACTTTCTGGCTTGCTGAGAACACCAGCCATTACCCTCCAACAAAAACAACAACTCCCAGAGGCCTTTGGGAAAAGGTTTGCCTAGCTGCATTGGCAGGGATATGTGCGTAAGAGAGATCCAATGACGTGATCTGGTCCTCTGATGTACTCTGGCTGAGCACATTGGTTGAGAAATTATTCATTAGTTTGAGACAAGAAGGGGAGGCTGGAAATATGGTCAGGGCTCTGGGCTAGAACGAGCTGAGCGCTTCAGAGAGAACGCCTTGGTTCCAGTCCATGGCAGAGAGAGCAGAATACATTCAACAATTCTGTCTATGATGCTGCTGCGGCTGCTGATAATGATCATATCTATATTTGCATTCAGATATTTCATACACACATTTAGCACATCAAAGAGGACGTTCAGAGGTTGAAAAATATCCTTGAAGAGAGCACATATGACATGTTTCTGTAGATTATGAGGGGAAAACAGGTCTCTGTCTGATGAACAGGTGCACATGTCTATTAATGATGCAATACTTGGTCACCACACCTTTTTATACATTAATGAACTGTGAAATAAATAGCAAATGTTAAGTAAAAACACTGGGAATATTGAGGTAAAGCAAAATGTGTATGGGTACACATGAATTAAAGACATTTGCTTCATAAATGGTTTATCTGTCAATTTTCATAATTTGTAAAAAAGAAAGAATTGCGGCGCCACTGTAACAGGTGTCAACTTGTGACAACCAATATCACGTTAGCCAGCTACGTCACCAAAACACTAGATTTTCAAAGACACGGGCTGCGGGATTTATACTGAGGATTATGCTGAACCAATTCAACTTGGTTACAAACAAACATCATCACAACAAACAAGCAGTTCCTGGACTAAGACTGTCTTATTGCAAGCATGGTCCAACAGTGTACCAGAGGCATTCATGCTACATAAGCATGCCTTGGAAGGTTGAAACGTGCTGCCCAAGGCTTGCTCTCCACATCCAGTGGGACAGACATAGACGAGTAGAAATGGACATGACAGCCTATAGTGAGACACCAAAACCTTCATCAGCGTTAACATGTGTGCAAGCGGTGAAGCACATTTCCTATTCTGAGGCCAATTAATTCAAACTACTCTTAAAAGTGCAAGGAGAAAAGTTTTTACACTACAAGAATGTTCATGAATATAATACGGGCGCCTTGTCGAGTTTCAAACCAGGATGTACGAATGTAAAACAGGGAAACAAACCTCTTTCTGTTGTCGTTCCTGCTTCCTCCCCGGTCGTCGCCTGGCAGAGAGAGAATATAAGGTTAACCTGTTCTCTCACGCTCTTCCCTCTGAGCTCTCTGTGGGTACATGACTCACTGACAAGACTACACCTCACACAACAACAAACACTATGGCAATGGGATGAAAACATCCTTTAGACAAAAGCTGGTGAATGCATCTGATTCTTCTCAAGTCATGTTCTTGTTTTAAGTCTTTCATGACAAGAATCCCTCTCTTTTGTGGGAGAATTTTGTCATGTGTGAGTTGTTGTAGGTGTAGGCTATGAAAACAGGCTCTGGGGTGCGATTTTCTTTATTCTCAGGAGACAAGGGACCCCAGTCTGAAATCAAAACCACTATTCCCAGTGATCTAGCAGGCACACCCTTTTCCAACTAAGCCCAGAGAAAATGCAGCCTTGAGAAATTGCAGCGTGATTACAGTGAGCATCATGCATATTGGAACTGCAAAATAATGAGAGGAAATCAAGCTATTCCACTTGGGTTTTGTACAGTGGCAGATTCCAGAGAGAGTGTCCATGAAAGAAGTTGTTTTGTGTTGCATGGTGACTCACATCTTGTTGACATGGAGACCAAAATAGCAGCCAAATGGAAGAGGACATTCAGTCTACCCTTGAGACTCAGCACCATTGGGAAGGATGGAGAGATGGAGAGAAAGAAAGAGAGACTACAGAGAATAAGAGAGGAGAGAGTGTATTGAGACACATGGTAGGGAGATAGGGAGAGAGAGAGGAGAGACAGAAGGGGAAAGAGGAACAAAAGAGATAAATAGAGAGAGAGAGAGAGAGAGAGAAGAGAGAGAGAGAGAGAGAGAGAGAGAGAGAGAGAGAGAGAGAGAACTTGAAGAACCATAAGGGCATGTGTTGTATAAGGCAATGAGTCACTCTCACTAACAGTTTGGATCTTGGGAACCGATAGGAAATCGTTCTGTTGTCTCTCAGCAGGGAGCGGGTTCTCTGGAAGGAGAAAAGGAAATAGGGTTATTTGGCAGGGGGTGTAGGATAGGTCTTGGAGGGTGTGTTAAGAGTTGGGTGGTGTTGGTGCCTGACTGGAATCCAGTGGAGCCAGAGTAAGTCCTGCACCAGTAGAAAGTGATGGGTTGGATACACTGAAATCCTGCCTGTAATTCTGAATCTATTGCACCTCAAATACCTGAATTTGCTACTTGTTTTGGATTCAAGTGGGCAGCTGATTACAGGGATTCACAGAGGATAAGCTGCTAGCCTGTGACAACAGAGCACCTGGGGTTTATTGCCCTGCCTTATAGTGCTGACTCAAAAGGTGTCAAACATCAATGCTCGAACGTCATGGAGAAATCCATGACCTTAACATGGATGGAAGCAATGGCGCCTGCCTCTGTTCCTTCAGTACCTGCTTCTCAGAAAGAGAATAAGAGAATAAGGCGAGGAGGATGATAAAGAAATAAAGAGGGAGTGAGAGAAATGGAGGGCCTGGCAGAGAGAAACGGAGCAAGAGAGAAATATTTGTTTGTCTATCCCTCTCTGTTTCTTATTTTCGGAGCTATTGTAATATAACCCTACTGTTCTTTCCTCCTTATGGTTTCCCAATGCAGTGTGATAGACCATGAGTCATGCCACAAACTCAATAGCCCCATAGATGGTTTTATGCAGCCTTAGAGATGTGGGCTCCTTTATTTCATTTCAGTGAGGTCTATGACCATGGAAATAATGTTACAAAGCATCTGACTCACCTGATCTTTGGCCCTCAAAAGCTTCACAACTCACCCAGAGCTGTTGGTGCAAAGATTACTAAATGTTTTACTCTTCATGGCTGAGACAACATTGTTACTCAACCACCCTCACTATGTACCTTAAAACATTTAGTTAAATCATAAAATCACTATAGCTAACACCGGACTTCATTCCTGACACCATGCCAAATCTTGACTATGCTAGGTCATATTAAGGCCACTTAAATATATATTTGAGAACAGAGAAGAAACACAAAAGAGACGTTTCTGTGCCAGGCTTTTATTTTTAAGGCCATGTATTTTGTGAACTCGCACCCTTGTCGCTGTTCAAGCATATTCCCGTGTTCAAATTACTCCAGTGTTTCACCTCATTGTGTACCGGCAGGGCACTTTATGGGTTCACAAAAGGGGACCAGCATGGTTTTCTGGTGCTCCTGTCCCCTCCTAATGCTGCTTGACAATGAGCCGGCAGGATTAGCCAAGTCTACCCATCAGCAGGGCTCCCAGATTGAGAGGTTGGAAATGTGTCTGACAGCGTGCTTTCACGACACAGCCTGCAGCTACAGGCCATGCTGCCTTTCATATAAGCTTCTGGATTTCTATGCTTCTGCTGTTTTTTATTGTTATTCCATGTATTATATTTTGGTGTGTGTGTATGTGAAGGGGGGGGGGGGGGCGTGGGGTGACTATCAGGGTGAGTTTGTACTCTTGTTCTCTGTGGTGCATAGCGGCTAAGAGTCACATTTGCATTTGTAAGAGCAGAACGGAACAAATGTAGTGTTTCTCTCTTTTGGTTCATATCCTAGGAGCTGTGGTTGCAGTGTCTTTGTCAAAGTAGATTTCTTTCAAAGGCAGAGTTAAGGTTAGGACTGTCTTATTTGGCATTCAGGAAATGAAGTGCAGACATTTTTATTTCAAACATTCATGACAAAAGGAGTGCTTTTAATGAAATCCCATCTGAAAAGCAGAACAGGACAAACTTAAGTGATGGAGTATGAAAGGACAATGGCAGTATGAATCGACAAGGATATTTCACACAGCTGAAACTATAATACGGATAAAGAGCCTCTGTAGTGTCCACATATACAGGGCTGATGTCATAAAATCATGTGAAACAGCAGGGTTTCTTGTATTATCTGTGTGTGTATGTGTATATTTGCATGTGTGTGTATGACTGATTGGAACATGACTGAAGGGTAGTCCTAACAGTGGTAGCAGACCAATCTTACCAGACACGCTTGTCTGAGTGGCAGGACCACACGGGTAGTTCACATCACATCTTTGAAGTCCTAATGAGACACCACCATCGCCGTCCACACATACAATCCCCCATTCTGTTCCATTTACTCTTCTTGAATCTGGTGTGTTCCATGACAACAGGTTCTTAGTCAACGCGGCCCCTAGCAGGGATGTTTGGATGATACGATTCAGCAGACACACAGACACATGGTGTGGGACAGAGCATACTCATACTCCAACAGCAATGGCCCATGTCCTCAATGGCTTCCATTATCTGCCTCAAAACACCCTGACAATGCCCCAAGGTTATGTACAGTAGGCCTACTCAGGGTTGCCTGAGAAATCCCACAAGCATTTGTTAACTCTGAATGCAACTTATGTCCTCGAAACAGCGAATAATAGTTTTAATTTCATGAGGTCATTTCTATATTCTCTCTGTTTTGGTCTGTTGTCCTGTGTGTGAAAAAGTGTGTGTGTGCATAGACTGTATATGTGAATGTGAGTGTGTGTTTTGTACTTATATCCATGTGAGCTGTGCTCCTCAGACAACGACTGCTCTCTAACTGACCTGTCAGAACTCTTCTGTCACAGACACATCTTAGAGTACGTACAGTTAGACAGACAGCGTCATCTGGCGTTAAGACGCTCTCTATCCATCCATGCTCAGGTTTTAACACCCCCAGTGAGCCTCAGGGGACTTTGTCCACAGTGAACATTGTAACTCTGCTACTCACTCTCTCTGCTCAGTAGATAACGACAAAGCAAGGTCTACTGTAATTGGCATAGCGACCTTGTATGTTTATCGTGGAGTTGGCACAACATATAGTGTATGCTGGTGGATCATTGGGTGGCCTGTGATTGATCTAACATGGTAACATGATCTCTATCATATCTTCCTTTTACATTCAATATAAGTGGTTTTATATTGCCTATGAATACCATTTGAGAAATTCCAACGTAACTTGTCGTCTTGAGGTTTGAATATCCTTTGCTGCTTTTTGCTGTTTTCCATTCTAATCAACATTATCAGATAATAATAAGGGGGGAAAACACAGTACATTACAATACAATAACAGACAATGTAATACCACACAACTACACATGAAACAATACATGCTATAAACCAACAGCACTTTTTTAAGTGCCACACAAACTTTATCACAGTAAAATAAGTGGCTTTACCACACAGAAATGGGTTTCCGAAACACCCAACATAAAATGTTCACACATTTTTTTTGTAACGCCAACTAACAATTTTCTGTCGATAATATATGATTGTAATGTCTGCTATACCCAGTGTGTTCCCTTCAGAAGCTTGGTACAGCTTCCATCACTCTGTTCTGGACTACAGTGCTACAAAGACGGTAAGAAATGCTGGAACATTTTTAAGTCTTGCCACTGAGTGGTAGTATTTCTCTTCCTAAGACTTGAACTTCTTTCTCTTCTTTTCTTCTTCGGCACACACATCTGGGGTTCATTCAGGAGGGAGCAAATACAGCAAATGATGTGGCTTTTGGATGTTGCTGACTCACTTTTTAATGTGATCTGGGACTATGGAAAATGTAATGTAAACTAAATTGTGTTTGTACACAATTTGTGCATAGTTATTTCACTGTAAAAGCACAGGCTGTCTTTTAAGATGCAACTAACATACAGTATATTACGATGATATTTCAGAGGTCACTTGTCAGTATTGCTTTCATCTTAACTTACCCATCTACAGGTTGAATTTGGATCCTTTAATTTACAAAAACACATGACCACCTTCATCAGTACTGCTTTAGTCAGAGATGCCACACAAAAACAATGTCCTAATTGAAATTAGTTAAACTTAATTGAAGTTATCTTAGTTTAAGATAAATGATTTCAACTTATATGCCATACAAGTTGAAATCACCCATCGAGGGGCCAGTTGATCTTTTTCCCTCCTCAGACCACTGTGATTGGATAATCTTGTTTTGATATGACGTGTATTCGTGTCCTGATTTTCTATTTGCAATGTAAATGGTCTTCTGCATGGACAATTTCCTCCTAAAACAACCTATCAAAACAACGGAATTTGCACCTTTCACTTGCCAAATTATGCAAATGTGATTTACATGAAAACTCACTTGCTGGATCTCTCTTCCTGCTCTCCATCCAACCCAGCTATAAAATGATTGACGTAAGCATGTTTTCACTATAGTGGCAGATGGAATTTAACTATTAATAACTGGGATTTAGCATTTAGATTGTAAAAACTAACTATAAAACCTGAAACCTAACGTCAGAAGTGTTGTTTACTGATACACCCAACAGTTTAAAAAAATCAAGTAAAGCAATGTTAATACAGTGTGATAAAGAGTGGTGCATCTAGCAGCAAAACTAAAGTGTTCAGATCAACACCTGCAAAGATTCTGACAAATGAGAACATAAATAATATTACAGCATACATCGTTTACAACATATGAATACATTTAACTTATTATGACACAGAATAATCCTAACCCTATGACTGATTCAGCTAGCTCAAGTTAGCTTTCTTTCAAGGTTATGCAATCTTGAAGTGTTACTAAACACCCAAATTCCCACCTTAGCCTTCCCCGTCATATTTTCTAAAAAGTAATTCTGGTGAAATGTTGTTGATAGGGACTCATGCATATTAATTTATGGGGTAGACGCTCTGACATGCCCAATTAGGCCTATGTTAATGATTCTAGCTAGCTGGTACATATAGAAACAATGGAGATCGACAGTGAGTCTTTGTACTCTAATATGACATTTGCAACTGAAAAGTCATACGATGTTGGCAATTTCTTTCAGCTACAAACATTTTGCAAACCCTAATGCAACCTCTTGGGTTGCGAAAACATTCCTACAGGGCGTGTGAAGTGCACAGATACATTACCTCCATTTTGGCAGCCAAATAGATTTTGATTTAATGTAGCCATAGTTGAGCTGTTCTGTGGGAAACTATGGAGTCCATAATTGCAGTTGCAGTACAGAACGTCATGTACAATTAATAATTGTCAATAAACGTAATTTAGTCTTCTAAGATTCCAATGTATGTGAAAAGAAACATTTAATCTTTGGCACAAAATGACTCAGAAAACTAACTGACCCATACTGACTGCTACCTTAAAGTTCCCTCACTCTGCACATACTCCCACACATGTGTAGGCCTGTATAGGTTAACCTAGGGATGTTACCAGCTACTAGCACATCTCAGGGGAGGATGAATCAGCCTCCTTGTGATACCCTACATCATATGTGTTACCTCAAAAAGGCACTCAAATGTCACAAATGTCTGTGTGACCAACAAAAAAGAACATCTAGAGGCATAAGAGTCAGTGTTGAAGTCAGAGCCAGCAAATAATAATACCACTCACTTTTGCAAAGATTCGTTGGAATCATGACCTGCATTGATGCGTTTAGCCATGCCTGAGTGTCAACCATAGGGGTTTAGTTACCCATGTCTATAGCTCAAATAGCTCTAGACCCCCCCCCCCCCCACCACCACCAATGATGCACCTTTAGAACAATTAACTAAGGACAAAGTGCAAATACATTAGTAAACATCATCCTCCCATTTAGGAGTTTAGGGAAACTAAACTCCTAAATATGTTTTTGAGTGTCCTCCAGCATGTCTATATACAAAAATTCTGATCTTGATTTAGACAAATCTTTGCAAAAGGGATAGGCCTATGCATGCACATAGTTTTGCTTGAGTCATAAAAATATTTATATTGTAGTATGGATCACTGACTGCAGTGTGTGTGTTTGTGTGTAGGTGGATGTGTTCTTAGTGTGTGTGTGTGTATGTGAAGTGTTTGTGGATGTGTTGTCCTTCAAGTTTATACAACTATGCTTCATGAGGCATTTCACATACTTTCAGCTAATGGTTTAACACTAAAAGTAATAATGGGATTCTGACTTTTTAGGAAGCCATAAATGAATCAACAATTGTTAAGATAGGCTTTGGCCTGTCTCATTGTCACCAGAAATTGTCTGAAAACATCAGGCCATGATAAGTTGTCTTTAGTATGTGAATTTAAGTACATTGTTTGCCATATGAAAAATTGTGATTGTATTTTATTGGGTTAATTTAGCCATTTGTGCTGGTGGTCTACTGATACAGCTTTTTAATGTCACCTGACCTGACCATGCGATCATAAGGGTATTGTTTGTGATTACATCTCAGCAGCTCAAAACCAGCTGGTTTAGGTCCCCTTAAACAGGAACACCAACAGTCAGAAGGGACATTTGCACAAAGGTAACCCAGGAAGATATGTTTTTAATAAAGATGTTTAAAATGAAATGTTTTCATTTTCAAAAAATCAGTGTATGAGTTATTGTGATATACAATTAATAGCAGTAGCCTACATACACTCAAAAGTGCTAAATGTATAGCACATGGGGTGAATGGGAGACAGCAGGAAATGCAGACATCCCAACCTGCAGAGAATCATTTCAGGGAGGTGGCTACCCCCCCAACACCCCCCCCCCCTCCCCGGGACGCAATACGGACGCATAATGTACCCCCTAAAACAGCACGTAACCCCCCCCCCCCCCCCCACAAAATCGTTGATTTCCGGGGGATTGTATAGCATTTGCGGGCGTCAGGGAGCCGCTATTGAAATGCGGGAGACTCGGAACTTCCGGGAGACTTGGGATGTCTGGAAATGTGTGTTTGGTGTTGGGAAGGAACTACAGCTCATCAACAGTTTTATTTTTCTTCTCAAAAGTATGTGTGTGTGTGCACATATCCCCCCGCCATCTGCGCCCCTGTGAAAGCCTAACTGGTAACTTTGTGTATAAAATGCTGGCTACTAGGCCTACATTAATAAAAACTGCGAGAGCATTTAAAGAGCAATAAAGTAGGCCTAACTGTTTGCCCATTTCAAGTTTTTGAAGCTACAGTCGCTGCGCTTAGGGTAGGCTACTTGTAAAAGTGACGTTGTCAAGTTAATATGCATGGTTGTAGCAGGCCTACCCTATGAATCGCATCATACGGCAGGTTGTCCGGTAGGGTGCTTACACAGCGAGCAAGTAAAGCGGGCTGGTGGTGGCGGGGGAGCAAAGGAAGGAAACGTGAGGAATGGCTGAAAGCTGACTGTGTTTTTCTACAGGAAACAAATCAGGAGAGGGAAAACAATATAAAAATGCGACATGTTATGTTTTTTATTTCAAATTCATTCTTGAGTGGTCATTCTAAAGGAAGCACGAAATAGCCTACGCCTGTTCTGTTTATTTAATGGGACAACGAAAACGGAAAAAGCGTAGGTGACGATTTCTCATATGGGGTGCAAGGGTAGCCGACTTTATTTTCATGGGACCAGCGATAGGGTAGTGATCACGCCACACAAGTAGGAATATTAACCCGCAAAGGTAAACCGCTCAAATAATATGTCCCACGTTTGACAAAGAGGTGAACGGAACGGACATTTTTAGGTGTGCCTGATCCAAAGCATTAACAATTTTGTTCCTTGTGTTAGTAGGAGGCTACCTATACGAAAAACAGACTGCTACACTGTGCCACATGAAAAGTCGACGAACAGGAATAGATTACCAGAAAGGCCTTTGTTGCCCAGTCTGAAGCGAACTTGAAAATGCGTCCTTTTGCCGTTTGGATATTCTTGTGGCTGTGTTTACAACATGATGGTGCCGCTGGTCAAGGACAGTCCACTCCGGCAGTTTGTTCGCCCTCATGCAGCTGCGACGAGGACGGAGGTGCAGATTGCTCTGGGAAGGGTCTGACCACAGTCCCTGCTGGTCTCAGCGCCTTCACATACTACCTGTAAGTAAAATGTCACTAACATTCACACGGTCTTGGCGTTTAAAAATGTTGCCTCTTTGCCTTTCCGTTTAAAATAGTTAGGTCCATGAACAAACTCATATTATTGTCAGAAAAACAGACAAGGTTGGCTACTTTTGTGTATTTTGCACGAATAGCCTACTAATGATGAATGGAAACATTTTAGCCTTATAGTATCCATTGTGTTGGAGTCTGACTTTTAAATAACTCTTAGTAGGCCTAATACTTTATCTTGCGGATGCAGCTAAACAAATACAGAAACATGTAGTGTTCTGTTGGTTGCCATGCTTGTTCTTCTAGTTTACCATTGTTGATAGGATAACGTATCATTATTCTAAAGGTCTGCCTGTGTCTGATCATTGTGTCATTTGTTACTATCATTCACATGATGCTTATGGTTTGATTTTGGACATCACCCCTCTCATCCTTGCATCATCCTTGTCTGGGAAGATGCCTGGTGAGACCACAAGCACCCAAACCCTTAACTTTCCCTGCCTTGGAAAAGCAGGTCTGGGCTCAACCACAAACACAACCGCACGCGCTCCCACAGCATGCAGCGCTGTGCTCCAACATGTCCCCAAGGGAGGCCAAGGACCTGTCTTTATTACATTCTTAGTTTATCTAACAGAGGTTGTTTGCAACAATTATAGTGGGATGAGTAGCACTACACGCAACTTGGAAAATAGTGAGCATCATTAAACAATGAAAGGGGATGTTATGAGCAAAACTTCCACCAGCTGTCATGCATAAAGGATAAATCTATAGACGTCGGTAGGACCCTAGTGTCACTCCCAGGCAGCAGGTCTAAATAATAGCTATGGGAAAATGCCCTCATCCTAAAGGATGTTTCCAATTTAACCCCACACGTGGAACTGAAGTAAGAAGTGTTTGTTAACACAAAAATAAACAAGTGCGTACTCGGTTGAAAATCTCTTCAGGTCTGTGTAACATGGTATGTAAAGCCTGCCATGTTTGTGAGAGAGGAGGAGGGTGAGCACACTAGTTGATTATTACTCCATGGGCCTACAGTGAAGTGAAACTAATCCATCCCTCGTTATGTGGCCTTAACTGTTTCACAATGTGCTAGTCAATCATCAGCTAGGTAGTCCCTCCTACTGTGTGAGAGGGCCTGTGTGTTGTGCACTGCTTGTTGGACGGAGCCAATGTGCTGAACAGGAAGCAAATGTGACCTTGACAGGATCAATCTGACATGTACTTCATATCTATAATGAAAATACAAAAGTATTTTTCACACCCCTTTATTTGATTACAAATACACCCTCAGAATGACTGGGATTGTATTTGTTTTGATCTGTCAGTGTTTCAGTTCCAGAACATGGCAGTATTCTAGAATTTTCTTTGTAGTCTAGAATAGTCTGATAACCAGGAGCAGATAATGCGAGCATGATGGGACTGGGAGAAAACAGACAGAACTCCACCCTGGTGTTATGGATCTTTTTGTTAGAACAACAAACAAAACACATGCTAAAACCTTCAGTTCTGGATCATTGGTTTGGTACTCAAAGGATGTTTCGCTTTATTACATTTGAGAATTCACACTACATTAATTCCAATTCTTTCAAACATGTCCAAGTAAAAACATATCCTCAGTAATTCTCCGTCCTAACCAGTACAACCAATACATCTGTCAGTTAATTAATAATATAAGCTATATTATTTAAATATTGTGTTTCAACCACACCTTTGTCATTTTGTTGTTCTAAAGCCTGTTTTCTTAAAGTTGGTAATGTAGTGCACCAGTTATCAAGCAGTGCCTTGAGTCAACACATTGTGCCATGTTGTTACAATGTGTAAATGTGTGAAGCCTTCGGTCTTTCTCTCTGTGCAAGGCCATCAATACTGCTTAATGACCGCTTTTCAGCTCATAACTATGTGACAAATCCAGTTCACGCTCTTAGAGAGCCAGCCTTTCACATTCTCTCTCTGATTCTCTCTCTGATTCTCTCTCTTATTCTCTCTCTCTCTCTCTCTCTCTCCTTGTCTCTCTCTCATATTCTTTCTGTTACTGTGGAGGTTCTTTTCTTCCCTCTGTCTCCTGAACTCTTGCTGTCCCCCTCCTCTCCCCGGGTCCTTTGTATGGAGATCATCGGCCGGGTTAGGGATCACCCTGGATTAACGAGACACACAGCAGCTGTGGAGCCTCTCTCCTGTCAGGCTGCTTCAGAAGGAGAGGGGATAGAGTATGGACAGGATAGATATTCACACACCAACCTCTATAGAATGTTTCCTGAAAGAGCGGTCTGACATACCTATGAGGTTAGTGTTAAGGACTGGACTGATGGAGAGGAACAAGGAGATGGACACACACAGACACGCTTGCGGATAACGACAGAAGCAGCTCCGTTCCAGACAGCTGCCTTACAGGAACACTGCAGGGCACTGCAGAAGGTTGGCTTTGTTTGAGTACTTACTCCAACCACTCCTCTCCCTCCACCACTACCTGCTTGCCATGAACGCAGCAACACAAGCACAGGGGTGGAGAGAGGGACGGGCGGGAATCTTGGATGGATGAAGAGCAATGAGAAGTAGGATTGTAGTTTATTGTAGTTGTGGATTTTCTGATGTATACTGTTGAAGTCTAGCAGCCCAACGTCCAGCATGGGATTTTGTTTTTTTTGTTGCTCAAGATATGCTGCTATGCTGCACATAGGAAATGGAGAAGGCTTGTCCTCCTTGTTTTGACAGTGCCTGATGTGCTGTGTTAGCCCCATGCATTGGTCCTGGGGCAAAGGGGGGGACGGGACTATTGTGGCCGGGGGGGGGAGTGTGGAGGGATGTTGGGTTTGTGTGATTGCGGGGGCTGCCTGTTGGTGTGTGTCCATGAAGTCATTCCTGGCAGCTGAAATGGAAGCAGGCGTGCCTGAGGGAAACAGGTGAGGACAGAGAAGCTGGGGGCCTGGAAGAGGAAAAGGGGCCTCTCGACGCAGCAGCACACTAGACCCCCCCCCCCCCCTGTCCTCCTGCCCCCCCCCCCCCCCCCCCCCCCCCCCCCCCCCGCCCCAGTCCTTTAATGTAGCTATGGCTCTGCCTGGTATCTGCACTCAGGATATGATGAGTGACAAAAGACGGAGCCTCCCCAGAGCCAGGAGTGTGCACACTGGTGGCATGTGCACGCCCTCGCGTCTGCGTGCACAGGAGGGGGTGTGAGAGTGTGGCCCACATCTCAATTGAAGTCCTTTCATAGCGTGAACAAGCACAAGTTGGGACTTGGAAGGGTAGCCACAGGCGAAGGGAGGGGGCACAGAAAAGGGAGGAGGGGGGGCTAATGGTCTTTCACTCCAGTGGTCTAGCTAGCATACTTACCATTGGTGCCCTCTATCCATCTTATGCTGAATGACACTTTTGTTCGTGGTCAGTAGAGGTGAAAGGAGCCAGTCAGTTCCCGCTCACAAACAGGATGACTGCTGGATGGGAGAATGTTTAGCCTACCTCTTTCTCCCTTTCTCTTTCCCTCTCTTTCTCTCTCACACACTGTTCTCTCTCTTTCTCTTTCTTTCTCCCTGTCTTCTGTCTTTCTCCCTGTATTTGGCTTTGTATGTTATAAACAGACAGACTTTGCAATGAATGAAACTGACAGTAAACATAGGTACAAAGTTGTTCACTTTCACCCTAACTGTCATATTAGCGTCCTCTCACTCTTCTACTATTTTGATACAGACGTGCTAGCTGACCAGGACGGTTGTTTGCGCTCCAGCTATGTGGGTCAGATGGCCCTATTACCCAAGTGGTAAATACTTCACCCCCTGTGTACTCACAGAGCACCCACACACAACAACAACCCAGCCAGCCAGCCAGTCACCCAGCACACACCCAGCCACCCAGCCAGCACACACCCAGCCACCCAGCCAGCACACACCCAGCCAGCCAGCCAGCACACACCCAGCCTGCCAGCACACACCCAGCTACCCACCCACCCAGCCAGCCAGCACTCATCCAGCTACCAGCCAGCCAGCTGTCTGTGTGCCTGTTCCTTTCCAGTGGTCTCTGCCAGACCCACCTCTCTCCAGTCCTCACCTTTGTCACCTCACTAGTCAATAAGAAACAACAGTCCGGGGGGGGGGGGGGGGGGGGGGGGGGGGTTGATATACAGCACCAGAGACCCCCTCCTGAACAGCAGTCCTGTTAGTCATACTCCTGGTGACTCATTAATGGGTCACACCTAAACACAAATGACAGGATTCCTGTCAATAATGAGTCTGACCAGAGGACTGGTCAAGAAAGGGAGACATTATGGACTTTGTTTTATCAGTCCCTGAAAGAAGATGTGTCAGACTATACGTGCATGAGATCTGGCTGTTTTCACACCTGCCTCAGTGCCCGTTCTTCATCGCCCTCAGATCTCCACAGAGGAGGGAGTCCCAGTCAGCTACACCTCGGGTTCTTTGCCTCCACCAGCCTTATCTGGCCCCGTCATCCTGTCAATCATGGCTGTTCTTGCTGTTCCTGGCACGCTAGTTTCCTCTCCCTCCTGACTGTGGTGCCAGTGTCCTACCCACCCACACACATACCACACACACATGCACGTTCCACACACTCCTCTCTAATGTATGCCCCTGTGGCTGTGCTGTGGCTTTGGTCAGGACCTCATCTGGTCTGTGGACTAACGGCAGCAGCCTGTATAATTGGGAGGGAACGTTAACCCTGGCTGAGATTCTAACCAGGTTCCTAACCCTAACCAACCAAGGCCCTCCAGAGAGCCACTTTACAGATAGCATGGCTCCCTGTAATACCACACACTTAGACTGGGTTGTCTTACTTTTCAAGTTTGTTGCCTGAGGAGAGGCATTTAATTACAATTGATACATAGTTGATCATGTTGCCGAGGACACACGGGTACTGATTGTTCTAAAATAAATGAACTGTGGTAAGTGTTTTGTTGTGGGGAACTGCTCATGTTTCATTTCAGTTGTGTTGGTGCCTTGCGGTTTCAGCCAGCCTGTCGTAGCAGAGCAAGGATTGAGATCAGCTCAGGACTGGCAGACTTTACTCCAGAAGAGTCTGAAGAAGGGCTCTGTCGAGACTTGATGGAAGCCTCTTCCTGGTGCTTGTTTTCTCTCCCTCCAGTGAATAGTGTTTAGCAGTAAACTAATGTCATTTTGATACATTCTCCATACATAGTTGGGAAAGAGTTTCAGGAAAGGTTACTTTTAGGGTCAGAGGAATCGATACAGTGTTTTATTTGGTCAAACGAGGACGCAGAAAAGGGATTCTGCAGTAATACTTTTGTGTTTGAAAGGGTCCCTCAGAACAGTGGTTGACATGCAGGAATGGTCTTAATGAGTTAAACTGCTGAACAGACACATCCTTTTCCCCCTGGTCTCCTTCTGGTGTCCAACTTGTCCTCCCTTGGTCTTCCCCTCTCTGTCCACACAGTCTCTCCCTGGTCTCCTCTGTCTCTCCACATCGTGTCTCCTGAGCGCCCCCAGCCGTCCCCCTACCCCTTCCCCTAGCCCTTCCCCTAGCCCTCGCTCTCAGCCTACAGCCAACAGCCTGTGAAAGGTGCTCCATGGTGCGGGTGGACATGTGAGGGTACTGTCAACACGTCTCAATGTATCCATGGGACCACCAACGGTGACATCCCCACACCGGCAGTCTGCTAAGCCTCACCAGGGGAGCTGGCAGAGAGATAAAGAAAGAGGGGGAGGGTGGCGAGGCTGGATCAAGGAGTCTTGCACCATTGTTAAGAGAGCTATAAGGTAATTGAATAAGCCTGATGGTAAAGGGAGATAGCAGAGGGCTTATATTGGGGACCTACCGTTGTGGATGGATGGATGTGTTCCCTGCGTGTATGATCCGTATATGTTCCGTGTGTGTGTGTGTGGGGGGGTATAAGTGCGTGTCTGCTATGTGTAGTGACCAAGCAGGAGCAGAGCAAAATGATCCTCTGAGGGTCTTAAGAGCCACATGCGCGCACACACACACACATGCACACACTTCTCTGGAGAGGTCTGGCAGTGAAATCCAAGATGACTTCTCTGTTTAGGAGGGAGTTTCGCCTCATTAAGGGACCCAGGATGTTTTTTCAGCCCTGTTGTGCTCCATCTCCACATCTGGTGTCTACGGGCTCCACTTTGAAGCTTGTGAATGGATTCTTAATCAAGATGGCCGGCCAGAGTTAAAAGCTTGTCTCTGTTGAGTTGTAGCTCCTCTCTGAGGACCTGACAGTGGATGGATTTAACTGGTGTCAGAGACTTTTCTGCTGATGTTGTTTTATCCCTGTCCTCTTTAATGAAGGCAAACCAGCTCAGTTATACAATAATAGTTATCTACAATAGTAGACAATAGTTATCTACAATATTCCTTTTATTGCTTTCATTCCAGTATTTAATATTCCAGTATTCTTTAGTTGCAAATGTGTGTCTTTTGATACATTGTTTTAGTTCACTAAAAAGGGCATTTGGATGTGAAGTCATGATATTGTTGGTGCTGTTGTGTTGGAACATTTCTCATTAGCACCTTGTTAATCTCTCTCTGTACTTCATATCTGGAGTCCCATATTAGTCCGCTGGTCTCCTATGTGTGCATACCTGTCATGCTGCTACATGTCGGTGTTTCCTGGGGCTCAGAGAGAGCGAGTGGCAGAATCCCCTGGGCCTAGCTCCTACAAAGAAGAAGAAGAAAAAAAGAAAAAATACCCATAAAGAGGTCTTTGGTTGTCTCCATGGGAGAATCTGTTGAGAATCGGGCTGTTTTCGGAAACTTTTCTTCAGACAAAGGTTTAGGTATTACGTCTTCAGTCCTAATAAAGGGTATACTTATTGAGAATCACATTATAGGATTTGCTTACATAGGATGGTGTCCTTCTCTCACTTTATGATAGTATGGACTAATATCAGAAAGGCTAATCAGTGACCCTAACAATATCTCCCTTCTGCCATAAACGATCCCTATGTTAAATGCCATAGTTGCTGCTAAAATACCTGTTGGTTTTATGTAATACTTCATCTTTAGCCTATTGTCCCTCACCTGGAATTCAAAACAGTGTTTATGTAATCAAATCACCATGAATGAGTTTGTGCTTAATCCGGTTACGAGGCTACAGCACGCAAACGATATCAGCATGGTTGGGTTCGATTTTATTGAACCATCTCTCAAGTGTTTCCTAATGACTGATGTCCAGAGTGTCATCCTTCATCTCATCCTGTGTTTCCTCTTCTGCAGAGACATCAGCATGAACAACATCACAGAACTCCCAGCCTTTGTCTTCAGAAGCCTGCCCTACCTGGAGGAGCTGTGAGTACATCCATCTGTTTCCCCATGCCGTCATAAGAGAGCGCTTTACCGTGTTGCCCTGCGCTACAGCAGGCCTACTGTATAATGCTGCGTTTACCAGTCGAGTGGCTTTCTCAGCTCCACTTGTCTCACAGCAGTGAGCTGCTGACAGCCGCATAAAGAACACTTATCAACGAAGCGGTCATGTTTGACACGCTGCGTGTTTTCCACATGTGTTCACGATACGTTCCCCGTTGGAAATGTTTTTTTTAGGAATCAAGCCGGGTGGCAATATCACATCCCTGAAGGCTCCATTCAGCGTCCCTATCTAATCTGCCTGTGTGTTTGTCATTTCTTTACTCTTTAAATATCCCCTCTGTCTGGCTCAGCTGGTAGATAAGATCTGTCTAGCTGATATCAGGTAACATACCCTGAGAATTCAGAATGACCAGCAGTGAACACGTCAGGCTCCCAGGGTTGAAAGCTCTTTGTGGTGGTTTGTGTTTTTTTTTTTTTTTGGAAGCAGTGCGTGCATCTTTCATCCAGACCAGTCTTAGCTTTCCTTAGTCCTTTACAAACACTACTCGGTCTGCTTTGTCGAAGGGGCAATTTACTTTTCATCGCATTGTGCAGAGGAATGCGCAGGGCAGGAAGGAAGGAGGCAAAACAATGGTTTCCATGACAACTGGGGCTAAAAAACGCAGTCTAGCTACACTCTTACTGCTCCATGTTACCTTTCCCCTGACACAGGGGCCCTCCTAGACAGGCCTGTCATGTGTAGTGTAGACTGGGAAGCACACCTGGAGCAAAAACAGGAAGTTCAGTGAGTGGTGTTAAATGTACCTTAGAGTTCCATTGTTTTTATTCCACTGTGTGAACGTTAAGTAATCAGGTATTTGGTAGTATTTTCAATTTGTGTTTGCCCAGACCCTGCTGTGAAGCTGGTCTCTGAATGTTCTAGAACCAACAGAATATTCAGGGTCTGTTACGGCGTTCCGGAACACCTGTGACTGACAGGTGCCCTGGGTTCACTGATGTGTTTGTTTAACCTCTGAGTGGAACAGGGCCTCAGGTGGATCTGGCTGATGGATCTTCAGAAGGCTGCTCTGTGTCTGCAGGCCTGCTAGGACTCTCCCAGTGTCACTACACTGCTGCCCGGGGGGAGGGAAGGGGGGAGATATGGAGGGGGAGGAAGAGAGTTTTCAGTCATGTAACCGCTCCACTTTTCTTACTAATTATGTTTTGGTGTTCAAGGTATCCCCATGCCTGTAGGTCTCGCTCTCTCCTGCTCCCATGAAACCTGTGGAAACGTTGGTGCGCATGCTACAGTTGTCAGTGCATGTTCATTTTAGGTTGACGATCTGCCACTGCGTCTGTCAGTCAATGGAATTGACACTCCTACATGTGGATCATTTCTCTCAAACTCGTTGTGTTTTATACACTCATCTGTAATTTTTATACACTATATTAACTATATATAGTTAATATGTGTATGTAGACGTGTGTGTATGAATGTGTGTGTATATATATAAATATATATACCGGCAATAAACAAATAAACAGCCTCCTTCCTGTTCCTGTTCCCTGAAGGCGAGGGCCTCTGGTGACTCGGCCAGAGGGAGTAGTAGCATGTCTTAGGGGGTGTTTGTAGAGAGGAGAAGGATTGAGTCTTTCCTCAACAAGGCTAAGCACATTCTTCCTCTCAGCATAGCCTTGGGGGGTAGGGGGGGGGTTCTGCGCGTGTTGAGAGAAAGGGAGTGGGCGGACTGGGACTTCACTGACATGAAGGATGTCCTAGACAAGTTGTTGCCGGGTTTGTGTGTGGTACGGTGAGGTCATAGACTGGGCCCTCTGCTTTGAGGTTCCAGGACTTTTAGCGGGTTAAGTAAAAATACTGGCAATATTCAAAGCTAGTTTGTCGATTCGCATTATTTATATCATTATTCCATACAGACAAATTGTCAACCACAACATAACCAGAGGTGACTGAATGTGTGGTGGATTTGGAGGGTTGGCTGGAAAAACATACTGTCCTTGTAGGATGAAACTACGGCTGGGAGGCAATCACTGTTGGTTTGACTGGGGGCCAAGTCAAGTCAAAGGAGAGAGAGAGATAAGGAGTGAGTGAGAGCGTTTCTCTCTCCGACAGCCATATAGGGTTTCAAATCCTAATTTAACAATTATGGTCAACCACAACAGCTATATATCGTGTAAACAGTGTGTGATCACAGTCTTCGATGGTTGGGCTTTAGCTTGCAGCATGTTGTAGGATGCTGTTCCTGCCTTTTAACACTTTTCTTCTGTAACACAAGTAACTTCTGGCTGTGTTCAATTGGGTACAGCCTTCTCAAGCACTGGAAACAGGATTATTTATACTTATTGGAAAGGTTTAAGCTGACTTCACCCCCCCCCCACATCCATACTTTGCATGGTCTTAACAGTGCCTGTATTTAGGTTAGAATGTTCTGGAAGGCTTTTACCTCCTGAGGAGATCCTGGGCCTCAGCAGGACTAAACCAGGTCAGGGTTTATATGGCCAAGTATGAAGCAGAGGGTGTTCTGTGCATGAGGTTGGTTGTAGACGTTGGCTGTTCTATGATGAGATGGGGGAGGGGGGGGGGGGGTGGGGGCGGTGGGGGGGGGGTCTGTACCAGTCCGAGGTAGCGTGGATCATTCCTACAAACACCTTCTGGCTTTCAGGCTGATCACCCTGCAGCTCTGGGTTCTGAGGTGGGGTGGGGGGTGGGGGTGGTGGTTGTGGGCCTGGGCTGACTGTGACAGCTTGGGCTTCTGGACTCCAGTTACATGGTGATAAATCACCTGCTAATCTTTCTAGACCTGATATGGAGTCCAGCTATGTCTCCAGCCCAGCCCAGCCACCACACCAACCTTCTCTCTCTCACTCTCTTCTCTCTCTCATCTCTCTCTCTCTCTCTCCTCTCTCTCTCTCTCTCACTCTCTCTCTCTCTCTCTCTCTCTCGTCTCTCTCTCTCTCTCTCTCTCTCCTCTCTCTCTCTCTCTCTCTCTCTCGTCTCTCTTTTTCTCTGTATCTGTCTCTTACCTTATCTCTTCTCACTCACACACGTCTATTGAACACACACAGACACAGTCGCTGTACAGACACAGTCCCCTCCTCTCTCTCTCTCTCTCTCTCTCTCTCTCTCTCTCTCTCTCTCTCACGTTGTCCTCATTCACACCAGTTATTTTAAATTTACATTCAGGTCAAACTTGCAGTCAGGCTGACTCGTGCATTCAAACTAAGTTGATGCTACAACCTCCTATCGCAGTCACCACATACTGCCGAACTCTCTTCAAAAATAGTGCTGGTGGAAGTAGCACTCACACTGCTTGTGCCAGCAGCTTTCCTGGGAGGGAGGTGGAGAGGATGGGCCCCGGGGGGGGGGGGGGAAGCGGAGTATGGGTTGTTTGAGAAGGGGGTAAACAGGATTGGGGGGGGGAGCCAGTCGTAACATGTCCTGGGTGTCATATGAAGTGACAACAGGCCATCTCACTTACACGTCCCTGGGTGTCACGCTGGGCCTGATACCACTGGCCTCCTCCAGTTTAGGGGTGCTCTTCTAATGCTCACTGATATTTAGAATATTTGACCCAATGATGAACCACACTCAACATCTATCAGCCAATCGTGATTGACCATTTTTTTTTACATTTCTCAATGTGATTTATAATCTCTCTCTTGTGCTGTTTCTTTTTTTCTCTTTCTATCTCAGACGGCTGGCAGGAAATGATCTCTCCTTCATCCACCCTGAAGCTCTGTCTGGACTCCACCAGCTTAAAGTCCTGTAAGTTACGTTTTCATTGCATGACACACACATACACACACAGAGAGACACACACAGACACATGCATATAAGGCCATGCCCTTTCTGCCTTTGCATTGAGCAAAGAGTCCAAAGTCCTGTTGGCCTACCTGGGCCACAACCCACTCTAACACACAACCACACATTCATGAACACACACACACCTCCTACTGTATACTTCATACACACCGTTCTTCAACTGTCACTGTAAAACTATAATTGTTTACCAGTTCAGAACCAGTATTTCTTCACTGTCGTAAATCAGAGTGTAGTAAATCAGTGTCAGGGACTCAGGAGAGCAGGTGAGACAGACCAGCTCTTTCCTGAGAGTGTGAGCGTTTATGTTGTGTGTGTGTGGTGCTGTAGCACACAGGAAGTGGTGGTGTAGCAGTCAGGAAGCTGAAGGGCCCAGGGCCCAGTAGAGCTGATAGAGGAAGGGAGATCAACTATCACCGCGATTTGCACTTGAGTGCAGACTGTAGGATTCACACATTGACTGATTTTTGACATTGTCACTGGGCATACACATACACACACACACTGCTCCTATTCCTATAGTTCCCCCCACATTGTTACCCATCAGTAATCATTGCCAAGCTGCATTTTTCTAATACCTTGAATATTCAGAGGCTCATCTCCACCTCATACTGCAGCCTGTAGATCCCTGTTCTACTACTGTACACACTTGGATGTCTACCTGTCCTCCTGTAATACCATGGAGACCAGTAACATCATAGATACCAGTAACACCATAGATACCAGTAACACCATAGATACCAGTAACACCATAGATACCAGTAACACCATGGAGACCAGTAACACCATGGAGACCAGAGCTACTGCACCAGTAGATGTGAATGTGATCAGGTTCCTCATGTGTTCTCCATTCCTCAGCATGTTACAGAACAACCAGCTGAGGACCGTTCCCAGTGCAGCTCTGAAGAACCTCCACGCCCTCCAGTCTCTGTGAGTATTGAGTGTCTTTCTCTGACTGTCTGGGTCTACAGTAGGACCTGGCCCCCCTTCTGTGAGAAGGTCAGGATCCATCTGGAAGGTGGAGCAGCAGAGATTCTCTGGAAATCCAGTTCTCCATTATCACCTCACAGATCCCTCAATTTTTTTTCTTTCCATGTTATCTGAAAGGTACAGGCCTGCACACGTGACCCTCATTGTCTCTCTCTCTCTCTCTCTCTCTCTCTCTCTCTCTCTCTCTCTCTCTCTCTCTCTCTCTCTCTCTCTCTCTCTCTCTCTCTCTCTCTCTCTCTCTCTCTCTCTCTCTCTCTCTCTCTCTGATTCTCTCTCTCTCTCTCTGATTCTCTCTCTCTGATTCTCTCCTCTCTTTCCTTTTTTTCTACAGATGTCTTTTTTTTTCCTCCGAGGGGGTTAAGGTCTGAAGCTGAAGTAATGCATTTTGGCAGAGCAGGGTTTGTCTGAAACCTCTGAGAACAAGATGTCAATCAACAGGCCTTGCTGCTTCCAACACAGACTCCTAGGGAATGTCGAGGGAGAGAGAGAAGTAGAGATAGAGGTGGAGTGAGAGCACAACAAGGGGAAACTTGGTTCGAGTTTGTGGAATGAAGAGGAGGATCTGAAAACACAGTAGACTAGCAAGTCAGGATTGAGTTAGAGTTGGGTAGTGGTGGTTTATGCTTTAAGACACAGGTGCAGTGTTAGAGGAGCACCAGGAGAAGTATGCTTTTCTAGAACAAATAGAGCTGCTGTGTGTCATAAATTGCTGATACAGTATTGATCATGGAAAGTCCCTGATCTCGTTCCTCAACTTAATCTTTCACTCTTCCCTCCCTCCGTCCGCAGGCGTCTGGACGCCAACCACATCACCGTGGTTCCCGAGGACAGCTTCGAGGGCCTGCAGCAGCTGCGCCACCTCTGGTTGGACGACAACAACCTCACGGAGGTCCCCGTCGACTCTCTGAGGCACCAGGCCAACCTCCAGGCTCTGACCCTCGCCCTCAACCGCATCCCCGTCATCCCAGACCACGCCTTCGCCAACCTCAGTAGCCTGGTGGTGCTGTGAGTACAGGCTGCCCTCCCACTGTCTCCTCCCACTGTCTCCTCCCACTGTCTCCTCCCACTGTCTCCTTCCACTGTCTCCTCCCACTGTCTCCTCCCACTGTCTCCTCCCACTGTCTCCTCCCACTGTCTCCTCCCACTGTCTCCTCCCACTGTCTCCTCCCACTGTCTCCTCCCACTGTCTCCTCCCACTGTCTCCTCCCACTGTCTCCTTCCACTGTCTCCTTCCACTGTCTCCTCCCACTGCCTCCTCCCACTGTCTCCTTCCACTGTCTCCTCCCACTGTCTCCTCCCACTGTCTCCTCCCACTGTCTCCTTCCACTGTCTCCTCCCACTGTCTCCTCCCACTGTCTCCTCCCACTGTCTCCTTCCACTGTCTCCTCCCACTGTCTCCTCCCACTGTCTCCTCCCACTGTCTCCTCCCACTGTCTCCTCCCACTGTCTCCTCCCACTGTCTCCTCCCACTGTCTCCTTCCACTGTCTCCTTCCACTGTCTCCTCCCACTGTCTCCTCCCACTGTCTCCTCCCACTGTCTCCTTCCACTGGCTCTGAATCACGTGTTCAGATAAACACACCAGGAGCTGCACCATCAGGGTTCTTAGTCAACTGTGGGGCCGACCACAGATATGCTAGTATCTGACCGAGACAACCCACCCTGCTCCTCTCTGTCTCTTACCAGATGAGTTATCAGCTAAGTAGATCAACATACGTCATTTACTCTGGAACACGCACACACACACACACACACACACACAGGCGAATGGCAGTGCCCGCGGGCCTCATTTGCAGGAAAATCGGACAAACCTGTGTCCCCGGGGGGCAGTGAGAATAAACAGGAAGAAGAGACTGTGAATCCATCAGGCGTAGACAGACCTGAGTAGACGAGAGCTGAGCTCACGCTGACAGCTGATTTAGTGATCACAGCTCTGTGCTCCCCCTGATGGCTCCACAGGACCCTGGCCTTACCTTGGGAAGAGATTGAAGGAGTTTTACTGTCAGACAGGGAGCCTGGGGGATGTGAAAGTGCTGTGTTGTTCATTCACAGTGTATCGGACGCCATGCGGTGTATGGAAAAGTTGGTTTTATAGTGTGTGTGTGTGTGTGTGTGTCCGTGTGCGTGTATTCTTCTACTCGGAAACATCTCAAGCCTAAGATGTCTTGTCTCATACATAGCAGCTTTGTGAAAGTGGAGAGGATGAAGGATGCCTTGTTGTTGTTTTTCAGGCATCTTCACAACAACAGGATTGTTGAGATTGGAGAGAACTGCTTCACTGGGCTGGAGAACCTGGAGACCCTGTAAGTTCACAGTGAAGCATGCAGCTCTGTACTGCTCCCCCCTATCCCCACACTCACACTCCCTCTCTCTCACACTCTCTCCCTCTCTCTCTCACTAGCTTTTTCTCTCCCATTGCATGTGAGTGGATGCGTGCGTACATCTGTGAGCCCCCCCACCCCCCACCTCCCTGCCTGGACGTCAGTGTGTCCACTTCCTGTTGTAATTGCTCCAGGATAAATGGAGCAGAGTCCATGATGACTATCAGCTCTGCCCTCCCGTTGCTCACTTCCTGCTGGCCACCGTCTCCAGGCAGCACTGCGACACACCAGGACTTAGAGGCAGCACTGCGACACACCAGGACTTAGAGGCAGCACTGTGACACACCAGGACTTAGAGGCAGAACTGCGACACACCAGGCATTAGAGGCAGCACTGTGACACACCAGGCATTAGAGGCAGCACTGTGACACACCAGGCATTAGAGGCAGCACTGCGACACACCAGGCATTAAAGGCAGCACTGTGACACACCAGGACTTAGAGGCAGCACTGCGACACACCAGGCATTAGAGGCAGCACTGTGACACACCAGGCATTAGAGGCAGCACTGTGACACACCAGGCATTAGAGGCAGCACTGTGACACACCAGGCATTAGAGGCAGCACTGTGACACACCAGGCATTAGAGGCAGCACTGTGACACACCAGGCATTAGAGGCAGCACTGTGACACACCAGGCATTAGAGGCAGCACTGTGACACACCAGGCATCAGAGGCAGCCTGGTCTTTCATTAGCAGCTGCCCACTGGCCCAGGGGTAATAGCGGAATAAAAACAACTGTTAATATCAATGCTTTGAGCAATGTTATCTGTCTGTTATGACAATGATATATGTAGTGATGTACTCTTAAGAGGGCTTCATAAGGTTTGAACAAACAGATGGTGATGTTGTAATGTTGTGTGTTTGCATCGTTTTGGCGTGGTAGTGAGGTGTGTAATATACATCTACAGCCAATGATCTCCTCTTTCCCTGTCATTCTCCAGGGATCTGAACTTCAACAACATCAAGGTATTCCCCAAAGCCATCCAGACCCTACCCAAGCTAAAAGAACTGTGAGTATGGCGGCCCCTCCCCCCCCCACACACACACGCACACACACTAAGCGAATTAAAGAAAAGTGCACTCCTTAATGACTGCTTTCATCATCATACTATTCCCTTCCATTTGTTATGCTTTCCTAATGCCACTTTAATTCAAAGTGGTAGTGTGGTTGGAGCCCTGTATTAACTGATTGTCTAATACAGTGAAGACAGGAGGGACTTTAGGTGCCCTCTGCAGTATGATAGTGTCAGGCTGTGTTTTGGGTAGAAAAGGGAGATACTAACGCCAGTGTGTGTGTGTGTGTGTGTGTGTGAGAGGTAGCTGAGGGATTGATGAGGGTGTCTGGATGGATGGAGCATCAGAGCACACAGACCACTCTATCTGTTTTCCTTTCTAGTCCTCTTTTGTTCCCCTCCCCTCTCGTCTGTCAGCAACGAGGCGAGGAGACGCGCAGGGTTCACTCAGGAGGACACCCTGACAGCTCCAAACCCTTTGTTAGATGAAAAACAAGTCAGGTTTCTCATCTCTCTGTCTCTACTTAGTCAAAGTGCTGACTGGGAGTGCTAGAGCCACTCACGAGACACTTTTCACACGGCCTTTGAACTGAGGTCACATCCATGTAGTATTCATGTCAAAAAAATAAAAGAAAAAAAATCTTCACAGAACATCAGGATTTCTTTACTAGATGTGGCTTGATGTGTACCATGTATGTGATCTTTCTGATGATCCTGTCGACTCTTGATAGCCTGTTTCTTTCATTAGAGAGATGAATGCCGCTGTGGCATAGGCATAGAACGTCAAACATAATAGTTAGTCAGAAAATCGTCCGTCAACAAGCTCAATTAGCAAATCAACAGATGCCATCTACAGGAGGGCTGTGGCAGTAGCTGAGTCATTCTGGCCCATACTAGAGACCACAAGCACAGTACTGGGAGCAGCCTTTCACCTTATCAAAGGGCAAGCCTGATACTAAACCACCTACCCTCACTCTAAGGCCTGTTGCAGAGGGGTGAGAAGTACTAACCATGTCCTGGGTCTGTTTCCTTTCTCCAGCGGTTTCCACAGCAACAATATAGCTGCCATACCTGAAGGAGCCTTCCATAACAACCCTCTTCTCAGAACCATGTAAGGTCAAATGCCTGTACCCACACTATGACCTGTTATACCTCCAACCCACATTTAGAACAAAGTTGAACTTAAATGGACACACACTTTTGCTTCCTTTCTGTTTTTCTTTCTCCCTATCTTACTCTCTCGCACTCTTAATGATGGCATTGCAAGTTGGAACTGTACTGTATATCAGTGTGCCTTTGGGTATACATGTCCAGAAGATGGTGCCATTCTTGCATAGTGGATGAGTCCTGACACACTGTCCTCTCCCCCTCCTCCTCTCTCTTCTCCCCTGTCCCCTCCTCCAGCCACCTGTACGACAACCCTCTCTCCTCCGTGGGGGCCTCGGCCTTCCAGAACCTCTCAGACCTGCACTCCCTGTAAGTTCCTCTCCCTCCCAGCCCTGACCTGGTCAGCTTCCAGGTCATGAACACATTTTGAGATGATGTAGATCTCTTAAACATACTGACCCACTGGCTTAGCTCTGATGTACCTGATGTGAGTGTGTTCTTGGACCTGCTGTGTTGCAGGATGCTCAGAGGAGCCAGTCAGGTGCAGGAGTTCCCAGTCCTCACAGGAACCAACCACCTGGAGAGCCTGTGAGTAAACCCCCCCCCCCCCCCCCCAGAGGACAGGAAACCCCAGTCTGTGGTAGTGTTCTGTGTGTCTGTCACGCTGGGAGAGGATGTCGTGACCGTGGTAATAGTCTTTATATCTGCATGTTGTTTCCAGCACCCTGACTGGTACGAACATCGCTGTGGTTCCTGCTGACCTGTGTGATGACCTGAAGCTCCTCAGAACTCTGTGAGTGGCCATGAGACACCTCATAATGCACCACACCTGGCATTGTGAGACTTAACTGACTCCACTCCGTCTGCCTCCTCCCTCTGCCTCCTCCCTCTGCCTCCTGCAGAGACCTGTCCTACAACCAGATCGAGGAGCTTCCATCCCTCCAGGGCTGCGTCCAGCTGCAGGAGATGTGAGTCGACACATCTCTCACACACACACACACACACACACACACACACACACACACACACACACACACACACACACACACACACACACACACACACACTCACCTACTGCATGTCCACATTTTAATACTCAAAAGGAATCCAAGCCGTTCACCCATTCGCCCGATCTCTGATGTGTGTATGCTCCCTCATCACCCACATGTTCTGTTCTCTCCTCCTGTGTGCGTGTCCTGTCTCTAGAAGCCTGCAGCACAACCATATCCTGCAGATCGACAGACACACATTCCAGGGTCTCTCTGCCCTGCGCTTGTTGTGAGTTAACCTCCCTTCACCGCCACACAGAAAAAAAACCTATACATACCCGACATGCACACATACACACACACGGCACATGCACAGTCTAACCGTTCGGCTAAATCTTGTCTCCCACAGAGACCTGAGTAGGAATGAGATCCGAAGCATCCACAGGCATGCCTTCCTCTCCCTCACCTCTCTGACCAACCTGTGAGTAGACGCTCTTACCTCCACCTCACACCAGGTCCCTCACATCGCCATGTAGTGGTGCACATGCGTGTAAGACGCTCGTGCTAGTATGTAGACGTGTGACGGGAGCCTGCGGTGTGTGTGCTGTGTTGCAGGGACCTGAGTTTGAACTCTCTGACCAGCCTGCCCACCGCTGGTCTGACGGGCGTGAACCAGCTCAAACTGACAGGGAACCTGGAGATGAAGAGCATTCTGACGGCAAAAAGCCTGCCCAGACTCAGGTCAGTATCCCAGGAGGACACGCCTTGATGCTTACACACACACACATCTCCTCGGAATTCATCCAGAAACAACACACACACACACGCACCACCTCCCTACCACCCCTTCTCTTGCCCGTCTGCCAGTGGCTAAGGCCTAAGGCCTAGACACATAGTTTGGAATGGAATGAAGAGATGTCTTGGTTAACAAGTTCTAACCTTGCAGCAGGATCACATTCACACTGCTGGTCTTTCATTCACACTGAGACACAGATCCAGTACTGTCTGGTACAGTAAAGTCTGACATCTGGTAAAGGTGAAGCTGCTGGGAGATGTGGGTCAGACTGATCTCCAGCCAGACTTGTTCATCAGTGTTTCCTCTGTGACCCCCAGGTCCATCTCTGTGCCGTACGCCTACCAGTGCTGCGCCTTCGTGGGCTGTGACTCCATCGTGAGTCCTCCTCCGGAGGCCGCTGCAGGTGAGAGAACTCACAACCTCACTGCAAAAAAAGAAGAAGAAATAATTATCGTATATATATTTTTCATTGACATGAGGTGATTTTGAGGGTAAACAGGAAGTGGGCATTGTTTCCTTGTGTGTTGCAGGTGGAGAAGTGGTGGAGAGAGTCTCCATGGTTATGCACTGCTCTCCCTCACCAGGTAGCTCTGTCACCATGTTTGTTTTCTGTCTGCATCCTCTACACTGCTCTCACCAAAATAATTTGCGACCTCAGACTAAACTCTGATGCAAATAAAGTCTCTATCCTTATCCTGTTAGATCTCAGTGCAGCATTTGATACCATTGATCACAACATCCTAATCAATAGACTGGAAAAGCTTATTGGGTTCACGGATAGTGTATTGAACTGGATTAAATCATATATCACAGGAAGGAAGTTTTATGTTAGTTTAGGAGACCATAGGTCCAAGAAACATGATAACTGCTACGGGGTTGCTCAAGGAAGCTGCTTAGGTCCATTACTTTTTTCTCTTTATATGTTACCACTCGGCAACATAATCAGAGAACATAACATACATTTCCATAGATATGCGGATGACACACCTATATATATCCACTGAACCCAACGATGCAACGGCCATCAATTCCATTACCAACTGCCTGTTGGCAATAAACAAATGGATGAATGATAACTTTCTTAAATTAAATGAAGACAAAACCGAAGTCCTACTATGTGGCCCCAAATCCAAAAGAGAGATGCTTACTAAGAATCTAGGAGGCCTAACCCCCTGTCTTAAACCAGAGGTGACGAGTCTCAGTGTAATCCTGGACTCAGATTTGAATTTCAACTCTCACTTTAATAAAGAGACCAAAACAGCTTTCTTTCACCTGAGGAATATAGCAAAGGTACAACCATTCATAAAACAAAATGATGCAGAGAAGTTAATTCATGCTTTTATATCCAGCTGGCTGGACTACTGTAACACACTTTTCACTGGTCTTCCCAAAAACCCCACTGAAAGACTACAGCTCATTCAAAATTCTGCAGCTAGATTATTAACCAAAACTAAAAGGAGAAAACACAATAGTCCTGTCCTAGCTACTTTACACTGGCTCCCTGTTACCTTCAGAATTGACTTTAAGGTCCTTTTCCTCACATACAAAGCTCTACACGGACAAGGACCTAGCTACATTGCTAACTCCCTTATAAACTACACACCAGCTAGAACTCTGCGATCATCAAATGCAGGCCTATTAGAGGTAACCAGAAGCAGTCATAAGAAGATTGGTGATTCGGCCTTTGTCAATTACGCCCCAAAACTATGGAACAAATGACCCATAAATATTAGGGAAGCAAACACGCTACACATTTTTAAAAGACAGCTTAAAACCTACCTTTTTACCGAAGCATTTAAGTAATTTTATCTCAGAAGGGTTTTACTACTTTTATTAGTTATATTATTGTTTTTATAGATTTGCTATTTCAATTATTACTTTTATCACTTTTTTTCCACTATTGTTTTTATTTATTTTATGTAAAGCACCTTGAGCTACAATTCTTGTATGAAATGGGCTATATAAATAAAGTCTTACTTACTTACTTACTTACTGTACACAGCTAATATTAGTGTTACTATTGTTATTATTAGTAGCTATTTGTTTGGAAAACAAATTCTCCCGTATTCTACTGCCTTCCCTCCATCTATCTTCTCATTTCTTTCCTCCTCCTCCCTCCATCCCTCTCTCCAGGAGCCTTCAAGCCGTGTGAACATCTCCTGGGTAGCTGGATGATCCGCCTGACAGTCTGGTTCATCTGCCTGGTTTCCCTGGTCTGCAACAGCCTGGTTCTGGCTGCTACCTTCTCCAGCCAGCGGGCCCTACCTTCGGGCTCCTCGTCCCCAGCCTCCCTGCCCCCAGCCAGGCTGCTGATGGGCCTGCTGGCCCTGGCCAACCTGCTGACCGGCATCTACGTGGGGGTGCTGAGCGTGCTGGACGTAGCCACCTGGGGCTCCTTCTCCCAGTTCGGGGTGTGGTGGGAGACGGGCATGGGCTGTCGGGTCACGGGAGTCCTGGCGGTCTTCTCCTCGGAGTGGGCTGTCCTGCTGCTGCCTCTGGCGGCGGTGGAGCGCAGCGTGGCGGTCTGGCCACTGCTGGGGAAGACGGCGGCGGTGTCAGCCTCACCGCGCAGGAGCAGGGGGGCAGAGAGGCGCATCAGCCTGGCTGCGGGCCTACTGGGGGTCCTGGCTGCAGCTGCGGCCTGCCTGCCTCTGATCAGCTCCAGCCAGCCCTCGGCCTCCCCTCTCTGCCTGCCCTTCTCCGGGGGCGAGGGCCCGGCCCTGGGGGTCACGGTGGCCCTGGTGCTGCTCAACGCGCTGGCCTACCTGTTGACAGCGGGCGTGTACACGCGGCTGTATTGCCGCCTGGGGCGCACGGAGCTGGCCGCCCCCGAGCAGAGCGGGGCACTGCGCCACGTCGCCTGGCTCATCTTCACCAACTGCATCTTCTTCTGTCCTGTCGCCGCCTTCTCCTTCGCGCCCCTGCTGGCCGCCTCCGGTACCGCAGGAGGTCCTGAGATTGCCAAGTCTGTCACGCTGATCTTCTTCCCCCTGCCCGCCTGCCTGAACCCGGTCCTGTACGTGTTCTTTAGCCCCACCTTCAGGGAGGACTGGCAGAGGCTGCGGGGCCGGGCGGGAGTGGCCAGGGGTGTGAAGGCGGGGCCAGGGCAGGGTGGTGGTTGTGGTCAGGGCGTGGGGGGCGGAGACTCTGCCGGCTATGACTGTGGGGCGTACTCCCAGCTGTGCGGGGAGGCGAGGGGGTGTGAGCAGTGTGAGGCTGCCGCGCTCCACGCCCGGGCCTCTTCCTCATCCTCCTCTTCCTCAGTCTGCAGACACTTGGTGAAGTCCCACAGCTGCCCCACCCTTCCGGCCGGGGCGGGGCCGTGCCAGCGGGCGGAGGGCTACTGGGCGGACAGCGGCACGCCCTCGGCCCAGTCCGAGTACGCGGACGAGGGGGACTCGTTTGTGTCGGACAGCTCGGACCAGGTGCAGGCCTGTGGACGAGCGTGCTTCTGTCAGAGCAGAGGCCTGCCCCTCGTCCACTACTCGTACAACATACCTCGCGTGAAAGACTGATGGCGGAAGAGTGTGTGGAATGTGTGTGTGTTTGTGTGTGAAAGTGTGCGTGTGTACGTGTGCATGCATTTCTACCAACCGATTTTGTTCAACGCCTTAGCGAGTAGAAACACTTTGTGACACAGTAAAACATTGCATACAGACTCAGATCATTCAGGAAGCACTTCTTTGACATCACTGTGTGTGCAGAGGCTCAACCAATCACATCGGTGTGGGAACAGAGACTCAACCAATCACAAAAAGGGAATGTTACCATGACTCGGAGTGCATGAAGACGGAAGACGTTGGGCCAGGACTTGGTCTGCCCTAAAGGAGGTTGAACCAGTTCCTGTAAACCTTTTGTGTGTGTGTGTGTGTTTCTGACAAAAGACAAACAGACAGACTGTCACCCTGTTATCTAAAGAGGAACTCATGCCATCAGTGCCTATTCCTGGGTCAGATATAAATGTCACCCGAGGTCAATAGTATCTGGCTGGGGACTTCCTGTCTCTCCTTGTAGCTTCTACAAGGATGCAATAGATCGATATATAAAGATAAGCTTCTTTTTTTTGTTTTGTTTTTTCATGATCGGTCGATTTTAAAGCCTAGCCATAATCTCTGTTAATATAGTTTTGTATGTACATGTAGCAAATGTAATCGTCCTCATTCTAGTGTTGTTGATTGTTTTCAGTGTGAATGTACCACATCCTTCACGGGAATACTGCATGGAATAGAATGTCTTCATTTCAACTTACCCAGTTGACCTTGAATGTGACACTGATTAAATCTACACTCTTAAACTACACACATACTAAGCATGCATTTTCCTTATGGTTGCCAGATACTGACATAAATGCAAAATAGGAGAATCAGAAATGTTTCCTTGCTGAAAGTGATCAGACTTGGAAGCCATATTGGAAGAGCAGATATAAGAGTTATAGCTGCAGTAGTTTATCTAGCTGCCATTGGTATAGTTTATTGTTGTTTGTTGAGACAAATTATAAATGTGGGTAATGGTGATTTAATGCCGGAAAGTTGGCCCTGAAAGTAGAACACAATGCTTATCCCAGGCACCCACAGACTGGAGCGCCCCTAGTGGTGAATGTTAAATCCTACACACAGGAAAGTTGTTAGACAGATTGTATTGTAGTAATGGTAGATACAATAAAAAGGGGTTTATTTTTTTACGGTAGACATGAACCATGTGGGTGCTTCTCTGAAAGCAAAGCTATTTTGCCAAAGTTAATCTACATTATACTAATGTGCGTTCTCATGACCATGAATACGGTTTTAAAGATAATATTTTTCATATTTAGTCGTCAGGAGTTTATGGATGAGCCTGTGTGGTACAGCAGAGGGGTTTCTGAGGGAGGTGTGGGTGCTGTGAGGGCCTGTATTCACAAGTGTACTTCATGTTCATGCTCACTCAGGAATGTAGGGAAACCGTGACTCCCCGTCAACTATTTGCTCACATGTCCTTATAATACATAAAATTGACTTGTGAAATGATACAGTAGATTCATGCCTGTGAGTTTCATTCATGTAATGGTATGGAGTTGTGACCGGTATGACTGGGTGTGTAGTTATAACACCAACCAAATGTAATTTTTATTTCTCATTTTGTGTCTGTTTTTTGTTTGTGAAAATTCCAAATCTCTGTGTTTTGTGTTTGAGTTTGTAAATTATTTTTTGATGCTGTAGAAAACCAATAATCACAAATGGGATGTGTTGTGTAATCACGAAAGCTACCTCCTCCTCTGTAATGGCTACAGGCAGTGCTTTAGACCGTCTGTCCTAGTTCTGTTTGAGAGGTAGGCTTTAAATACTTCTGGTTGTACATTGTCACTGAATTTATGTCACGCTTTTAGTTAAATGCAAATTGTGGGAGGAATTGATGTACTGTATACTGTGATTTGTTTTCTAAACCAAAATATATAAACTAAAAAGTTGCTTTCAAATCAGTTCTGTTCGTGACACTTTTATTTAAATTGGAATTACACCTCCACACATACTTTCACCGTGCAGAAAACAAACAGGCAGCAGAGAATCAGAACACACCTTTGCCCTGATAGAGGCCTTGTCTGGACTGTTAGTGTGTGTGAGTGTGTGTGTGGTATAATGTTCTGTCTCAAGGATCACCTTCTGCTCCTTCGTCCTTTTGAATACCCTCAGGTCTATAAATGACCCCCAGCCCAGGGTCCAGCTTGCCATGTGTGCTGACTCCCCAGGCTGAGGTGAGGAGAGCTCTGACTGGGCCCGTGGTGGAAAATAGCCCCCTGACTGGAGGTAAGGACAGTCAGGACATCTGAGGTTCTTCACTGTGTATATAGGTGCTGGTTTCAGTTTCAAAAACAGGCAGCACATTATATTTGAGATATGGCACGCAATGGTGCAGATGGGCACATTCATTCTTATATTTATTGTATTAAGCATACATGCTGACCTGACACCCTCAGTGTGGCAGTACGTGCCACTGAGTATGTTAGGTTAGCAGATGACGGCCAGTTGCTGGCTTGCCATCCTTGGGGACAGGCAATAAGTCACCCAGGAACCCTCTCTTACACAGATCAATTCCCCTCCCAGACACACATTGTGACTAATGGGACATTCAGGCTATTCCAAGTATGACCACTCCTCTCCCTGCTCTGCACACGTTAAACACATACCTGCATCCTTCCTGGCCTTAGCTGGGCTTTGTTACATTAATACCAGCCTGCTGGCAGTCTCTCTGCTATTCCCCCTAGCATTGGAGCACCACAGGCATGCTGGGCTCTTTGTTGGCATGGTGTGTGTGCCTTTGTTGGCATGGTGTGTGTGCCTTTGTTGGCATGCTGGGTGCGTTTGTTGGCATGCTGGGTGCGTTTGTTGGCGTGCTGTGCGTTGTTGACCTCGGAGCGATCATGTGGGCACAGGGGGAAGTGCTGCTTCACCTGTGAATTCATCTCATCTCACTGAGTTCACATTCAGTCCGTGGCACATGTGTCCAAAAGGAAAAGATATACTTAAAAGTACACTTACAAATTTTATGTACAAAAATGCTTATATTAAAGTTGTCAGTAAGTATGTGAATATAAAAAAATCGATTTAAGTACACTTCCAATTGTGTAGAAAAAGATACATATCATGCAAATGTATTAATCTGGAACCATTTTTTATTTTGTATTCTTCAATTGGAAAATTAAAGGATTACAATTCATATGTTGACAATTTAAGATATGTATTTATTAATTTCATAAATAAGACACAAAAACTCCACATTGTCTAAAACAGAGAGCATAGCCAGACATTTGGATCTCCTCCACTTCTCCTAGGGAGTCTGTCAGCCTGTGAAACCCTGCTTCACATTCCTCCAGAAGGGTTTCATGTAATAAATAGAGATGACTGATGGATCTAGGGTGATTTTACATGAGGTGAAAGGGAAGCTAACGTGGCTCATAAGAGATGGTTGAGTGTACATTAGAGTTAAACAAACACATCTAAACACTTGGGTTTCCTAGGGTTGGCCTCCCAGGGTCACAGAGTAAGCCTTGTAAAGAGAGAGGACGTGTATGGTGTCTTCAATCAGCTCCTCTCCAAGCCTCTCACTTCTTAGCTTCTTCTTTGATGATTTGAGCTGTAAGGTAGGTAGACAGTAAGAGTCGTGCCAGCGAGGACAGTGAGACAAGTCATGTGATCCTTTACTGTGAGACTATGGTGATCTAGTCTCTTAAGTTTTTCTGTAAAGTAAGACCTGATATACTGTATCATGATATATGAAAAGGGAGTTAATACTTACACTGTGAAAATCAGCATTGCATTAAAATCATCAAGTGTACAAGCTTTTTATGAAAAAAGTACAAATTGTAGTTTTCTAAAGGGTTTCAAATGCTGTTTGAAATATGACATGCACTTAATATAACATAATAACCCATCTGATGCTGAGTAAATCAGCAGGCAGAATAAGCCTTAGTTGTTAGTGGGCTGGCCTGGGCCGGGCAGTGCACTGTTTCTGCTAGAGAAGGGTGACTTCCACACATTCTGGTGATCGTTCATCAGTGCATTATAGCATGAAATATGTCCTCCAGGCAATGTCTGTAAAACACCTTTTGAAGGTTTCCCCTGTGGATGGTCAGCAGATGCTATCAATCAATCACTCTAATGAAAAAATCAATCATGAACACTGTTGCATCTGAGGATGCAGTGTGGGGGTCGATTCTGCTTCTGCCCATCAACCACAGGGTCCCTTCTGAAGACAGCGTTACCTATGTTTATTCCCCAGATAGAGAGTGGTTGTTTGAGGGTCTTACCTTGGACCACTGAGTGAACCTCGGGAGGAGGCACTGAGGACGACAAGGGGACAGGTGTGACAAAAGACAGTGTGGTGTGGTAGTGGGGAAGGAAGGAAGACAAGTTGGAAATAAGGTAGGAAGGAAGGGAGGAGGAAAGGAAATAAGGAGACACACTTCTGGAAGGATGGATCATGACACCAGGATCCATTCAGGAACATTGGAATGTACACTAGAATACATCTCAAGGTCCAAAAGGTGGTTAGATAATGTGATAGGCTACTGCACAAGTATGTCTGATGACAACACATCTGAAAATGAGAGGCGTTGATTTTGATGGATTCCTTTACCCATGATGTCTGATATTAAAGGGCAAGTCCATAACAAAATCAGTTCCTTCCATTTCAGGTCTGATGTCTAAATCCTCATGTTTTTATCATCAGGAATCAGAATGAAACACACAGCAATAAACATAAGTGTTACAAATATGAGTGGGGAGTGTTCATATATAAATGATATTTCCTAACATTCATATATGACTTCATATTTCATAGACACATATGCAGTAAGTGCTACTTACACGTTGAAAGGAAGACATCCGTGTCTTCATGTGGGCATGCAGGTGTGTTTGACTGCATGTGTGTGTGTATGCTCGTGTTATACTTACAGCGGACCTCCAGTTTGCACTCCACAACGTCCTCTCCACTGTCGTTGACTGCCTTGCAGATGTAGACCCCTCCGTCGAAAGTGCAGGGCTTGCGTATCTCCAGCGTCAGCACTCCCTGTTTGCTGAACATGCGGTACTTGGCCTCATTAGAGATGTCCATCTTGTTTTTGTACCAGGTGACTTTGGGCTAAGGGGAGGTTAATGAAGCACATTTTTAGGTGGGTCCCTCACTGTGTTTTATGTCTGACGATGTGTATTTCTGGACCAAAAAGGGCCATTATCTCTAGACAGACATAGTCATCCCACGTCTCTTCTGCTTAACGTGTCTGCCGAATAACTCAGATGTAACAGTGAAATGTAAGCCCACGCTACACACACACACACACACACACACCACACACACACACACACACACACACACACACACACACACTGCCAGAGGTCTTGTCTGCATGTGAGACAACAGCTCTGGGCTCACCTTTGGGATTCCCCTGACGGAGCAACTGAGGGTGGCGTTGTATCCTGCGATGACTGAGCGGCTAACCAGAGGGTGGGTGAACTTGGGAGCCTCGGAGAAGTCGTGCTCCTTATAGGACGGGGGCTTGTACACGATACCTGGTAAACAGACACGTTCACCTTCAGTCGGCTCAATGACCTCGGTATAACGAGAGAGGGGGAGGGGAGGGAGGGAGGGGGGAGGGAGGGCATGTGTGAGGCTCAGGTTAGGTGTGTTGAAGACAGTCTCACCAGTCTTCTGGATGTAGGCGCTGTCCTTGGAGTCGCAGGGGTCCGGGCTCAGGCCCACCATGTTGATGGCATAAGCTCGGAACACAAAATCGTTCCCCATGATGAGGTCCGACACCACACAGTTGGTCCTGCGGTACTGCTCATACACTGTGTACCACTCCTGGGAACCAGCCACAGGGTTGAGGAAACCACAGGTGAAAACACTGAGCAGACTAAACACCACAACTACAACCCAGTCAGGTAATACTGTCATATCGTCATACCTGAGAGATTAGTGTTTATTGGGAATGTGGATTGACACACCTACACACCAGTACATTCCCACACATAAGTGCTTACATACACATACACACACACACACGCACACACTCACTCACCTACACCGCATATATATAAACGTGAACTGAACACAATAACCCCCATCACTGTTATATTTAGCTAGCGGGGCATGTCTGATATTCAGTTGAGACGCATTGTTCCTGGTCACCTGATATCCTTGTATCTCCAGACTTTCCATTGTGAGATGAGGGGAAATTTATTAGGTCTTAGGACCACTCCAGTGAAACCTGAACAGGCACAGCAGACTTTTATTTAGCCGCTAACCTTGCAGCACTGGAGTACAATGGACCTGCGTCACCCCCTCAGACAGACATTTTGAGGCCAAGGCTAGGGGGCTAAGATTAGGACAGACCTTCTGTTGCCTTCTCTGGAGAGACTGGGGGGGGGTCACATGGCTGAAAGGAAGCAGTAACAGGCCAAATGGTTTCAACATCTATAGAGCCTTGTCTGTCTTACCTATGTTTGACCCAGAATGCATCTCTCCTAATAGAGTATATCTAGCTGGCTGTGGTTCACAGTGTGTCGCAAGTGAGATTAAAATATCATCTGGTGACCATGCCGTCCTGTCCTCAGATAGTGGACATGCATTACTCAATTATGTCTGTGTATCAGAGAGCTTATCTAACTTGCCTTGGCAGAGGCCATGATATGGTACCATGGAGATCCTAGCACAACTCACCTACAAAGAGCTCACCAAGGACAAAAACAGATCTTAACATTGCTGGCAAGCTAGTTGCTCTCGCTCTCTCACCATAGTCTTCTTGTCAGCCTTTTGAATGGTGTAGCCGATGATTTCACAGTTGCCATTGTCTTTGGGCGGTTTCCACTCCAGAGCGACGTTAAAGCCCCAAACATCCATGATCTTCAGAGCCTCTGGTGGCCCTGGAACATCTGTGGAGGAGAATATAGAATGTAAAACAACAAAAGCTAAGAAAATCAATGTTTCTATGTCGGTTGCCCTCTATATTGTGTGACTAAATTAGCCCCCAAGTTATTTGTGAAATGATGCTAGTTGAACACTCTGACTGGCTACACATGTAAACATACACACAGAAGTACATATTGCACACACACCAATTATAGCGTACATACAAACACAAATGATGCTCACCAACAATCTGGATGTTGACGCTTGCCGTGTCTTCAACATTTTCAATCTGCACCTGCAGGCTGTACTTCCCAGAATCCTTGCGTTCGGACTTGCGTATGAAGAGGATGGTGTCAGTCTCGCTGTTTCTCACGCTCACCTGTTTGGGGTCCAGGGGCTCCCCCTCCTTGAACCAGGTCACCTTGGGCTTGGGCTTCCCCTGGATACAAGGGAACAGGCAGGTAGAGGGAACCACAAGTATGTGGTTTAACACACTTGCATACCAGAAAGAGATGGATTTCCATGTCTTGAGCCTTCCCAGAGTCAGGCAAGTCAAATAACGAATTCTTGAGTTATTGCAAAAAAAAAAAGTGAATCCCCAAACTGCCCTAATCCCTTAATGAGTGCTGGAATACTTGTTTTTTGGTGTATATTATCTCAATGTAGTGTGATTACTAAGGCTGGAATGTGACAGACATTTAGCTCAAGATGTGCTGCCCTCCTAGGTTTGCCCCAGTATTATTGTTTCAACACTTTATCATCACATGACCAGGGACTGTGTTGACATCCATACGTCCCTAAACTAAAACATGTGACACAGGATCCGGGTGTATGTCATGCTAATGGAGCATGTGAAAACAGGTCTGTGTGCCTAATGTGTAGAACAGTAGCCAGTTTGGCCCAGCACCAGACTAGCTGGCGTGTGGTTTTGGGTGGCTGGTTTTCAGCAGGCCAGCTAATCGAGCCATGTGGTCAGGATCATGTCAGTCCTCAGCCTGTCAATTCCATGTGTTGCCAGGAGACCGTGACCAATCCTGACTGGATCTGTGTGTATTATTAGTCTCTGGGGAGAACCGGAGATCATGCTAACTTCTGTCAACAGATCGGAGCACAGCTCCAGTTTCAACACAGAATGAAGATGCGTGGTGTGATTAAGGTGTGGAGAGTAAAGGTTAGGTAAATATGGGCCTGCCAAAGTGGGAGGAAATGAATGGTTTGTTAGTTGCCACCAATGTATCACTCCATGTAGGCTCATTATACACTAAGAGGAAATGAAATGACAGTCTTAATGGCTGTGACAAAACCTCTTTTCACCAGTGTAGTCCAATTCACTTGGGTTCAAAAACTATTTTGCGTCATATGGCTAACCATATGGCTTAGTTTAGGTGACCATAGGTCCAAGAAACATGAGAACTGCTACGGGGTTGCTCAAGGAAGCTGCTTTGGTCCATTACTTTTTTCTCTTTATATGTTACCACTCGGCGACATAATCAGAGAACATAACATAGATTTCCATAGCTATGCGGATGACACACAACTATATATATCCACTGAACCCAACGATGCAACGGCCATCAATTCCATTACCAACTGCCTGTTGGCAATAAACAAATGGATGAATGATAACTTTCTTAAATTAAATGAAGACAAAACCGAAGTCCTACTATGTGGCCCCAAATCCAAAAGAGAGATGCTTATTAAGAATCTTGGAGGCTTAACCCCCTGTCTTAAACCAGAGGTGACGAGTCTCGGTGTAATCCTGGACTCAGATTTGAATTTCAACTCTCACATTAATAAAGTGACCAAAACAGCTTTCTTTCACCTGAGGAATATAGCAAAGGTACGACCATTCATAAACCAAAATGATGCAGAGAAGTTAATTCATGCTTTTATATCCAGCCGGCTGGACTACTGTAACGCACTTTTCACTGGTCTTCCCAAGAAAACCACTGAAAGACTACAGCTCATTCAAAGTTCTGCAGCTAGATTATTAACCAAAACTAAAAGGAGAGAACACATTAATCCTGTCCTAGCTACTTTACACTGGCTCCCTGTTACCTTCAGAACTGACTTTAAGGTCCTTTTCCTCACATACAAAGCTCTACACGGACAAGGACCTAGCTACATTGCTAACTCCTTTATAAACTACACACCAGCTAGAACACTGCAATCATCAAATGCAGGCCTATTAGAGGTCACCAGAAGCAGTCATAAGAAGATTGGTGATTCGGCCTTTGTCAATTACGCCCCAAAACTATGGAACAAATTACCCATAAATATTAGGGAAGCAAACACTCTAGACATTTTTAAAAGACACCTTAAAACCTACCTTTTTACCGAAGCATTTAAGTAATTTTATCTCAAAAGGGTTTTCCTACTTTTTAAAGTTGTTTTCTCTCTTGAACAGAGATCTTATTGGGATTTTTATTTTTGTTTGAATTGTTTATCACTTGTATTATTGTTTTTATTGATTTTATGTAAAGCACCTTGAGCTACAATTCTTGTATGAAATGTGCTATATAAATAAAGTCTTAATTACTTACTTACTTACTAACCCAGTACAATAGAACAATGCTTCTACAGTGTAAATACAGAATACACCTTTCAACATATGAAAATAGTCCCTCACCTGAAAGGGTATCACTAAGTTGATGGTCTCTCCAACTCTCTTGATCAGGGTCTGTCTGAGATTACGGGGGATCCAGATTTTGGGGCGTTCTGAAAGTTCAAACAACAAACACACAGCAAAATGACATGAATTTGAATTGAATGAATCAATAAATGAAGTGAATCAATTCCACATTGGAGATGACAGTAGGATTAATCTTGTGATTCAAGAATGAGACCACTCACCAGGATCTGTGTTGGTCAATAACTACTTTTAATGCTAATTTCATGATGGGCCCTTCACTTAGTGTAGCCTACTGGCTTGAACTCACGTTATAGAGTTAGCATTCCTGTACATTGACCAACCGAACAGACTCTGTGGGGATGTCGTTGCTGAGGACTGTGATCTGACAGGATCAAGTGTTCGTAAAGACTGCTGCCCATCCGACTCTTAACATGCTCTCGTCCTGTCAGCGAGAGGAAAGGCTGGGGGTTGAGTGTTCATCTGAGGCCTCGAAATACACTCCCCTGCTAATCTGTGACATGCTGAGGGGGACAACTGATGACCTTGTGAATGTATACGCGAGCATGTTTGTGTGTGTGTGTTCAAACATGATCTGTAACGATGCCCCTTGTTCGCTCCCTACATGGTATCAGTGTACAGGCGATCATGGTTTGGGATTTCCGACGACAGTGTGGGTAAAGCTCCCGGGGAACACACTGGGATGTATAGTGGTCAAAGAAATAGATCTTAAATATGCCTTGTAAACATAGAAAGAAAGTCATCCGTAGAAAAGTGTGTGTGCTCACGCATGATCTCTCTGATGGTGACGGCCTGGGCCAGGGAGGCGGGGGCGCTGGGCCCAGCCATGTTGTAGGCTCTCACACGGAACTGCATCTTCTCCCCGGTGGGAAGGTCCTTGATGGTGACGGACGTCCGATCTGTCAGGCCATCAAATGCTGGGATCCACTCATCCGCTGTGGCAAGGGACCAGGGTCAGGGGTCATGCAGTCAATTCTCAGTTACTGGGTCCATTTTCTAGTTTTTGCCTACATTTGCACAAATTGATGTCTATATGGACATTATTTAATCGGTATGTCGGTGTGTATCTCTTACATTAAACCTGGTGATAGACAAGATTTACAGTGCCATAAGAAAGCTAATGATCCCCGCGTCCAGCCCACCCCAGGCCAGCCCTGGGGAGCCTGCTGTTATCGTCACTGTGCTGACGGATCCTGGCTCAGAGTCTCCAGACACCAGGGACCCCTCTGTCCTGTCTCTCTGACACTCAGTCTAGGCCTTGGGCCTGCACATAATGGACCGGCAGCACACCATGATAACACTTAGTAATAATAATAACTGTGTGTTAGCATGTGTGTGGGGGGGGCAAGGAGGCAGGGTCTGGAAGTATTTTAAAACATGCATAGCCTATCTGTGTTTTGGTCCAAGGCCAAAGCATAACTTTTAATTTGATTTACATACACTCCCAGTAGATGTAGTATGCTGGTATGGCTCTAAACCAAATCTATGTTTTGAGCAAAGCTATGACCACATTAAGCTTAGCATATATAGACTGTACTGTGCCTCAGTACTAAACCAGCTCCCATCCATCCACCCTCTAGCCACCACAGCCCTCCAGGAGCCAAGCGCCCCTGCACTCACAGCCCTCCTTGCAGTACTCGACCCCGTAGCCATCCAGCTCAGCGGAGCCCATACGGTCTGGAGTTCTCCACTTCAGCGAGATGGAGGTGTCACTGATGTCATCCACACACAGACCAATCGGCTCGCTGGTGGGAGCTAGGCAGGAGAATGTAGAAAGAGAGAAATATATATATAGAGAGAGATAGTAAGAAAAAGATGGATGGGGGGGTTGGGGAGAGGCAGCACAACAAAACAAAGAATTAACATAGTGCCCACAAACATCCTGTGTACTTTGTGTTCATTCTGTATGTATTCTTGTGCATTATACATTCTACATGTGTTTTCTTTCATGAAGAAACATTTTGCCAGTAAAGCTTCATTGAGGACATCAAGTTGACCTTGTCCCTGTACCAGTGTAAAACCTACTGCAGCCCTTAACCCCGGGTCAGAGCGACAAACTGCCATCCTCAAAGACGGCGCATCATTAAGTTAGTCCTGCTCAGGCGTTTAAAGTCTGTCTGAAGAAGGTGACACAACAGAGCCATCCCAGCCATCTGCCACTCGGACTGTAAATCTGTTTTTTTCGGGACAATACTGGCACCCCGTACGACATACAACACAGAGTATTTTTACACTCCATTTCTGGAGGATTTACTGCTAGCTGTCACCGAGGTGCTGGCAGCACAGGCCTGAGCTACATACACTGTTCCTACAGGTCGACGTCATGGAGAACACAAGCTACCAGCTGGAATACAGAACCTCAACCCTGTGTGCTCCTCTTCCATGCAAGAGGAGACAGGAGCTGTCCAGATACGTCAGCACTGACCTTGAGGGACTGGGACGGCTATCTGGGATACATCAGTGTTGCTATGTCCACCTCACAGTGGCAGCGATAATCTGCCCTGCCTGTGTTTACTGGAACACTGAGGGGATGTAATTTAAGGTGGGTGGATAACATTTGGGCTGAGGGCCTTGGATGTAGACTCGACATCATGTGATTAGAGTTCTAAACAACCTCTGGTGCAGTGCCTCACGGGGGTACTGGTTATGTTTACATTCTGTTTATGTTTACATTCTGGTTATGTTTACATTCTGTTTATGTTTACATTCTGTTTATGTTTACATTCTCATATCTTAGACTGGACATTGACTTATGTTTGTGGTCTCTTCTTTATAATGTTATAAAGTAATAGCTCAATTAATTAGTTCCCTCAGTCTTTGTGTCTGGAAGCAGACATGTCACAAAGGGCTAAAATCCAACAAACACATATTTGGAATGAGCCACTATAAAGTTGAAAGACAGTAGGTTAAGAGTTACCAATTTGGCCTTGCCCCTGTAAATCCATGGTTCCCTGTCATACGTCAACCATGCAAGAAGGGAACTTTATAGGGTCAGGGGCAAAGAGGGAGACTCCAGGCTCTAGGTGGGAATAACCAATTACAGCCCAGGATAGGAGGAGATGACGAATGGGAAGCTCAGAATTTCCACAGCCCACCACTTCCTTGTAAAACTATTATGTCTGACAACCGAAACAACATAGCGGAATTTGCTTGGAATAATCAATAAACCTTTAACAACATTTACTGGTCTGGGAGGTTAGAAGTTAACTGCAGAGACATAAAGCTTCAGTGGCCTTGTGACCTCTCAGTGTCACATTGTACAAAACAGTATCTATGAAACTGAATCATAACTCGACCTAAACAACATGAACTCAAAGCCAAGACTTTCCATCTCTGGTATCTTAATACCATGCATGCAGATTCCCTTATCAACTATTCCCCTGTCCATGCACAGCCTACAGTAATAGCATATCTCAGAGAACATTCCCAACATCCGAGAAGTTAGCCTAGGGAGTAAATATTCAATTCAACAGAAGCCTACTGCCAACGGGTTCAGGCTCTGGTGCGGGCTCAGGTGGGGGAGCAGGAGCCGGCTCTGCTGCTGGAGCAGCTCCATCTTCGGTGGGGGGGGCCCCCTCTGCCGGAGCGGCTTCTGCCGGTGGAGCTCCGTCCTCGGGTGGTGGAGCTGGGGCAGCCTCTTCAGCTGGGGCTGGCTCGGCTGGAGCAGCTTCTGGTTCAACTACAGGTTCTGGTGCTGGTTCTGGCGCTGGTTCTGGCGCTGGTTCTGGCTCTGGTTCCGCTGCTGGTTCGGGTGCTGGTTCGGGTGCTGGTTCAGGTGCTGGTTCCTCGACTGGGGGTGGAGAAGAGGCTGCTGCCTCAGGCTCCTTGGCCTCAGCTGCCTCTCCCTCTGCTGGGGCGTCCGCTGGAGACTCCTCGGCAGCTGGCTTCTTTTCAGCCGTCTTTGGTAGCATGGGCTTGGTCATCCTGTCTGCTCACTGCGGGCACAGGCAGTCCGGATAGAAGCTGGGATGTCACCGCACTCCCCTAGGCTCTGTCTACCACACGCCTCGCTCTACCCTGTGCTCTCTCTCTCTCACTCCCTCCCCGTCTCTTTCTCTGTTGCTTTCTCTTTCTGCCTCTCTCTCTGCCTCTCTCTCTCTCTCTGTGTCCCTCTCTCTCTCTCCCGCCTCTGTCTGTCCTGCCTCAGTCTGGGCTCACCACGCTCAACAACAGCAGTGTCTGAGCAGTGGGCCCACAGAAGCACCTAGCCTCTCTGTGTTAAGCAGCTGGTCCCTGGCTGACTGTGTGTTAACATGCCAGTATTTATAGCAGAAAGGATGCCATGGATAGTTTCCTAATCAGCCTTCTTACAGGAGATGGCTCAGCCCATACATCTGTGGGCCTGGGTAGACCCCTGAAAGGACTAGAGGCAGAGCAGAACTGAACCTCTTGATTCCTTCAGACTCAAATTTCTGCCGTGAAGACATCTCAGGTCTTTTTTTAGGAACCCAAACATCTCTCCCTCTCCTTCTTTCCCTTTCCCCCTTTTCTTTCTCTCCTCGTCTCTCCCTCCTACCCTCTCTATCTTTCCCTTTATATATCTTTATCTCTCTCGCTCATCTAAAAGCACATCCATCATGTACGAATACCAAATGTCAGACTAGCCATGCACTGCTGAGGTCTTACAGGTTTCCACAGATTCATATTGTACCATACTGCACATACATTCATGTTCCAGATCACACCGCAATCTGTGCATAGTGAATACATTTCACATTTTAGATTAAACACTTCAATACTGAAATTAATTGCTTGACAACCATAGGTTATTTGGTTGTTTTTTAAAAATACAAATTATAAGAACTCACGACTTATTTCAGTATGAGGGTTTTATGATCACCAAAATTGGTGAATTTGGTAACTGGTAATAGTGATCAGTGCAATGCACTGGACTTCACCATATAGTCTGTTGAACAGTTGCCCCACAATAGATCAATGTGTGTGTGTGTGTCTTGGTGTGTGTGCATGTATGTGTTTGAACTCAGGAAGGATCACAACAAACACGACCACGCTTCGGCTCGACCAAAGGCCAAACATGATCACATGACTCCCAGTCCCCTGGAGCGATCAAAACCAGACATCAGACGACACGATGACACGACATCCCCTGATGATGTGAGGGCAGTCCCCTGGCAGGCTGAGAGGGGCCATGGACCAGCATGTCCAGGGGTCAAACCAGAAGGCCCCCCAGGGTCCCTGTCCCCCCCAGAGGACATTCCAAGAGGATAACCTCATCCATCACTGTCTCTACACTACAGCGATGTGCAGCAGTGGAGGAGAAACACCCGGCTTCACAGGCCCTCTGTTTAACAAGCAACATAAACACTAATCCCAACTGAACCGACTCTTCTGTATACAGACCTTCAGAGAGTACCAAACACTAAACATCTCTTGTTCCTCACCTAGGACAGATAGGATCTAAACCCTGCTCTTAAGATACAAGGTCCCATCGTCTCAAGATACAGAACCCAGGTGTTAACACTTAACATCCTATAACAAACACCGCCATGCGGAGCTTGTGTATCCAAAATGTGGCCACCACAGTTCAGTGAATAATATTCCCTTCATATTACAATACATAAAACAAACAATATTTCATATTTTCTTTATAAAAAGATGCCGTGGGCTTGATTTATCTCGGTGGATATTCAATCCTCAAATTCTTCTCCCACTTGTGACACCATAGCACCTGTTTGCATACACATGGAGGGACAGCGTATCCGTCCCGTCTCTCTCAGAGAGATGACAGTGACTGAGCGGAGCACATGGCACAGTAACAGCAACATTTACACTTACATTTGTACACGTTATTCATCTAGAAAATGCTTTCATCCAAAGCAACGTCCAAATAGGAAGCACAGCAGATAATCCAGAACCAGCAATGCACAGTTCTGATAGTATTCCATTAGTTAGCGCCAAGGAACAGTCTGTATTTAAAGAGCATGTTCTGAACCCTCTGTTTCAAAGTGTCATGGCAGAAACATGTCCAGGACTGTACTGTAAGTATCTATTGATGCCTCTACATGACTTCCTCCGCCTGGTCCAGGAAATGTCTTCATTTAACAAGACAAAGTGCAACAATAGCATCATCTCAACTAGTATATTATACATAGGGTGACACTCACCCACTGGTATGAAGGGCTGGGAGGCAGGGCTGTGACGGGACATGCCGATGGCGTTGACAGCGTAGACGCGCATCTCATAGGCCACGCCCTCGATCATCTTCTTGGCCTCAAAGGTGGTGTCGGCATAGGGGTCAAAGTTCAGCCTCATCCACCTGTAGCTCTTCTTCTTCTTCCTCTCCAGAACGTAGCCTGGCACGAGGAAGGAGGACTCTGTGATGATCTGATAGACCTGCCCTTCACTCTAAGACTTTACGCTGTTGTGTACCGCTATATGACATACGGTGGGAATATCATGGAGCTGTCAACTAGACATGCGGTTTATCACTTTGATGCTACTGTACTGTATATGCTCACCAATGATTGGCTGGCCACCATCAAAAAGAGGGGGGTCCCATTGGACGACACAGGAGTCTTCTCCAACACTGAGGATTCTGGGAGCAGGGGGGGGGTCAGGTACATCTGGATGGAAACAACATCAGACATTAATAGCAAAGTACAGACTCGCTCTCCAGCAAGGTTAACACATGTAGAGGCCTAAGTAGTCTGGGAAATGTTCCAAAACATAACCTGTATCATGGAACAGCAAGCTTTTGCACAATTCTCATAACCCGTTTACCTCACGTAAATTACGAACAATCGACTGGGCAAAATCTCACCAACAACTTTGACGTTGATGTCAGCGGTGTCCTCTCCTGCAGGGTTGCGTACGATGACGGAGTAGATTCCCTCGTCCTGGCGCTCCGCTCCCTCCAGGGTGAACACACAGTGACCCTTGGTGCTCTCCACGTGGACACGGCCCTGCCCATCTGAGATCACCTGGACCAGGGAGGGACCAAGATCACAGGCTCGTTCTCCATTTAGTTTACCCTGTGTGTGTGGGCGTGCGCGTGTGTGTTTGTGTGTTGTGTGTTTAAATGACGGTGGGGGAAGGGGAAAGTCAAAACTTAAATGAAGACATTTCCTGGAGCAGGATGAGGAAGTCATGTAGAGGCATCAATAGATACTTACAGTACAGTCCTGGACATGTTTCTGCCATGACACTTTGAAACAGAGGGTTCAGAACATGCTCTTACCTGATGCACAGGGAGGCACAGGGATCACTACATGCTGCCTTCACAGTAAGTTGCATCTAATGTTTAAGTTGTTCACTTAAACTACACTTCAAAAGGTGTAAAGTTGAACACAAAACAGAAACATCTTGAGTCCCTGACCCAGCATGCTGTCAACCCAGAACACCTGCTATCCTTAACACCACCCCACCACCCCACCCCCATCAGAATGCCCCCCTTCCAGTGGGATTAAGAACTGTAAAGTGATGCCGAAGTCGACGGAGTTCCGACATGCTGCTGAGGAGGACAGGCGCGGTGAAGGAGAAACAACATGTGTTTAATGGCGAGCTGCGAGCGATGGTCCGGCGGGGAGGAGGTGAGGATGAGATGGGGATGAGAACGAACGTATTCAACACAGATACACAATGGAGATGTGGATGCAAAGGTGGGAACAGGACCCCTATGCTGGAGACGGCCACGGAGACATAGAGGACATCATGCGCGAGGGAGGGCGGTGGCGGTGGTGGGGAGGGGGGGGGGGGGGGGCGGCAGTGTTTCAGAGGGTTGTGGGTGTGTCCGCCTCAGCGACCTCACTTACTTCCCCATCCTTCAGGCTCCACGTGTGCTCAGGGGCTCCTCTCTCTCCTCCCTACAGTACGTGAGCAGAGCAAAGCGGTGAAGGCAACAGAGACGGCGCTTCTCAAACGTGGCGGTCAGGCCTCCTTTTGAACAGGGGAACATATTCAGCCCCTCCTCCCATCGCCGGTTATGATCCGGTCCCGTTTCCATGGTAAGATACTTCGCTCCTTATCTTCTGTACCCTCTTCAATTGTTTAACATCCCACCCCCCCACCCCCCATCCACAGTTTGAACACTGAACAACAGAAGAGGAGGCTACCGAGGGGGTCCAGGTCACACCCAGTCACAGGTCAACAGATCTTCACAAGTAAACCTACCTCGTCAGGTGTGTCCAGACAGGCCCAGAACCTTATCGCTTAACGCTGGGTTACCACAACCAACACTGAGAAACCTCAGTTAGGGCATTAGTACACAGCCCACTGTGTTACTCATACTGTTACAGTGCTTAGTTACCAGCAACACTTCTCCAATGGAGATATACGGTGGGTATGTGGACAGTCAGAAGGAAGTGTGGCTGCGAGCTTGTGTGGACGTCCTTACTTGTGCGTGTGTGTGAGCGTGCGTGCGTTTGTTTGACCTTATCTGCTTTTGTCCAGATGACGGTGGGGGCCGGGTCTCCTGTGATGGGGACATCCAGCCTCAGCTTGTTCCCAGCCACCACCACGATGGTGGACTCGGCAGTGCGACCCATACAGTCCAGGTGGATCTTCGGAGGGTCTTCAGAGACACCCCAGCGTTAGAAACACAATGACACAGAAAGGTTCAGAAACATTTGCATCACAACTCTACTACTTCTTATTACTTACTCCATGTATGACTGAACATTAGCACAGATTATGTCAATATATTGTTAAGGAATGTGCTAACTTTTATTTACTAGTCATTATGCATGATCTAACGTTAATTGATGTACCCCTATTGTAAAGTGTTACTCCTGAGTCTTTGACTTGCAATTTATTTTCTGTAAAAAGAGGCCGGCTTGAGAGAAGACCTACCCTGGCGAGGCACAAAGTCAATCTTGACCTCTGTGAGAGAAGAGAATATTGGATTGTGTTATCTACTTTCAATACAAGCCTGTCAAACTATAAATGTCCATGTCTAAAAGCATGCAAGTGTTACCTAAGAAGTTGAGTTTGGCTGAAAGGTTGAAAGCGTAGCCCTCCGGGACGAACGTGTAGTCTCCCTCATCTTCAGGTTTCACGTCATCGATGGTCAGCTTGTGGATCCTGAGGAGACAGAAGCATTCTCTCCAGGGCTTACAGCAAGGCTAGCAGGGGTGGGCACCATGCAACCAGGAGCTCACATATCTCTCCCTCTCCATCTTAGTCACAGCAAATTGCAAACTGGTAACTTTCTAGAACACACATTGTCCATTCATAGATAATCTCCAACAAAATCCTTAGTCTAGGATTATGCCGTTTCAAAGACTCAGACCTGGATGTTACCAGAACCATCCTCACCTGCCAATGTGTGTGATGTGTGTCCGTGCATCAGCCTTCACCTCCACATTATTCTTGTACCAGATCCCCTTCACATTCTCATCTGAGACCTCACACTTGAAGACGGCCTCATCCTTAGCCTTCACCGTGAGGTCAGCTATGCTCTGGTACACCTCTAGTTCCTTCTCTGTAAGGGTCAGAGGGCAAAGGTCAGGATCTACAAACATGCCAGTGTCTCATATCGTAATATTAGATGTTGATGTCCTGTGTATGCAGAATGTGAGAGTATGAAGTAAGTTCATTAGACATCTAGGGTTGTGTGTTTCACATGGGTCTTAGATGCACTTGCATTACTGGAGCTTCATATGGGAATGTTAAATCATCTAATCTAGACAGCACAGCAAAATGTTGGTTATCCAGGATAATATCTGCCTATCAAACCAAATTATATGTATCTGAGTGAAAAGTATTTCCCAGACAGCAGGAAGTCACAGCAGCTGAGAGAGATCACACAGTGCAATGCATAATGATCTGACTACAGACCACAGAGACCAGTACCCCCTTAGTGAAGGTTACAGGTCAGGGGATTAGCTGACAGGTGGGGGGGGGGGGGGGGTAAAGGAGGTAAGGGCCAGGGGTAAGGGGGGTAAGGGCCAGGGATAAGGGGGGTAAGGGCCAGGGTCTAGGGGGACAGAGGGAGCTTGGCCGGGAGAGGTGTTGATCCCATAGAAAGATTGGCAAATGCTAATTCTTGGCACATTTTCAGTTTCATTATAGGGCCAGATAAACTCATCTTGGCTGAGAACAGGCTGGCATACTAAACTAATCTACACACAACAGTACACAGCATTCACACACACACAGAGACAGACACAAACACACACACAGACATGTCCATTAATATATATACAAAGTTATAGATATTCATACAACAATGTCAAATTTATACTTTTTAAACTGCACTTAATGTCTGATGATAAACCTAACTAAACAGGTATTTCTGTTATAAGATGGATGAGAATGAGCCTGTTTAGATGTCAATATGGTATGATCGCTGAGATAACAGCAGTGATGCTATAGGAACATTTATGGTTGTGATTTCAGTCACATAATTGTTGAAATTAACAGCCTCATAGACGTTGTAATTTCATGGTTCTTTTCCTACGTTCATTAACTGTTGCTTTTGAAAGGACGTCTTCCAACATTCCTATATCGTTGCCTGTGGGTGGAAATTAATACTTTCATGAGCTTCGCCATGTGATGATTATCGTCTATTTACATGGACTGTTGGGAAACATACATCTTATTATTTTACCTGTCGTTTTCTTCAAGACAGTTCTCCTACACAGTTAAACATCCATGTACATAGAACAAGCAATAACACAACAGTACACAGAAGAAAGAGAGAGAGAGAGAGAGAGAGAGAGAGAGAGAGACAATGAGGGTCACGTGTGCAGGCCTGTACCTTTCAGATAAAATATATGGGCCATGTCTTCTAACTTTAGCTGGCATTTGGACTTGTGTCTGCGCAGTAACCTTGGCAGGGTGGCGTGTAACGATGACATGTTTCAAGGTTAGCCAGCTAGGAGTGACAGGGCCAGGAGAGAGAGGGCACTGGTGGTGGGCGAGGATGTGGATTGGGAACGTTTTGCTGCATTCTCCACCATAATGTGTGTTTGGCCCAGTGGTTTACTGGGGGTCTATGCGACTGTGTTTGTCCTTGGGACTGAACACTGGGCTTTATATATGTACAGCATGTGTGAATATTTTGCTGCCAGACTTTTGAATGCTCTCTTGTTGTTCAGAGGAGAGTTGATGCGGAGGCATTCAAAGTCTGGGATGTGACCCCCCAGAAGATGACCCCTAGAGGAGGTGGCAAGTCACTGCAGGTGGAGGCCCGCGTAACATGATAGGGGGTCTGACTTAAAGTGTCGGGCTGGATTTTGCACTTACCCTGCACCAAGAGTTCAGCCACAGACTCTCCTCCATTAGTTTTAACCCTGTAGATGCCACAGTCCTCCTTCGTGGCGTCATTAATGATGAGGACGTGTTTGCGCCCATCTTTCTTGAAGCGGTACTTGAAAGACTCATCCCTGGTGAGCTCCACGCCATCCTTCTCCCTGGACACACAAATCGGTTAGGACGCCTACATAGCTCTTCAGTCGAGGAGAGGTTTATAAACTATTTAAAATGTCTGAAGACAGTGCTTGTCTTACTGGTGAAGGGTTGTGGGGTGGCTATTGAAAGAGGTTTAATTTATATAAGGGGGGCGGGGGGGTATAAAATGATTTTCTATTTTCAAAGGAGGGCTGACAGAAAAAGGTTGAGAAGCACTGCCAGATCCATGGAAACAGCAACCAACTGACATATACTTGTGTATCTGAAAACATCCTTCGTCACTCTTCTGGGAACATTATTTTCGTTGTGTGTCCTCAATAATTCATCGTGACTCTCTGATTCAGATGAAGGACACATAGGTGTTGACAGGCTACTTTTCATGTTGCTGATAATTTACTGCCTGTCATTGTGATCACCAGACACTGCTGTCTGTGTAAGGGACAGTCTCAAAAGGTCAGTGACCGGCTGCCTCTGCCTGTCTGCCTGTCTGCCTGTCTGCCTCTCTGCCTGTCTGCCTCTCTGCCTGTCTGCCTGTCAGTTTGCACACCAGCCTGTCAGTGTGCCTGCCTGCCTACCTGCCTGCCTGCCTGCCTGCCTCCTTGCTTGTCTGCCTGCCTGCCCATGTGTCGATCTGCCAGGGGAGAACCAGGAGCAGAGCAGGCAGGAAGCCAGCCCTACAACAGACTTAAATGCCATCTACCGGACATGAGTGGAATGTACACTATGCAGCACATATGGAAAAATAAACTTAGTCTCACTATAATCTACTTTACTCTAATCTAACTCAGTCATATGTTTATATACATTAATCTAAATCAACATACATACCCCAGTTTATATATACACTGAAGTGCAGCAGTGTGTTGCTGCCACGTGTTGCTTCTCACTAAACTGCAGTTTTTTGAACACACCACACACCTAACCTTTAGGGTCAATGCCACAGCCGACTGCTCTGTAAGGCCCTGTCTGGCATGCCCACCTTGCTGACCTCCTCTATACATACACACAGGACACAGGACGATGAGGCTGAAAAGCTCTGGACGTTGGTTTGTGGGAGGAGAGGAGGTGAGGAAGAGTGGAGGACTAACCATTTGACGAGGGCCCCCTCCTCGGACACCTCACACTCCAGCTCCACGCGCTCCCCCTTCATCACCATCTGGTCCTCCAGGTTCTTCAGGATCAGGACCGGAGGCTCTGTGGGCCACAGGCAGACGGCAAAGGTCAAGGATGTAAACAAAAGAAAAACACGACAAAGAAAGTGACATGAAAACGGTTCAGATGTAGCTATATTCTTAGAACGCAAAGTAACAATCACTGCGCCGGAAACTCATGTCGGAACGTAACAAAGAAAAGAGAGGGTGAAGAGGAAGGAGAAGGTGGTTAGACGGGCCTGAGGCGATGCACCTTTAACAAAGAGTTCCGTGGTGCACTTCTCCTCTCCCACCACACAGGTGTAGGCCGCATCGTCAGCCAGGGAGCAGTGGTTGATCGTGAGGTAGCGCTTGTTACCAATGCTCTCAAAGATGTATCTGGGCAAGAATGACACATTCTGTTCACTGACAAGTGAAGTCACTGGTTTAACATGTAATTCAAGTCACTGGTTTAACTGTTCAAGTGAAGCCACACAGGCTCAGTGAGACTACAGGTCATAGTTTCAGTTTGACCTGCCTGAGATAGCAAGTGGAAACCTACAGTGTCAGTATTTTTAACGAGTGGAGAAAGACCTACTTGCTGGTGGAGGGAGGTCAGGCGTGGTAAGACCATCCATGTGTTCAGCAGAGAAAGAGAAGAAGAAAGCTGATGTTAGCATTACATTTGTTTTATTTTTGTGTTTTTACTTTTTGTATAATTGTATCTTATTTTAAGAGGCAGATTTGTATGGAACATACAGTGACAAGTGACATTTTATCTTAACTTGCCACAAAAATGTAAACGTCCTGTACAAGATTGGTATACTGTATTGTTTAGAAACTTGAATAAACAGTCAGTTCACTTAGATAAGCACAATCATAGACCCTTCCCCCTTCTCCATAGTTTACCTCCCAGTTGGCTGAATCTCCTGTCCGTTCTTGAGCCATTTCACCTCGACATCAGGATTGGCTACCTCGATTTCCAGTTTAATCTTATGACCCTTCTCTACTTGGTAGGCAGGATCCAGCTTCCTCAGGAAAGCTGAGTTGCAACCAAATAAAGAAACCATCACTTAGTGAACATCACATGCCTCAACACTGCAATACAGATCAGTGGAATAGTATAGTATTCATCTCTTGGCACAAGATGCACTCAAGCGGCCATTTTAAAAGTCGTAATGATTGGAGTGTGAAAGCATAAGTTAAAGCATTACTTAACAAAAAGTCAGTTAACACATGACTATTTAGTTCATCTCCACACTTGCACACGGGTCCCAACACACTGTGAACTAAAGTGTCCGACCTTCACTCTTCTTCTCTTCCTTCTTCATCTTCTTCAGCCTCTTCAGCATGCCCCTCAGGTCAGTGATGCCATGCTGGAAGGCGATCTTCTCGTACTCCGAGGCCGGGGCCTTCTGCAGGATGTCCCACACGTCCACATCAGGATCTGCGTTCACGTGGATGGCCCTGGCAAAAACAAGACAAACAAGTGTGTCAACAACTCAACTAAGTCAAAAAATGTAAACAACAACGTATGTTATCTATGTAAACAAACGAGTTGGACAGTAAACCAAACCGGTGGCATTTATTCAAAAATAAGCAGTCTTACACTCCAGTATTTGCAAAGATGTCTCCAGTATTCTGATGTTCCACTCACATTTCACCTGATAATCTTCTAATAATCACACAGCATGTGATTGCAGTGTTAAGCACAGGAAGTTGAGGATCTGGGAGTTTCTTACCGAGTCGAGGCTTTTAAGAAACTGCTGCTCTCATTCAGACACAGCACCCCAGAGGCAGGCACAGCATGGAGCAGACCAGACAGGTTAGTGAACACAGCAACAGTCCTTTACAATGCTTTTCATTATGAAACACACCAACAGATCCTTACGGTTCACAACACTCGCACACCACACCACGCATAGAAACCAAGAATAAAATGAGTCAAATACAAACAATGCAATGTAAAGTATAATTTATATGATGTTCTACAGTCATAGGTGTTGACGTAAATGAGCAATTCTTGATAAAAACAGACCTCAACTGTAAAACAAATCTGGAATAATTATTTTGTATCATTTTTATTTTGACAAATTGTTGTATTCCTAGCTCCTTTTTTTAGAAGCAGTTACACCTCTGTCAGCATACAAGATTGTCTAAATAATGAGCATGTAAAAATATGAGCTAAATATAATCAAGCTAAAAATATGAGCAAACAAATGTGGCAAACAATTTTCCAGAAAGGGCCTAGGGTATGGGTGAGGAGCCTCCTGAGAGAATGTGCCCAGCAGAGAAACTATACGTCAACATGTGACAACTAAGCAAATATTCGGAATGGCATCCCATATAGTCACCACTGAGGGATGTGTAAGAGTGTCTATGGGTGATAGGACAGGCAACATGACTGTCTAACTGACTGGACAGGGACTGGACAGAACAAAGACTGAGTTACATTACCTATATGACCAACCATGGATTCAGCCTAGATTGTGATTATAAATGTGCAGATTCAGGTGCTGGTTATCAATATCAATTTCCTGTTTAGGTAGATGGGATCTTGTTCTATGGTGGTAGCTAGCAGGTGGTGTGACAGCGCACCCTACAGGAGTGGAGGGAGGAATCTGGCTAGGGCATAAAGGGAGTGGGGGTAGGGGTTGATAGTGAGATAGTAAGTCCTTGTTCAGCATGCAGTGTGGTGTTAGTTATTCACCAGGCTCAGGGTGCAGTGTAAACTAAGATCTGGTTAGTGGTGGAGAAGCAGGAAAACCTTTTATCATGCTGATGTCTGCACTTACTCTCTGTAGAGAGAGAGAAAGAGGAAGTGAGAGAGAGAGACAGAGAGAGAGAGAGAGAGAGAGAGAGAGAGAGAGCAATGGGGGCAGGAAAGGGAGATAAATAGAATAGTTAGGCTATGTGAGATGAACAAAATACATTTAATTTTCCAAGCTTTAAATTGCCCAAGGAGAATTCAGTGATTCCAGTGAATTACAAACCAACTGATACAAATATTTTATTCATTTTGCAACTCACCTCTTCTTGAGCAGGGCACTGAAATCTAGCTCGCCTGTGTCATCACCTCCATCTATGCTACTGTAGAAACATCAGCACACAACACAATGTCAACACCCACAACACGCACTTCTTCCTCCTAAAGCCATGTTATGACTAATGTTTTTCTTGGCGGTGACATTTCTGATTTAGCTTTCAAGTCAGGAAAATCTGATCTTGATTCAAAGACAAAATTAGCTGGATGGAAAGTCAGTAGATGGTTGAATGAATGAACGAATGAACAAATTAATGAGTGAATGAATGAATACATGAGTGCAGTATAGATAAACTGACAAATGAACAGACAGACAGAAGCAGATGACTGTGTGGAAAGGTAGATGCTTGTCCTGTGTTTGGGTCAGGAGAAGCACAAATAGAAAACCAGTAACAACCAAGCACCCAAGGTGAACAACGGCACCTTACCACAATCACCCCTCCGGAACCTTCTCACCACAACAATCACATTAGGAGTGGGGACATCAAGGCAAGGACAGAGTCGCGGGTTCTCGTACAGTAAGAGGTACAGGCAGCACATGTTTATCTCCTGTCTGTGATGTCGGGGGCCGGCGGGGGATTAGACAGGGGTGTTGGGGTTTATGTGGTCGAGTTACAACGTTCCACCGTGACTTCCTCCTCTGTCACCTCCCATCAGGCTCAGCCTGGATGTCTTAACACATCCTGCCTTTCTCAATACACTCAGACCAGACACAGTGAAAAACCTCACTCGGCCGGGTGTCTGTTTGTGCAGCTGCCTGCGCTGTTTAGATAGAGAGACCTAGAGGTAGATCAGAGAGAGGCTTTGAAGGACATTAGAAAGTACTGGACTGCTAAGCTTGGCTTGTTAACCTCATTCATTGTACCACAGCACCTTCAGTCAATGTTGACGCAACATCAGTCCTCAGAGCGGTCACATCCATCGAGGATGACCCCTGTGTATGTTGGGTTTAACTTCTCTTAAAGGATTTGTTTGGTCAAATCCTCTCTCTGTCTCTTTCCTCCTCATGGTCGTTCTCTCAAAACCCAGCAGAAGGAGGATACATAGTGTAAAGTTCTGGTTCTGTTTGATCCAAAAGGAGAGCAGAAACTATTCTAAGGAAAGGACAGTCTCTCCTGAATTCTTTTTGGGAATCAGTATCCAGAATTTGTATATGAGCCTCCAGTGTTGCAGCAAACCCCCCACTACCTTACTGATGGTCCACTTCTCTTCTGAGCAGCTGCACTCCTGATAAATTGGCATTGTCCATGTTACTCATCACAATCAACCTCCAGACTGAAGGTACTAGGTCTTGATTAAAACATACAAAATCAGGTAGAAAGGAGGGAGAGAAAGGGATTGGATTATGAAAGAAAGAAAGAAAGATAAAGAGAAATAACTAGTTTTTTCTTCAAGCTTACGTGCGTCTGAAAGCAGCCCTGATGTCGAACCCCTCAACTGTCCGGGCCTCTGAAAATGTCAATATTTAATAGTTAAGTTTAAAAAAAAATACTGTAGGGAAGTATGGTGGAAAGGAAGAATTGAGCAGAGGAAGTGTAGAAGAGAGGTGTAGAGGCGATGTGGAGACACTCACCATGAACAGTAAGTTCAAAGTTACAGCTGTCAAACTTATCCCTGGAAGAGACCTCACACCTGTAGCCTCCAGCGAAGTTAGCCTTGGCTGCTATAATGTGCATCTCAAAAGTATACATCTGAAACCACAATACCAAAATATCCATGAGTCAGAGAAGACTGTCAATCTCTTTGCTGTTATATTCTCTTTTATTCCACTCAGCTCTATTCAGCTTGATTCTGTCTTCTCTAATGAACTCGAAGGGCTGGAGGCCTGACCTTGGTGTTGCGGTCGTACAGCTCTTTCAGCTGAAGGTGTTTGCCAGACTTGCTGGCCAGGTCCATCCACTTGCCCTTAAACCACTTGATGGTGGGCTTCTTCAGTAGAGAGGTAGCATTCACCTTGGCCACAAAAGTGATGTTCTCACCTGAGCAGAATGAAACAGATCCTTAACTATACACAGCAATATTAATCGTTGTGTGTACAATGGATTTATAATAATGTCAAGAACAAGAAGGAGGAGGATAAGAAGGAGAAAGAGCAGAAGAAATCCTTTGCAGATAAATGTGAATCACAGTTAAAAAAAGAGGAGGGGGGATCCTTCAGCAGCTGTCACTCACCCACAGTTACCTCACCGGTCTGGGGCTTCTCTGTGAAAAGGCCGGTCAGGTCCTGTCTGGTGTCTGGCAGTTGACCATCTACAGAGAGACAGGGAGAGGCTGGAGGAGAAAGAGAAGGAGAGGGAGAGGAAGAGAGGGAGAGAAGGAGAGGGATCGAATCAAGGATGTGTGAGCAGAGGGAGATGGCACATAGAAGTTGGAGGACGTGGAGAAGGGGAGAGAGAGAAGGAGAGAGCCAGGAACAGCCTCCCCAGCCTGCTGATATCTGTAGGTACTGGGGTCTCACTGTGGACCTACCCTCCACAGGGTGGGCATCCTGGGGCTGCTGGTTGGCCACAGGTGCTGGGGCCTCTGCCACCCCCTCTGACGGGGTTTCACCCGGGGCAGTGGGAGCCTCTGATGACCCTGATGAAGGTTCCCCTCCACTGTTCACTGAGGCAGGAGCCTCGACCGGGGCCTCGACCAGGGCCTCGACCGGGGCAGCAGCTGGGACATCAACTGGGGTTGCAGTGGCTGTGTCTGGGACTGCTGGCTCAGCAGCGCAGTCCTGGGGAGGTTCTGAAGACACACCAGGACAAACTTAGAGGCCTTATGGACACTGTGCAGTGTCCATAAGGTTCCCTAGTTCCCTAGTTTATCCTAGGGATGGACACTATTTATGTCCCTGGAGCAGATCCAGATCAGAGACCTGGCTTTTTGGAGGGTTTCATTTATGTACGTAACTAAAGTAATTCCCTTCATTCAACCTCTTTATCCCCTCTCACTCTCACCTGCTCCAACCTGCTCCAACCTGCTAAATACCTGCCAAATATATCCACTGAGTTCCTGTACAGGTGGCAATTTTCTCCAAGCTCAATTTCAGTGATGTTATTCTTGGCATACATACCCACTTGGCATGCTTTGATCGCCTAAATAGTTCTCTTTTATCATCTTTCAATGGGCAACCAAGTTTCCATGCAGGCAGTGTTATCAGCTTGTCAGATGCCTGTCAGGCAGCGAGGCTGAGTTCCTGCACGGAAGCGTGGAGGGAGGGTTAGTCACCAGGAAACCATCTGTTAGTGCGTCGTGTAGAAGACCACTGGGGTTTTCATGAAGTGACATTGTGAAGTGATATTTCCCCGAATTCTGGAGCCTTGTGCCTCTTTCTCTTTAAACAAGCGCTCTTTGCTCATGCACAGTCCCTCTGACAACACATCTCTCCCTGACCTCTGTCCAGCCCTCCCCCTCCTCCCCTTCCCTCACCTCCCAACCAGGCCTCCAACTTATCAGTCAGACAGCCACACCAGGGCACACTGACAGGTTGAAAGGGCAAGAGAGTGTTGCCCTGTAAGCCTGTAAATACAGTCTCTGTTCTAAAAGCTGTGAACGTGATGTGAGCAGAGTTAAGTATTGCAAATCAAAGGTAAAGTTAGCTCAGCCTTAGTCAGGGATTGCATATGTTCCTGTGTCCACTCAGGGAATGTTCCTGAGTCCAGTGCTCCTCGGTGAGGTGAATGTTAGAGACAGTGACTCCAATGCTGCAGGTTCAGCAGGTTCTCACTCCCAGCTACAGTGTGCTAGTAAGGAAGTGAAGTCTCAGGTCATCAGACATCCTCCCACCTTCTTTGGCTTTCACCTTCAGCTCAAATTTGACCTTTGACCCTCCTGCGATCACAGCGTAGCCGACACTGTCTGCCATAGTGACCGCTGGGATGGTGAGGGAGTGCTTGTTGCCCTCTGCCGTGACCACGTACTTGCCCCCGGAGGTGATGTCCTTGGCGTTGCACTGCCATCTCACCTTGGCATCGGCCTTCTCAGTCTCAACCTCAAACACTACAGAGGAGCCCTCCTCGGCCACTTGAGGTTTGGGCTTCTTGGCAAACGCTGAGACTAAAGAGGGAGGCATGGCATCACTTTATTCTGAGAAGCAACTATTGACAGACTATAGATGCTCATCTGACTTTTCACACACATGTTAGCCAGAGTGTCATGAGCCAGTTGACAATTCCCGTCATGGCACACCAGAAGTTCACCATTAGGGGGGAAATTCTTGTCAACGTTTTCTTTTTAGTGGCCATCATAGACATCTAAAGACACTGTATCAATATACTGACCTACAGCAACTTTGCTTGACATTAATCTCAAAAGCCTGTTGCATTCAAACAGCTTGCTGACTCCATGTGAACATAAATGTTTATTCAAGATAGGTAAACAGTTGTGCACTGCAGTGAATGTTGTGTACAGGGCAAATTATGACATACATCTATATGGGTGGTATAGGGTTAGTCACTGTACAATCCAGCCTAATGTATGCTTACAATACCTACCAGCCTACTTTTTCTTTAACCCAATCAATCAGCACAATACAAATGACCTTCCCAAGTAGATGTAAGATGACCCAATGAGTGTAAATATAGAATGTATACTGGTCCCTCTAACAAATGCAACAGAGAGAGCAGAGCTCTACAGTGACCGGGCCACAGGTAGCACAGCAAAGGGATTATCTCGGCTCTATTTTGGTGTCGCTGCTAGCACCGGAGGAATGGTACGCCAGTGGCTGTCTCTGTTATCAGCCAAGTGATGACTGCTGTCTTCTCAGGTCCAACAACATACCAGGTCACTTCTCCCTGTTTCTAATCCAAATTAAAATGCTCTGATCGAGCATTTGACTTTTTGTCATTTGTAACTATACGTCAACATTTATTGGTACCTCCAGTAGATCAGCAGGGCTACTATTATTTTATTGATTTATAGTTGTATCATTTACAACAAAACATTCAACAACTATCAAAGAACTACTAAGATAATTTGATATTCCAGAACATGATTCCAATTGAATAATAATAATACAATGTATCTGTAAGAGATGAATTCAGGGCCTTGTTGATGATAAAATTAATCATATTTTTCGCTAGCATGATGTGCTGCATTGTGTAATTTGATCCACTGAGTTGCTTATGACAAGGCCGCTTTGCTACTGAGCGAGAAAAAAATAAATGAGTGTGGAAAGTAATTTGTCCTGCTGGCATCCTGGCATGCATGTTCAGACCAGGAGCACACCCTGAGGGATGTTTACTCGGGGAGTTCAGGAGAGCTCAAAATGTTTCACCCTGGATTTAGCCTTGCATGGAGCCTCTTGGAACCTGAGGCTTCTTTGTGGAGGAATCACAAGATCATTTATACTTTGCATTTACCAAAAAACTGGCATATACAGTAGATTTCAACCAACAGCTAGTATAGCTGTGTCCATCCTCACTGTTTTGTCAACAAATGATTGCTGATAATGTACATCTGAAAACATGATAAATATATGAGGGAAAATAGCTTTGTCAATTCATGTTGTAAAACATTCAAAACAATAGAGAGAACCACATACAGGTCATGTACATTAAGTTGTACAGTGTGATTGTATTGCTGTTTTGTCTTGGTTGTTAGGAGACAAATCTCCTTGGCACTGTGCCCATGACCAGTCAAACTTAAATATGGTTGGGGAGTGGCACAGGATGGTGGATGGTAGGGGGTAGTAAGTTTGTCTCAAAGGTAGTTATGTTTCTAAGTTCCTCTCTCTGACAATAATATTGTCCTCTCTCTGACCATAATATTTCTAATCAGTACATGGTGTGCTACAGCAAACAGCCCACGCACAGCCAAAGCAGAACCACATAAACACTGGCTGCCATTCCCAATACTATAGAGGAGTCAAAAATCTAATGTATCAGTAATGACACAATATACATGCCAGCTGCCCTTCTCTTTGATGGGAAGACAATGACCACAACATACAATGAGGTCACCAATGTACAAACAACCCTGAATTAAAATCATTCCTACCTGCTTTTTTGACTGGCTCGGGCATCCTGGATGAGTGTGTCTCCTCTCCAGATAGCTCACTAGTTCTAAAGTCAATAGTCTCCCCTCTAGGCTTTAATACTGGGGGTCCACGGCAACCACCCCCACCCCCGCTCCCCACCCACACGTCATATTGTCTCCACCCAATCCCATGTCTGCTTGAAAATTAGATAAATGACCCTCAACTCCCCTACACACACACCCCCAAACTCCCTCCGCCCCTCCTCATCCACATCCCCTCCAGAACCTTCTGACCTCTGGCAAACCATATTTCAACCATCCCTTCTTCCAACGCCTCCGCTGCCTGACAAGCCAGCAGGGAGGAGAGAGTGAGGGAGGGAGGGAGGGACTGGAGGCAGGGGTTAAATTTAGAAGCCAAGCTCAGCTAGGCCTCTCTATCTCTCTCTATCTCTCTCTCTCTTAAACACACACTTGTTCTCTACAGATCTGTGCCGCTGCCCAGCCCTGTACAAGGAACAGGATCCAGGCCACTTCAAGAGAAGGCTGGAGCCTGGACGCAGGAGACAGGAAACTGGGGGTAGGAGGCAGGGGGCAGTAGGGAGGAGGTATGGGGCAGAATGGAGGAGGCAGGGGGCAGAAGGGAGAAGACAGGAGACTGGGGGTAGGAGGCAGGGGTCAGAAGGGAGGAAGAAAGAGACAAAGCAAGGAGGTTGGTGACTGGAGGCAGGAGGCAAGGAAATTGAGGTGGGAGGGAGGAGACAGGAGGCACAAGTATTCCTTTGGAGCTTTTCCCTGGGTGAGTTAGGACTTCCAGGAATCCTTTCATGTGTGACTATGGTGGCAGGTCTCCATATATTCTCTGTCCGAGTTACTAGATATCACCATATGCCACGAGAACACAATAAAACTACACAGCGAACACGCCGGTCTATCTCTTTTTCGAATAATAAAAAGTAGATTACACCAGCAGTTGTCTTTGACAACATGTATTTCACCATCTTAGTGAGCTTGGCATTGTATTTTGGATGACTTTTTGTAGTCTGATACGTCTCCCTAGCTTGACAGTAAAAAAATGATGGGGTGTTTACAGCTGCCGTGACACTGAGAGCTCACATCAATGAATGGCTTTGACCTTACATTTGATACACTGGGATGATGTTATTGTGAAAGTATGTCTGCTTCAGCATTGTGCATGGACGGGTGGAGTGGACTTTCTGTTCCTGATGATGCTATGTCCAGAGGTACCAATACCTCAGCCATGTCCCCTATCTCTGCGTCTGCACTCTCACCTCTGGCAGCGGAGGTGTCGGCGCCTACTTATTTACACTGCCTCAATGCCCACTGAAATAGGGTGCCACATACCGTGGCTTGGAAGTTTCTGTTGGTGTGCGCATGTGTGTGTGTGCATGTAAAGTGTGTGTGCTTGTATCTTTGCGCACGTGTATGTGTCTGTGGGTTTGCCAGTGCTTGCGCGCACGATTGCATGTTTTCTGTCAATGTGTCCACAATGCCACAGTCAATGTGTCCACAATGCCAGGGGTCAGGCAGGTGGCCTCGTGGGTTGCCAGTGATACCAGTAACCTCCTCATGACTGGTCCAGTATCTATATATCGCCTGGGTCTGCCGCTGGGTTTCTCAGTACAAGCCAGGGATTCCTGGAGGGTTTGCTAAAGCCTGTGTGCCATGACTGAGAGGACTGTGATGATGTGCCTAAAAGCTGAAAGGATTCAAGCAATTATTGGGTGTAACAGAGTCAAGCTAACACCTTTATTACATCTATTTTACATTAATAATTATGATAACAACATAACAACAAACAACATTTTACAGAGTATGGTTGAGAGTGAAGTGGCACTGTGAAAGACTATGACACTATGAAGGAGAGCATTGTCCGAATGGATTGTGTTTTCCAATGATGGGAAATGGAAAACCTCCTCTCTCTTTCACTCTCACTCTCTCTCTATCTCTCTCCCCCTCCCTCCTCTGGTGAATATGGAGTCCATCGGACACGGGGGCAGTGGATAAGAGCAGGGTGACAGACCTCTTCACCTCTCCCGTCTGTTGGGGTCACAGAGGTCACCAGGCTTGAGAGGAAAAGATGGAGGAGTTCATCCAAAGAAAATTCAGGTTCAGCCTCTTGAGATCACAACAATCTTGAATTCAAGGGTCAAGTAAAAGACCACGTCTGAGCTGTGAAGCCACTGAAACTGCTCTGGGGGTTTACATGCTGTTAATGTTCAGGTTTCAGACGTCTGATTGATTGCAGTCATGTCTTCCTTTTATATTTCCTTATGCCCTTGCCTGAACAAACTCTACTGAGCGCCAGACACTTTATGCAAGAGAGGTCTTACAACCAAGCAGGGAGGTCACTGATGGCCCCTAGTGGCCAACAGCTTATACTGCTCTTCTGGAACATTCTTTTCCTTTTGAATTCTTCAAATTTGACAGCACATTTATAAAACAAAGAAAAAATTTTTACAGTTAAATAGTTCAGCCAGTCTTGACAACTTTCCTAATGCAGGCTTTAACAGTTATAAAAACATACTATTACTGTAGGATTGACCGATACAGGTATGAGACTTACAGTAGTTTTTGACAATGCAATTGACAGAAATCAGCAGTTCAATAACTGCAGTTTTATATATGTAAATATATTACATGAGCACCTCTATCTAATTGCAACCTTTCCCCCTCATCCGATCTATTACCATCTAGCTCTTCACGTCATTTCTACATGTATGTTTTTCTCTCCGAGTGAGTTTTCCCCAGTACTTCACCACTGAACTGGTAGGTCAGCTTCTTCTTGATCTTTTTAACCTCCCCTGTCTTGCCATAGTTGCGCAAAGCCCGCGCCATCTTCTGGTACGTCATCTTCTTGCGATTGCCCTTCTGGATGCCCCAGCGATTGGCCAGAGCCTCCTTGTGTTTGGAGGAGAACTGGAAGCTGCCCTTGTCTCGGTCCACCCACCAGATACTGTCCTTCATGTCTCCGTTCCTCAGCAGGTCGAGTAGGAACTGGTAAAGACGGATCTTCTTCTTGTTACCTGGACACAAGGGACAGGGGATGTGAGTCAATGTGTTGAGGAAGAAAGCCTACTGACATTGAAGGCTAGTTTCTTAAAGAATAATCCGTCACTGGGAAACCAGACCATGAAAAACGTTAAAACTGCATTACAGTGTGAATGGAAAACAACAACAAATGAAAGGTATGTATGCGTACATTCATGCCAACTCCTCTCCTTACCCAGCTCCCCGACGGAGGTGGAGGAGTGGTGGTCTCTCAGACACTCCTCATCAGACACCTCCAGGGGCGGGCTGCGGACCCCCTGCTCCTCCTCGTCTGAGCTCCGCTGCACTGGGGACAGGTGGGGATAGCACGGCCGAGGGAAGTACTGGACCTTGGACACAACAGACAATATCAAGCATGTCTTGTCAGCAAATAAAATATACATCAGGTTCGGTAACTGAAGAGTTTCCCTATATTTTGGCCATTCTACTCTGCCAAACATCAACACAGTCCTTTACAATAACTTAAGACACATTCACTTTCTATTTAAGTTATCATTCATGAACTTCTTCAGTTAACACATGTAAACCTTTTTGAAAACACATGACTAAACACCCCATATCTGAACATTGTTATTCTAGGACAGCTATCACGCCTTAACAGAATGAAGTACGTAGCCTTTTTTGAGAGCATGGGTTATTCTTAAGGATGCCAGTGTGTTATACCCAGGTCCCACTAAGAGGTGTTCATTTTTATAATATCAAGTTAGCAGGAGGTGCAGAATCAGAGGGGTTGAGTGAAGTTGTTAACAGATGTATTAGTATTGATGCATGTTTCATATATTAATAAGAGATAATGTGATCTTTATCTGTCATTTGGTTGTGAGATGGTAGCAATACCAGCCCTCACTCCGGAAGGCTGCAATGTTCAACCATGTGTGTGTGTGTGTGTGTTTGTGTGTGCGCGCGTGGGTGCACCCAACATCCTTCAAGCAAAACATCTTGCTTGAAAAAGAGCTCACATCTTATGCAAAAGCAAAAAACTGTACTACACAGTTTTCCAGGCTCTTTCTGTATCAACGGCACATCTCAGACCCAGCGCCTTTCATAAATGTAGCCCTTATATATATATTACTCAAAGAAGCTCTGATTAGAGTGGATTCATGTTCTTATGTCTACCACTGTTAGAACGCCACATTGTTGTTTCTCGTAATTGGAAGCATTCCATCATTTACCACAGCAGATTCATAAAAATGGTCTAATCATTGATAACCAATAACAGATACATGGATGGGTAAGCATAGCTAAATGGACAAGCATTAGGAGGGAGGTAGTGCTTACAGGTGGTGGTAAGACATGATGGTGCGGCCCCAAGCCAGGGTCCAGAAGGGTCTCCACATCATAGCGATGCATGACGGGGGGGTGCAAGGCCTGGGCATTCTGGAGCTCTGTGAAGTGGCTGTCCTGGAGGTTCTCATAGTCAACAGGGTGGACGTGGGAAGTGTAATCCCATTGATCTGAAACCAGGGGAGAGCAGAGGGGCGCTCAATGGGATTTCAACAAAACAGGTATCTGAGAATGTACAATGTGTCTGAGAGCACTACCATTTTAAGTAATTAGTTGTATTTATAGTGATATGAAAATCCAGTGAGGGGGTGCATCTTGGATGGTAATTGTACTAAAAGGTTATATTAAATGTAAGGATAGGGGAGATGGTTAAAGTCTTTCAAACACCAACCAGCCATATCGTGCTACTGTCATATAAATATATGTTTTTTTTGCGGTAAGGGTTTTTTATTTTACGTCTGCAGTTTAAACAGCTTGTCTTGCAAAATTCTCAAGGCCAAAGCTTCCTGTTTGTACACTTTGTTTACATAGTTATTGTTGTTTTGTCTGAAGAAAGGAGATTCACATTTTCGTTTGGTTTCTATTTGCTTAACTACATACCATTTACTGAAATGTAAATAGATAATTTGTAAATAAATAGATAATTTGTATAAATCATATGCATAAGTCATTGTGTACATTAGCCAATCATTTTTACCAAAATACCAGACATTTCAGTGGAGGGATTGATTTCTCAGATCAAGATTAAGCTTTGTTTTAACAAAGGACATTTTTTTTTTTTCATGCTGTTTTAACATATGTGTATTTGTTACTGGCAGGATCTTTGAGTTCTCTCATACAAAGGGTGGGGGGGGGAGGGGGGGGGGAGGGGGTCCAGCTGGTTGGCACTGACCAGCTTTTGGTAAATGTCTGTTGTAATGCCCTGATCTACAGATATATAAAAAGCTGAGGGTGCATACAGATATATAAAGAGATAGTGCAGCTGGATCTCTAACCATGTCTTTCCAATGAAGCACAGGAAACAGATGCCTTTTCTGTCCACCGCTCAGACGACAGACATAGAACAACTTTTCCCCTCAGGTTTGGTTAATTTGGAGACTCTTGCAATCAATTGCAACTGAATGTCATGTTCTGTACCATTATAACAAAACTCAACCTCACAAACAACTGAATTTATTTAGTTTTGAATTCTTTCTATCTGCCAAATAACACACTGCTTGGTCCCTATATATGTTGTGTTTTAAAGAGACTGTGAATTCACCTGTTTGGTTTTCTCCATTGATGTAAGGGTTGTATGTGTACTCTGAGAGCTGCTGCCTGTAGATCTCTGGATCGTACATCTCCTCCGATGGCTTTAAGAAGAGCACAAAATAAATTAAACTAAAATACAAATGCATGTACGACTGTGTCCATTATAAAAACATCACAAGTTGATTCAAATACAGAACAATCTTTTCAGACAAACAAGCGATAAAGCACTTGTGAACAACATTCCTTCCCTCTGTGTGATCAAAATTAAATGAATTTGTAAGACACCATAGTCCCCATTTTTTTATAATGATATGATCATTTTATCTATACTTTTAATAGATTATTGTTGCTCTCTTGTCTCTTCTAATATATTTCCGATTATGGCAGGAAATGTTTCAAAAGCACATTTAATGGTGAAAACAATTAGACAAAAAACGAATTGTCTGTCATTTGCTGACCCAAGATAAAAGAATAACAGAAATGTGATCATTTGATGCTATTTAAATAGTTTCTGAAGACCTTTTAAATACAGTTTCCATTAATCTACTGATAGCGTTTAACTTTAAATTCAAAATTCAAACCAAATAAATTTAAGGCACACGACTATATGGACAAATTGAAGTATATTAATTTAAGATAAATACATCTGTAGCGGAATACCAACAAGGTGGAGATGTACTTACAGTACTGATGAGGTATCCCTCCATTCTGTAATGCAACATGGAGACTTCTTGTCCAAACCAACAGACTCACTGGCACTTCGCTAGCAGTAGTTCTGTTCCCCAAACTTTTAAAAATTGTCCCTCGCCATTTTACAATGTTACTAAATTTCTTCTCACCAAGATGTCTCCGTCTGCCCCCTTTTTGCTTCCCTTGAGAGCCCCCTTTCTTCAGGCCCTAAAATACAATTAAACTTAACTGAATGTATCAAGTAAGCCCCACTGCATGTCTGTAAAACAGAAAAAAGGAACTTATTTTGACTTCTGTAAATCGTTGTGTGTGGGTGGATCAGAGTTGGTTTTGTCCGTGTTCCTGGGCATTGGTGATTTGTCATGTGAAAATATCAGTCTCTGACATTTATCTACTTTCAATTTGTGACAACGTCCATGACAGCCAATCAGGTTTGTTCCTTCGTCTTTGTCAGTTTTCACTTTACGGTTTGGAATCCCATTGTAACCAACTTTGTGCTTTGTCTCAACATTTTGCTTATTTCTTTATCAATTTCAACAGCAAAACAAACAAAACTGCTAAAATTTCAATTAATTTCCCTTTACACATTGCTTGTAGATATAAGCTTATACATGTGCATCTGACCATGTGTGTGTGAATGTATGTTTGTGTGTGTACTTTTGTTGTGTAATGAAGGCCAGGGAGATTAGATTAGGTTGGGGGTTAGATCTCTTTACTTGTCTTGTGTAACCCCACAGATAATGGAGATTGCCACAGTCAGGAAGAGGAGAACCCCTAGGCCTGGTGTAGAGACAGACCCTAATCCTGGGTTCTGAGGTAGGAGAGTATAGAAGAAGAAGGTTTGACAGGAGGGTTGGTGTTACTCATAATCGTTCCTCTTAATGTTTGTTGCCTGCTATGACACCAGACAGACAAATACAAAGACATATCATGATGTTAAAGGGAGTATGTCAATCACACAATAAAAAAAAATGGTTGTCATTTTAATTTACATCTTCAAAGGTTGTTGGGAAGTAAATTATATGAGATCAGGAATGAATTGTTCCAGTGTGTTTCAATGGCTTCCTTCGGACAACAGAAACTATTGGGAAGTAGTGATAATCTGGTCTGATCTCTGAGGAAGGTGTGTTTTTAGCAGAGGAAGAGCGTGCACCAGTCAGATAAAGACTATGTATTGTAAATACCATTCACAGCGAGACCAAAACCATGTTGAGGTTAACTGAACTATGTCGCTTTTCCAGATTTGTACAAAGATGTCACACCGTTAAACTGAACCCTAGCAACCCAACTGTCCTCGCTGATTCATTGTAAGTATCGCAAGATCATGAGATTTATTTCCGGCAACATTTCCGATTATTAACTCAAAGAAATATAGTTAAAGTTAAAGACATTTTAGAAATACATATATTTACTAAGGAATAACCCCCAAACCCCTGTGGAAATTGTTGTCCTAAAAGTAAGGCCAACCTCAATATAGCCTTAGAAAATGACATACATTTTCATTTAGTCATTTAGCAGACACTCTTATCCAGAGCGACTTACAGTAAGTACAGGGACATTCCCCCCAAAGCAAGTAGGGTGAAGTGCCTTGCCCAAGGACACAACATCATTTGGCATGGCTGGGAATCGAACTAGCAACCTTCAGATTACTAGCCCGACTCCCTCACCGCTCAGCCATCTGACTCCACTTATAGGCTAGTGTGGGTAAAACCTGCCCTTTTACTCAGTGAAGACCCCCAGCTCCATTGCTTAATTCTTGCTTTAACACATTTCAACTGTCAAAAACGAAAAAAAAAAAGCAAAGAGTACAAAACCACAACCATTTTAAAGTGTAATTTCTTATTGGTCGTGGTTTTATATCTGCATGCTACTGGTATTCTAAATTGGATTTAAAGTTTTTATTAGTACAGTTTAACAGATTTTTTGGAACATCCTTTCAGTTTCTCGCATAGTATGCTGAGGTTATACATGCTGAGTCCTCTGCTTGGTCTGGGTGCTTCTGTCTTCTGAAACCACACAGCCCTAGCCCCGGCCTCAGCCCCAGCCTCAGTTCCAGCCTCAGCCCCAACCCCAACCCCAGGCCCAGCCCCAGCCCCAGCCCCAGCCCAACATAGTCTCTAACAGATGTCTGAGCAAAACTCATCTATTTTAATATTTTCCGAGTGTATTATTACACTGTGCATGTCACATCAGTCCCAGCACATTAACATGACTATTTTATTTGTACCCATCGTGCACACTTCTTTTGGTTGCTTTTGTTCTTCAGTATCTGTGGATTTGTACATTACTGGTATTGAATCACATAATGAATCAAATGTACCATTAGACCATTAGCTGACATGTCTTATGCGTGCAGAGCTACAGAGCTAACTTATCATACGTACCACAACCCACCTCTGTAAAGCAGGTCACATGTTTGGATCTTGGTTCCTAGAACATGAAGATGAAGCCCCAAAGTGTCAGCATTGTGCTGCTCCCCTCTGACAACGACATGAAAAAATACTTTCACTTCTGGGTTTATATGAATGGCTCAATACAGAAAATGGGCTAATTTACACAATGGAAAAAAAAACCTGCGGTACGTTGACATACTATATAAACATGGATAAGGTTGATTTCAATGATACTGTTTTTTTCAGTTCAACATGAGTCGAGTCATATTTTCCGTTAGCAATTATTTTATTTTTATGCTGCTCATCAATTTAACACAAAATTACAATTCTTCATGAGAGTCAAAAAAAGGAAATTTGATATTCCTATATTACAGTCTTTAATCATCGACCTTAACAAAACACGAGCAAGCAATCATACACACTCCTACACACACTCACACTACACACACTCACACAGAGAAACACACACACATACAATGACATGCTTTGTTAAAGAGGAACTGGGAAATTCTCTTTTAGATTCAGTTCCTTATAGGGTGCCTGTGAACGATGACAACTACAGGCCTCAAGTTGTCATGTGATGTTGAGCTCGGATCCAAGTGACCATTTAAAACCATTATACCAGACCAAACATCCCACCAGATCCTGTCATGTGTTGAATATGATATTTCATATGCTTGACACAGATTCATGTGTCTGGTCTTGACCAATGTCCCTTCTGTAAGTTTCACAAAAAAGAAACACAGTGCTCAATAGAACGCTTCTAAAGGCTACTTTGAATTATATTATATTATTGTTGCTTGCTTTTCTACAGGTACACTCTTGCACTTTTGAGATTCATGTTGTTTAATTGTAACTTGTTTAACTACATGCTCTTATGTTTCTTCCTATGCATCTTAAATGTAAATGTACCGGCTTGTATAAGAGTGTTCAATGGTTCTGGATCTATGGACCCAAATCTGCATGAAGGTTGCTTAGACTCATACCGCTCACCTACATTTTTTTCTACACTTATTTTGGTATGGCAAAATGCTTTTAAAATATGTAGGTCACTGAGTTGCTTTTTATGCTGATGTGTCCCGGACCACAGTGGTCATGATGCATTTCATATTAACTATACAGCAGCCTGTGTGATGGTGTTGTTGCCCACTGCATGGAAGGTGTGACTGAGCCCTTCATAGACCTCTCACAGCAGGGTGGTATACCTCTCACAGCAGGGTTATATACCTCTCACAGCAGGGTGGTATACCTCTCACAGCAGGGTTATATACCTCTCACAGCAGGGTGGTATACCTCTCACAGCAGGGTGGTATACCTCTCACAGCAGGGTGGTATACCTCTCACAGCAGGGTTATATACCTCTCACAGCAGGGTGGTATACCTCTCACAGCAGGGTGGTATACCTCTCACAGCAGGGTTATATACCTCTCACAGCAGGGTGGTATACCTCTCACAGCAGGGTGGTATACCTCTCACAGCAGGGTGGTATACCTCTCACAGCAGGGTGGTATACCTCTCACAGCAGGGTGGTATACCTCTCACAGCAGGGTGGTATACCTCTCACAGCAGGGTGGTATACCTCTCACAGCAGGGTGGTATACCTCTCACAGCAAGGCTGTGTCACGAGGAAGCACAAAACCTCTCACGAGCAAAAGACATGCATGGGCACTGGTGGAAAACAGGATACAGGGCGTTGCAACAGGAAATGTTGCAGTCTTCCACAGCAGCACAGCTATCTGTTTGACCAGAATTACTACAGTCCTCTGTCCACACATGCCTGCTCTGACAAAGCAAACTTGAGAAATTGCATCCCTACAAGGTTTAAAGTTTTGAAACATTTCACAGCCTAAAAGACATACAAAGCCAAAAACATTTCACAGCCTAAAAGACATGCTTAGTTGATCTGATTATACACACAGACTTCTCCTAATCAGGCAACTGGTGACAACATGATGACATTTACACTTAAATATGTAGTGGTGCCATCCATCCAGTAGGATACTGTAGGGCTCATTGATACAATTAATTACCTTTTTTTACGATCTTTCATCTGTGGAAAGTCAGAATGAATTAGCATGTCCTTAGCCCATGGTCGATAATGATTAAATAATAATAAAATACAAGAAGTAATATGATATATTGTTTGTAAAAAAAAACTAACTGTATTACACATAAATATGTATTCTGTTTTCGTCAGTTTAGAGTTCAGTTTAATTTACAGTTTAGTCAGATACAATGGAATTAGAAACATATTTATAGATTAAAATGTGAAACTATAACTAATTACTTAGGGTACAGATACAACCTAACAACTAACATGCTTACATATGAAGAATGTTCAAAATATATAAGTATGCATCTTAAAGTGTTACATAACAACTAATTTCACACCCAACAATGATCAGTTAGAACAGGAAATGCCTCCAGCCCCTCTCACAACAACCGCTACAACATTGTCCTGGTCCTTACCGTGGTGTCCATCAGTAGGCTTCCATCACTACAGTACAGGCATCTTGCAGTTAAGGAGCCTGCTCTCTTCTGAATCCAGACAACCTCGTTGGCTCTGTGTAGTGGAAGCAAGTTGCCAACAACTAAAATCAGGGCTTTCTGTAACTGAATTAACAGGGGAACTAAAAACTTCCTTAATTTTACAAATTTAAGCTTGTACTCAAAGTTTTTTTCTCCTTCTCCTTCTCTTTCTTCCCTATTAAAACAAGAAGGTGACTGCATCTAATAGCAAAGCCAAACGGGTTGTAGTTTAATTTGACCTGGGTCAGACATGGACGTAAATGATCTAGAACAATGTGATTGTTATAGTAAGTTACCTGAGATAGGTAATACATTAAATTAAAAGTGTTTCACAAAGAAGTTTAAAAATTTGATATCCATTTGAAGTCAGCAGTATTAGCACAATCACAGCCTGCATCACCCTGGAAATATGACCTTTCAATGACAATCCAAACTAGAATGCAGGCAAAAGAGGTTTTGGTGGATTGTAAGGCACAATCCCTTCATTAACCAGAGAACTTGTGTCACAGATTCAATTCCCAAATAAATTAATTTATATTAAAACATTTGATTGTTGCTAAACTTGATGTTTTAGATCACAGCCTGAGTGAAAAGAATCAACTTTAGTTTCCTCTCTGGCTCTCGGAAGAGGTTTCAGTGGCCATCCGTCTCTTTCGCAATTAAATGGATTGGCCCCTAGCTGGCGTGTGAGAGGGGACATCCAGTCTCTCACTTCTTATTCCTCATTCCTCATTTTCCTCTCAACATTACTGGACTCCAGTAGCACAGCCATCAAGCCTGTCTTATGGTGGATATTATTAGACAAGGTTGTCTCACATGGCAAATTACTTAAATACTCACTCCCCTCACACATACAAACACAAATATTCATGCATACATACTGTGTACACACACATATATATGTGTGTGTTTTATCACATCGCACAAAAACAACCACAGATATCAAGTTGTGAGGGAAGTCAGTTATTTAGCGTCACCAAAATAATTTTTTGTGGTATTTTACAACAGAGGTGTATTTCAGCAGGACAGTCTCGGCCTGCACACTCACACCAAAACACATGCATACACACACACACACACACGTTTTCTTCTTTGAAAAGCTTTTGTCCCACCAACACAAGTTCCTCTTTCTATATGTGTTGCTCAAGTCAACACAAGGATGACTCATGTCACTGTGTAGACGTGTGTCTATGTTTGCTGCTATCTTAGCCTCTCCACAAGTTTATATGTCCCTCACGTCTATTGCTCCACTTCAATAATGAGTTAAGGACTATGCAAAGTAGAGGATTTACAGTGAATGCTCTTCCCATTCTTTGTCCAGGCATAGGTTAGTCTAGATTAATAGAGGATATAGTTATCAGGTAATGGATCTTGTTTTTATTAATTGAGTTGTCAGAGGTGGGTGACAGCTGAGGTGGTTGAGAGCCAAGGAATGACTGACCAAGAGAAAGTCTTCCGTGATTGCTGCACTCTTGGGAGAACTTTTACAGTTGGACTAACAGTAGCTATGAGGTTAAGCAACTGTAACGGCAATGATCCACTCCCTTAAACACATTACAATACAGACTTATAGACAGGTCATCACCCAGGACCAAGCTTTTTAGTAGCATCTCTGTTAAACATGCAGTGATAAGTGTGTCCACATAGAGGACTTTGTAAAACAATAGCCGGCAACCCACAGAGCAGTGTTTCTCAACTGGTCACTAAGTCACGACTTGGTGGGGGGAGGTCTGTTTGGCTGGTAGGTGGCATACACGACGTCCTAGGTGTCTACTCGGTGTCTCACGGTGAAACTTGAGCACCGTTCAAAATAAAAGAGCACCATAGTTCGGTCATTTCAAAAATGTTTTTGTAAAATAAACTTCCGCGAACCTCTCCACACCAGTTTGCGACCCACTTTTGGTTCGCGTCCCACCAGTTGAGAAACACTGGTTATAGGACCGTAGTCTACTCATCGTTTACAGGGTCACATTCCACTATCACATACTCCATCTGGTGGTCAACACTCACTCAACTTCAGTAACTTCAGAGGCAGGGCCAAATAGAGGCACCGTAGCTGAGCCTGGAGCAGACTGGTCTCTGGCTCTGGTCTCAGCTAACCAGTCTTGGTTCCTTAGTCCTCTATCCTTGAACCGATGGGAATCAGCAAACTATTTTATTTTAACAAATTATGCTTTGATTGCTGGGGGGTCTTAGGCCTTCTATTATCATCTCCAAAATATTTATAAATACTCAACACAACGTCAATGTTTTTTGGTGTGAAATTGTGATAATCTACTGTTTTTTTGAACAGAAAGTTCGATTGTATTGGTATACTACGTTTTGGGCTAAACGTTATGGTCGGCTATAATAAATCGTTTCCATTCAGGATTCCTTCCTTGGGACATGATGTCATAAACAAACGCATAAAAAACAGATACACTTCCGGATTATGAGACGTGGCTGCTCGGTAAAATCCGTGGCAGCTCGAACCGTTAAGCCACCGTAGCTTGTAAAAAAAGTGAACGTACTCAAAGTAGATCCCTGCAGCTGCCGCATCAGCTGCGTGTATCTACAGCTAGAGCCTGCCTCACAAGTTGGATGGCAGGGACAGACTGGTGCGAAATCAGACAAGTTTGCAGAAAGGTAGTTACAATCAAAGTACACTATTGTCTTCGTTTTTTGTCGGGTTACTTAATTTTTTTGTTCGTTTATGAAAAGATTGTTGATCCTGCATGCGTCTAACTGTTCTTTAGCGTTATTTAGCAGATCGCTAACTTTTGTTTACAGGTCAGCAGTCCTGGCTGGGTGAACTGTCTGATTCGCCACGACCACATCTTTCCAGGCGTATCGCCCAGACTAGCATAGGTTAGCTAGGCTAACTTTAGCTCCCTGTCTTTGCAGTGGTCTGTGAATCTAGAAATTCATAATCTAGTTATGCTACTGTACAGCTAGGTAATGATTAGGTATCCGTTTTTGCATGTGCATAGCTGTTGCCTCGCTAGCTATCCAACTATTTGGCCAGCATGGATCTGATACAACATCACCTCGTCCATGAGTATCCCATCTACGCTCATCTTAATAAAAACGTATTCAATAAATTGTAAAACTCAAACTCACGAAAGAGATATCAACTCATAAAAGTATTAATGTAGAGCTTTGAGCTTTGGCCAAAAGTATAGACTCTTCAACTCGGGGCTGTAATTATTATTATAACCAAGTTTTCATCTCTACAGCATCTTCCTCGCTGTTTGCAAGTGGTCTTTGGGCCGTGGGACGGATGAATGCAGAAGGTAGAGGGCCCGGTTGGGCGTTAGCTGCACTGCTCACAGGGGCCACCCTGCTGGTGGTAGTGGCCTCCAGAAGAACATCCAGCAGCCAGAAGATGTCCCAGACCACCATGGCTCAGGCCACCGCCACTGCGGCCGGATCTGGGCCCTGGCTGGCAGAAGACCTGCTCGGCTTCCATGCCCTAGCAGAGCTGTTCTCCAGCGAGAGGGCTGACGTCTGGTTCTGCTCCCTGGTGGGGTCTGTGGCCGTGGGCCTCAGTGGGATCTTCCCCCTGCTCGTCATCCCCCTTGAGGCCGGAGCTGCCCTCAAGACAGAAGGTGAGGAAAGGTTCAAAGTTTGACATTCAAACAGTAGCCTTATAGCTTGGGGACACAAGCAACACTGAGCATTATATGCAAATTATGCTGACTTGCTTTTGAGCTAATTTGACATTTGTTAAGGTGCCATATCTGATTTCTGCTTTATTTTTGCATTAAGCAAGCCAAAATAAATCTCACTGTTAATAGGACAGGCATTTACAAGGGCATGATATAGGCCTGAGTGTGCTGAGATGTCACCACTGTTTTCAGAATCAGAATTCGGTTTATTCGCCATGTATGTTATACAAACACGGAATTTACTGTGGCAGGGAGGTGCAAACACTAAACATATACGAATCTTAAATTAAGTAAAGGTACAGAAGTTTAACTATTCCTAAGAACTAAACAATCTAAGAATAAAACAATTTAAATATAAATAAAATATATATAAAAAATAAGAATAAGAATGAGCAGCATGAGTGGTCAACATAGTGCAATCAGATACTGGGTTAAATAATGAATGAATGTCAATGGGAGTCCTTGGCCTTGTTGAAGAGGCCAGTAGCAGATGGAAAGAAACTGTTCTTATGGCGTGAGGTTTTGGTCCTGATGGACTGCAGCCTTCTGCCGGAGGGGAGTAATAAGGTTACAAGTCAGTCTCTCTATCCTCTCTGCTACACAGCAACTGTTTTCTTTATTGACATGTCGGCAAAAACACAGTCTACAGTGCAACTTTTATATTCACTTAGTTTCAAATTGTATGCTTGTGCTGTGTAGTCAACATCCAGCTTACCTAATGTAGTTTAATCTCTCCATGGGCCATAGCAGATAAACAGTTAACGTGGAACACTTCTGTTTTAATCTACACTTTCAAATCATTTTTTTATATAGCTTTAAGGCTTCTATTTTAGAACCTAAAGATTCTTGTTGGAAACTCCATAGCGGCTGACACACCCCATCCTGGTGAACAGCGTACCAGTGTGTGTTTTCCAGAGCAGGCGTGACCAGAGCTGGGGGTTAGCAGCCATTAGTGGTGTGTAGACCTTCTACTGGTAGAGTTTCAGTGGCAGCATTCTGTAATAATAAGGGCTTTGAAAAGGTAATGTGTATGGATCAGGGTGTGTCCTCATTCCCATATTTCAATATTGCAGACTGAAAGAGGAGACGGGTCATTGCAGCCAAATCGGGTTTTAGCAGGAAGGTACATTACAAAGAACAAGGTTACAGAGTAGATCAGTCACTGTCCAACAACAATAAATAAGTATTAAAAAAGAGATGAGAAAATAAAATGTTGAATTTAATAAAATGTTATGCGTCTAAAGCTGTCTGTTTCTACTGTGTTCTACTGCCTCCTGTGTTCTACTGCCTCCTGTGTTCTACTGCCTCCTGTGTTCTACTGCCTCCTGAGTTCTACTGCCTCCTGAGTTCTACTGCCTCCTGAGTTCTACTGCCTCCTGAGTTCTACTGCCTCCTGAGTTCTATTGCCTCTGTTTTGTGTCTCCAGCTGGCTGTCGGAAGCTAAAACAGCTCCTGAGCTTTGCCATCGGTGGTCTCCTTGGAGACGTTTTCCTCCACCTGCTTCCTGAGGCCTGGGCCCACTCCTGCAGCTCAGGTGGGACCAACCATCCTCTGTATCTCTCCTCAGTCTCTCTCTTTTTGTCTCTGTCTCTCTCCTTGTCTCTTACTCTCTCCTTAATTTCTCTCTTTATCACTCTCTCTCTCTCTCTTCATTATCTCTTGGTGCAGTTATTCCCCCAGGGTGACATTTTGTCGGTGTGTTGTTTACCACAACGCTAACTCTCATACATCACACGTTGCTGACAGGGTCAGAAGCAGGGGGTAGGTGTGCCAGAGATAGAGTTTCAATTAGGTCTATGGTATTGTTCTCTTTGTACGAGGCCCCCTTCTCTATGTGGCAGAAGCTTTTGCACTGCCTTGTCCTTGCCGTGCCTCCTTCTCAGTACATGTGGATCCTCCGCCCATTTAGCTTCTGAACTCAGGAGGCAGGACTAGGAATGCAATAAGGATTCCCCTTTCACACACACACGCCTACCAACAACCCTCCCCCCCTCCCTTCATGTTCTCTTCTTAACTCTGTCCTCTTCCTTGTCCAGGAGGGAGGCGCCATCACTACCAAAGCCAGGGCCTGTGGGTCATCCTGGGGCTTCTCTCCTTCCTGCTCCTGGAGAAGATGTTCCCAGACCAGGGGAGCCAGGAGGAACAGGTAAAAGAACTTGAATTTATCATAGGAGTAAAGGCAAAGCTGACTAAGGGCTAACTAAAGTGGACAAATAAATGATTTAAATACTCTGCCCCTCTTCATCTCTAATCTTTTGATCTTTAATCTCTGGAATGTTCAGAGGAACACTACAGGCAGAGACAACAGGCAGGATATAAAATTACATGTGTCCTCAGTCCTCCCCTTCTGGCCGTAGTGCAGTTTGCCTGCAGATCTCTCTCTGTCTCTCTGTTTCTCTCTCTGTCTCTCTCTCTCTCTCTCTCTCTCTCTCTCTCTCTCTCTCTCTCTCTCTCTCTGTGTCTCTGTCTCTCTCTCTGTGTCTTGTCTGTCTGTCTCTCTCTCTCTCTCTGTGTCTCTCTCTTTCTTAAGATCTTTTTCCCATTTTGTGTGACGTGCAGTTGTAGGCCCAGTTTGGTGAATGTGCGTCTGTGTCTGATCTCAGAAGTGACTCGGCTCTCCCACGAGGTGGGGCTACAGCAGGAGCAGCAGTCTACTGTACACTGGAGCTCTGGGGCAGTAGATTTAGTAATGCATGTGCTAGCTCTGTTCAATATCCCTGTAGTCTCACTCCAGCAGTAGCAGTAGACTCTCCCTGTATGGTGCCAAAGTGAAACCTACAGTAGCCGTTAGCCTGTTAGCCTGGGAGATTAAATCTTCTTTGAGGCTGGTCTTTTTCGTACCGTTTTCTGACCTGATTCAGACCGAGCCAACACACAGTGGAGGGTCTTGAATGACGGTGTTATGACTGAAGAGGCCCTCAGGCTGTTTCTGTTGTACGCTTTCATTCACAGCTCAGTGACGTCGCATGCAATGGTATTGATTGGCATACTGACCCTATCTGAATATTTTCCAGTCCGTCTCCCAGCTGTTGCTGTGTCGTTCAGAATAGAACGTCTACAAACGGGCCTGAAATACTCACATGTAGCATTTGAACAAATGACCAACCATGTCACTGGCTCCATCACTGAGCCTTAAGGATGGGTCATCGTCTTGTGTGGGTGGATTGCTCATTTATGGAAATCTCCTGGACTTTTGGGGATTTTATTTTCAGATGGTGAGTCAGACTAATGTCACACACACACACAGCCCTGTGGAGGGAATCGTGGCGCTGCTGTCTCCCTCAGTCTGTCCTGCTGTGCAGCCTAGCGCCAGAGAGGGGATTGATGGAGGGTATTAGGGCCGAGTATCAGTAGAGACTGCTTCATGTTGCAGAGGCTCTCCACTCTGTAGTTGTGTGGAGGGTCTTGTTGGGTCGGGTATTCCCCTCGGTGCCGTTCTCTCGTTGGTAGGCAGTGGAGGCCCTGAAGGACTAGGTTTTTCAAGGTGGGTTTGAGTGGATGCACACCCCTGCACCTGTCTGCAAATTTCTGTTTGTTCCCACGTGTGTGTGTGTGTGTTTGTGCACCTGATGGAGGTGATGAAGTGTCCTTCTCTGCTCCCAGTATCCTCCTTTCCTCCTCTTCCTCCTCCTCCTGCTGGGGAAGACTGGGGTCCACATCTAGGCTGATTCACATGAGCTATTTATAGGACAGGGGAGGAAGCAGCTGGTGCAGCCTCTTCAGGCAGACCACAGGACTGTGTACACACACACACACACACACACAGTGAAGAGCCAGAGGTATGTGTGTACAGACACAGGGGTGGATAGATGGCATCAGCATTTCAGAAAGTCCCTGCTTATATCCATGTTTAAATGGCCGTGCTTCACTTGAACTTGTAAATCTGATTAACAAATTCACCTGGCCATGTGTTCCCGCTCAACCGCCTGTCTATCGATAGGAGATTGGTATTTAAATTCCTGACAAACATCAGATTTTATGACTTCCTTAGTCAGCTGTCACCAGAAATAGAGGCCAGATTTCCAGACTAAAGCAGCATGCTTTCCTCTTTTCTTCATTTGACTATTAGGCTTTCGCAGTGGGGGAAAGGGAAGTTGTCTCTTCTCGTAAAAACAAAATGGCCCTTTAGGGAATATTTAGTTTTTGTAGTCAAAATATGCAAATGTTCTCTGACCCATGCTAAGTGGTTGGGAGAGAGAGTTGGGCATAGGACCATCGTGATGACAGTGAGTCTCAACAATGAACATCCGAAGTAAGCTAAGAATGGTATTAAATACACAAAAACAAATTTGAATGCCCAGAAAAAAAAAAAGGGCAGATTCGTTTCATGTAAGTTTGTATATTGTTTATCTCCATTCAGCCATCCCACTTTTTTTTGTTGCAAAAACATCTAGTTCTATAGAGCTATACATATTTTATAACATACTTAGTGGTACATAAAAGGGTGATTTTCAATCTTCAAAAGCTCCCCTTGCATGTTAGACAGGCGTTGTGGTCAGTAGTAACCCGTTGTCCCTTGTCCTGTGGACCAGTCCTCCCACAGCATGGAGTCCAGCGGAGAAGCCGGGCAGTCACTCAAGAACGGCCACTGCTCCGACACGTGGACCTCTTCCTCCAGGCCCAAGATCAGCCAGCAGGACAGACCTGGCAACATCAAGGTCAGCAGCTATAAGTGCCAGTTCTTCAGGCCAGCAAGCTTACCACCTCATTAGCAAAAAGCATTTTTACTTTGTTAAACCTTTTGTTTTTAAGCTGATAATGGTCCTGTTTATTGTATCTGGCAAGGGTCCTGTTAACATATCATCTTGATGGCGTTGTATTTACACTAATGTAGACTGCACACTGAAAAGTTTGTTTGTGTCTGTGCTGGCTGTGCTGTGGGTTTTTGTGTTTGTGCATGTGTGTATGTATGGGTTTTTACAGACAAGTGGATACCTAAACCTCCTGGCCAACTGTATAGACAACTTCACCCACGGTCTGGCTGTGGCAGGAAGCTTTCTGGTCAGCAGGAAGGTGAGTTAGCCCTCCCTCAGAAGCCCCTCCCCTGGGGGCCCCGGCCCTGGGGGCCCCTCCCCTGGGGGCCCCTCCCCTGGGGGCCCCTCCCCTGGGGGCCCCTCCCCTGGGGGCCACGCCCCTGGGGGCCCCTCCCCTGGGGGCCCCGCCCCTGGAGGCCCTTCCCCTGGGGGTCCATGTAGCAGAGTTTATCATGGAGATAACAGGTGGAAATAGTGTTGGACACGTCATTCAGGCACATCATAGTGTTGTATGAGGTATAGGAGATAGAACTAGCAGAGGACAGTGCATTCTAGCAAACAAATTTTCACATTCACGGAAATAATAAATTAAATCTTATGTAGACAATAGCAGTGGATGTGATACTAAATGCTTATGGTAACTGTATTTCCACACAATAAAGAAAAAGGTATAAAAAAAAAAAGAAGCTTAATAGCGAGATATATATATTTTTTGATTAATTAACTGTTCTCATTAAATGCGTTATGTTATTTGCATTTGCTGGTTTTAGAACGGACTATTGGTAGCTGGTGCTGTTTGGGATTTGGCTAGGAGTGTGCCCATCCTGTGACTATTATGTTTGGCAGAAGTTCCAATCCCTTGGCAGACTAGCTACCTCAGCACCTCCTTTAGCACCAAACGAATATGATTCTCTGCTTGGCTCACCATGCCAGGCACACTGCCCTGCTCTCACACTCAACCCTGCCTTCAGATGTGCAGTTAACGGTCTTATTATCATGGTGCTTTTACAATTGGGCTTCAGGAGATACGGGTGTAGCTTAGGAGGTGGAGAGTTACCATAGCAATGATTGTGTAGCTGCAGCATGACCACAGCACTGTGGTGCTGGGAGAGAGGATATCCAGCTGGAGAGGCATAAGGCTAGCAGCATGAGACAAGCAGCAGCATGCCAGAGAGGAAGTCAGATATATCGAAGACACACGCACACACACACACACACACACACACAGAGGCCTCCCATTTATTCTCTTCTATTGACAAGTATAATTCTATCTAGCTGCAAGAGTCCCCCCATCTTCGCAGATGGGGGGACTCTTGCCACTCCACTGCAGAAAATGAAAGATGCTCTCAATCCTCCCAGCTAGGATTGGAACAAACAATGTCGCACTGGGTGTAGTTACTGTATGTGTGCTTGTATGTCACACACCTGCTAGCTCTGCTTTGTGGACGTACCTGGTTGTTTGGAGCCCTTCTGTAACCTGGTCTGTGTCTTCCACCAGGTTGGCTTCCTCACCACCTTTGCCATCCTGCTCCACGAGATCCCCCACGAGGTACCTTCACTGACTCAGGACTCTCAGCATTAGACACGTTTGCAGAAATCTTTCATTGTTACATGATGCATCCGTTATATAACATGATTGATGTGACACATGTTGACACCAATACGCGTTACTGGCAGAAATGCTAGTGACTAATTCTGGTTGATTGAGACCAGCTGGCACTGATGTAATATAAATATATTAGCTAGTTTTACCAATGTATTGCAGGCATGCGTTTAGTGTCAGTTTAGGTGTGAAGCAAGGCTAGCGTCAGTGGTTCGAGTCCCACTTGGTCCATAGGAAGTGTTGTGTTGCTCTAACCTGTCATCCTGTCTGTAGGTGGGAGACTTTGCCATCCTGCTGCGCGCGGGCTTCGACCGCTGGAGCGCTGCCCGCATGCAGCTTTCCACCGCCCTGGGAGGGGTGCTGGGGGCCTGCTTCGCCCTGTGTGCACAGTCCCCCAGGGGCACAGGTACCACAGCTCACCTGCATAGTCAAAACAGCATTGTTCTGGGTGGAACCCAGAATGGATCCCTAGTTCTAGTACTTTAGATCCTATAAGGGTAGAACTGCTGTCATATCCCACCAAACAAAACATTGGATAGTGACAATAGTGAATTATTTAAGTCAGATTCTGATCGAGCCCTTGTGTGTATAATAAAGCAATACTGTTCATCACAAGAGGATAAACAAAACATTAAATGTTTGCTTCACTAAATAATACCATTTTAATACGTGATTTAATTCAGATTCTGTCTTCAACAGAAATTACCTTTACTCCCACATATACAAATATATAATGTATATGAACGATAATAAATGCGTTTCACGGCAGCAATCAGATTGTGAGGTTGGACCTACGAATTCTGGTCAATGTTTGAATGTTTAATGGCTCTGATAAGGGTGGTTTTCTCCTCCTGTATAGAGAACACCACATCGTGGATCCTGCCCTTCACCTCAGGGGGCTTCATGTACATCGCCCTGGTGAACGTGGTGCCCGACCTGCTTCAGGAGAACAACTTACGGTAAGCAGCCAGCCAGCCCATGTCACAACACTGCTAACATCACTGCTCACATCACTCTACTGCTTTTTGACCCTCGGCGCCGTTCGAAATCTGTGTGTCTCTGTTTTCCTAGACAATCTGTTTTGCAAATCCTGCTCCTGTGCTGTGGCATCGCTGTCATGGCCTTGATGTCCGCCATCGTGGACTGACCCTGGGGGAGGAGCCTCCTGCCCCGCCCAGTGCCACACCTGCTCCCCAGAGACAGGAGATGGCTCTACGGATGATGATGTCACCAATGTGTTTATCATAGAACTAGGATGACTGTATCCAGGAACTGGGTTGATGTCTACTAGCTAACGCTCCAGACTAGCTGCTGTTCTCTCCTCCTAACCCAGACCAAACCCCTGAGAACCCCCGCCTCTCCCCCATGGAGGTAAACCAGAACACAAAGATATCCCACCTGTATCACCATCTCGACCACTAGCATTATCAGCATTGTCAGAGGAACAAAGGAGATCAATCAGAAATGCACTTTGACCAATGCCTTTGATCAGGAGCTCCTGCATCAGTCTGGACAGATATGAACGGACGGACGGAAGGCTGACAGTACCTGTGTCAGTCATCCGCTCCCTTTTATGTGGACACTTAAAACATGCTTTAGAGTGGAACAGCAAGGAAGAGGGATGGGGAGAGTCTTCACATAAGATGATACTTTTATTGTAAGCTTATGGCAATCTTGCAGTCAGACAATCATTGATGTTTTGCTTTGCACAAACATGCAGTATACACACAATCACATAAAGGTATTTAGTCAAACACAAACAATGTCATATTAGCAGCTCATGTGTTGGGTATTTTGTGTTAATTCTTGCTTTGTACGATAGACCGTTTCACTGTCAGCAGTGAGTCTCTGTCTGCTTATGTTGCTATTCTATTTATTGAACCAGATCAGAAAAAGTTACATGTCTGTTACTCAGACTGTCTTGTTAATCGATGCCAAAAACATTGATTTTGTTTGAGGAATTATTTGTTACACGATTATTTGTAGCCAAACACTTTTTGTACACTACCTTACACATTCCTCTTATGTCTATTTCCCATGTTGTGACTCTCATAAAAGTTACAGTGTGACCGGCATGGTTTGTAAATTATTAATTGATGCCAAAAACATAGATTTAGTTTGAGGAATTATTTTTTACACAAGTATTTGTAGTCCAACACTTTTTGAACACTACCTTACACATTCCTCTTATGTCTATTTCCCATGTCGTGACTCTCATAAAGGTTAAATTGTGATCGGCTTGGTTTGTAAATTATAAAAGGATGTGATTTTGAAAATAATTTAATAAAACATTTCTGAAAAGCTAATTTGGTCTTTAGTGATTTTTTTTCTAAACGTTTTAAATGTTTGTCAGGTGTCTATTTATTGATTACATCTAAAAAGAAACTGCTATCCATAACATGCTTTAGGAGTACTATCGTAATTTAGTCCATAAACACCATGGTACATCCTCAATTGTTTGTCAGTAGTGTCATTGTGAATTTCCTGCTGCTTCAGTTCCCTGCTTTCATTGCTTGCCTCTAAGCAGATTTTCAGCTGGGAACAGTGTGAGCCATAAATGTCATGTGAGAGAGAGGATCTGGGGTAGCGTAGGGGTGCTCATCGATTGTGTGTTCACACTCGCCTATAGTTTATACTCAGTCTGTTTGGCACATGCAGTTGCCATAACGACTCCCCTGCGGGTTCTGTTCCTTCGTGGTCTGCCTGCTGTTTGAGGACTTTATCCGCCCAAATCAGCTGACCTATGACCTTTACTGTGTACACATCCCTATTAGACCTCATCAAGCTCACTGAAATGTGACAGAAGGATAGCATTACAACTTCATGTTCGACTCATTCATTTTGTTGGATTTGTCTGTGCTGTTTCTGTTCATGTGTTATAGTTGAGGTGTTTGCGTATGTGCTGAAAAAGATGTTCAAGGCTACAGTTCTCTACTGAAGGATGTCTGATGAATGCTTCATGCATTTTATGAATTTAACATAGCACATTTAATATGTTTTGGGCTAGAGATTAACTGGTTGGAGTTGTGCTATTCTTTATTGGTTTGTTTATTTACTGGATTCTGTTTGTTATTTTAGGCTACTGTTTAATTGTCATTGCCAACTTCTCTCTCCCTGTCTGTATGTGCTTGTTGAATAAATATGTATTTAATGTTTGCCTATACTGTAAGGAAGGTTTACTTTTCAAAAGGGTTTTGATTTTGTGATTATTGTTACAATGTAACCTACTGTAGGCTGGTAAATTTTACTACTGTAGGCTATATAATGTATTGTTGTATCTATACTATTCAATGGTAAATAGTACGTAAAATAAATAGTTATTTGTTGCTGAATAGCCATAGATATTCATTGTAATTGAGCAAGCTGTTGGACATCATCCCGCTGATACCCGAGAGGAGAGAGAGAGCAACTGCATCCCTCCCCACTCCTCGCAAGCGTCGGTCGCCATCCATCCCCTCTCCTCTCCCCTCTCCAGTACCATAACAGATGGTGGGGAAAACAACACTACTGCGGGGGTGCACCACAACAATAGACAGCATCTAGCCCGAGAGAAACGGGGCGTCCGTCATGTCCACTGTTTCCCGGGGATCCGCGAGGCTGTGAGCTCTGTAGTGATTTTAGACACGGGGTACCACCACGGCAGCCGAGGAACCTTCTCGCGACTGTCTGGGCTCTCCATCGAACGGGAAAGATGGCCGCCATGAAAATTTTAACCAGCACGGGGCTGTTCTTAGCGTTTTGTGCGTTGGGTTTGCTTGCCATGGCGATATGCACCGACTATTGGTACGAGACAGACGCACGGAGACATCGGGAAAGGTGTAAAAACTACGCAAACAAGCGAAACGATCCCGGTTACATCTACATCTCCAATCACAACCTCCCTCTGCAAATGCCTCCAAATGGCATAGAATGGAAAGGTAACGGCCCTAGTGCTGAAGCGCTTCCTCTCGTCAGGGAAAAACGGCACTTTCTGGCCGCTGCCTCCGCGATGGAGTCCCACTGCAGCCGCCAGTTCAACTCTACCATCTCTGGGCTTTGGAGAAAGTGTCATCGTGAAGGATTCGACCTGGAGACAGAGGACCTCATTTATAAAGGTAGGGGAAGAATGTGTCTGGCTCCGTAGCCCATAGCAGGCCGTGATGACGCTAGCTGGTGAACTCAGGTAAGATACACAACCAGCCTTTGTTGTTTCCTATCATTACCCAACGTTCGGGAAATAATAACCCAAAATGTTGGTTCTACATTCGCAAGTCATAAGACAAGAACCGATGCAAGAGGCTTTGGCTCCTTTGAACCATCTATAGGCTAATAACTAAAACAAAAAAGACTGTTATTTACTCATGGATATTTGCTGTAATGTAAATAAGGCCTCCACTGAACAGGCACAAGTTATTGGGATGTGGAGGCTTTTTACGCCTATGGCATCTTGCATGTATCGCTGTCCGTGGTGCTGAATTCTGGGGCGTCCGTCCTAAAGATTCAGATTTTACAATTAGAGAGGATGGTGCTCTTGTGTGATGGGACGTTACGGTAACAGATTATCTAAGGAACTATTTGGTTCTGTTGGTTTTGAAAAGTGTAGGCGTTTTGCATAATGATATGATACAGTGATCTCGTGGTTAATAGCACTATAGTGCCTCCGGGGAGACCGAGAGAAGAGCAAAGAGTAGCTAAATTATTAATACACATCCGGGTTCGTGGGAATTTTGAGCTGCGGGGGGAGATCACGGATCATAGATGGACCACTGTGCGTGGTATCCTCCCCCAGACTTAAGACACGGCAAAGCAGTGTTATTCATATAATTTCACACCATGAACAAACAATCTTGCTACAGCATATTAGAAAGCATATAGCAGATGTGTTTACTATGCAATACTAACAAAGGGGTGTACAGCAATTCCCGATGAATGTACACAAACGATCTTCAAATCACTCAGCTGTGAATGAACAGATAACAGTCAAGGACAGTCAAGCTTTGGTTTCCCAGGTTGTTTTGGTCACCAAATAACATCACAACTCAGACCAACGTACCTTCAGTCTGTCATATTATAGGTGTTCAACCATAGCTTTCTTACCAACTCTTAACCCAACAAAATAGAACAATGTGCAGGTGCACACCTATACTGCATTTGATAAAAGCTGGTAATCTGTCTACCCTTCATCAGTCCACTGCTACTGCGTCCAACACAATGTAAACAAACCGGCTGAGCTGAGTGTTCTGTAAGGCTGTTATCTATTGGAGCAGATTGCAGCTGGCGCTTGGAGGTGGGGGTGAGTGTGGCATGAATAGGCATCACAGTTCCTGATGGTGTGTCATACACCATGGAGTTTCATTAGGCCCGTACAGCACTGTTGTTCAGGATAACAAGAGATATATGGAGTGTGTGCTCCAAATATTGTTTCCATGGGCATTCCTCTAAGCACCTTCCACCTGAATGTACTGTTACAGCTCTGGGTCGCCACTGGCATACAGGAGGGGAAGATATGGGGCAGACAGTAGAAGTAGATTTGGGGTCAGGTCCCATACAGGCATGCAGGAGGGGTAGATGGGATGTTCACGGAAACATGATGTTTTGTGGTCCTATCCAGCCAAAATACGGCCAGTGAATACGTTTGTCACCTATTTTAGAATGTACCGTAACTCTGTCCCGTGACCTGCATTGGCTTGCTTTTCTTTGGATTTATCTTCATTTCCTGTACTCGGGAGCAGATTCTGATTGGATTGAAATCTGTGCGGTTTAATTCTGGTGTTCAAACCGTGTCTAGGAGAAGGTATGGAGGATCTCTCCCCACCAACATTATTATGTTATCACTGAATCCAGAGACCCCCCCTGTGGTGTTGTATCTGGGTGAGGTCTATTTGGAGTTGACATACCCACCCTCCACAGAGAACAGCAATTACAGACTGATCACTACGACTGCTTGTCCTCGGAGGGGGGCTGTCTCACACATACAGCAGTTAGCCAAGACAGCTGACACCAACGTCATTCACAGAGTAACGGGATGGACTTTTTTTAAAGAATGAATCACAGTCTGATAATTAGTTTGTGGCTGATTGCTCGACTGGTCTGTTATCATCTTTTCGGTGTCTTTTAGTTGAAGTGTTTATCTGGTAAACATGAAGGGATTTAAATACTTGCAGATAGCTGATGTCCACACAGCAAATGGACAGACATTTCAAGGTTTCTTCCTCTTTCTTCCAGAGATTTTACTTGATCTTTATGACATTGCTTGTGAGAAAATATACAAATAAAGTTTGATTTGATACCATGATTTAGATAGATAAACCCTGTGTTTATGTATGGTTTTTGTTATGTTTTCTCTGTCTCTCAGGGTTGATACAGCGCTGCACCCCCGTCAAGTACCACTACTCCTCCTCCATCCTCCCTCGTAATCTCCCCATCAACATCACCAAGACCATACGCCAGGATGAATGGCATGCGCTCCGTAAGTCTACTGGGATCTCTCTCCTTCTCTCTCTCTCTCTCTCTCTCTCTCTCTCTCTCTCTCTCTCTCTCTCTCTCTCTCTCTCTCTCTCTCTCTCTCTCTCTCTCTCTCTCTCTCTCTCTCTCTCTCTCTCTCTCTCTCTCTCCCTCTGTCTCTCTCTTTCTCCCTCCTTCTCTCTCTCTCTCTCTCTCTCTCTCTCTCTCTCTCTCTCTCTCTCCTTCTCTATCTCTCTCATAAACGTGTGTGTGCAGACCTACGCAGGATGACGGCAGGCTTCGTGGGCATGGCCGTGTCCATCATCCTCTTTGGTTGGATCATCGGTGTGCTGGGATGCTGTCAGCAGCATGACCTCATGCAGTATGTAGCTGGACTACTGTTCCTCATGGGAGGTAAAAGCACGCTTCAGTGTTTGTGTGTGTGTGTGTGTGTGTGTGTGTGTGTGTGTGTGTGTGTGTGTGTAAAATATCAAAAAAGGTTAATATCAGGTTTCATTGTGACTCACGCACACCTACACACACAGGTTTACTTTAAGATGTGCAGTGAGCTAAGGGTGCACAATGGAATGCAGTGTTTACAATGCAGGAAGAACACTGTGCAGTCCTGAGGACATCTAGCTCAGGCAGACTGACAAGCCAACCAGATCCTCTCTCTGAGGAATAACATTACCCACAGAGCAGCCAGTGGTGCCTCTCCCTACCCTGATCCATCCTCTGGGAAGCAACGGGGGTTCTTTCTGTCCTGGCCCATAGTGACGTATATGTGGCTGAACAGAAAGCACCCCTTACTCCCAGGAGAGCGAACTGGGTAGGGGGAGACGGTTTGGGTAGTGACAGCACCTCCACCACCCATCTCCTTCTCTCCTCACAGGGACGTGCTGCATCATCTCTCTGTGCACGTGTGTGGCGGGCATCAACTTCGAGCTGTCGCGCTACCCACGCTACATGTACGGCCTCCCCGAGGACATCAGCCATGGCTACGGCTGGTCCATGTTCTGCGCCTGGGGGGGTCTGGGCCTCACCCTGCTGGCCGGCTTCCTCTGTACCCTGGCCCCCTCCCTCAGCACCCCCTCACGCACCACCGTGCACAAGCCGCGGCAGGAGAACGGAACCGTCTGACCGGGGGAACTGGCCCAGCCCACGGAACCCACAAGAAGAAGAAGAGGCCACCCCCCCCCCCCACCCCTAACATTGTCTTTGCTACATCACTACCAACACCATTCCTCCCCCCCAATCACCACCACCACCATCCCACAACGTCCTCCTGTCCCCTCCAATTTGTTGAGCAGGGGTGGGAGAAAAGAAATCAAGACAGATCCCAACCCATCTTCATGTACCTTTGCTGAGGTAGTTGGAGGACCATTGAAAGCACAGACACATGAGGCTGGCTGGGGTACAGGCTCTTACAGCACAATCCAGGCCACATGTTTTTACAACCTTGGACTCCTGTATTTACTGACTGTGTGGTGGCCTGAAGGTGACTGCTTTCTTTCAAGAGGAGTTGTCTTAATATGGTGCTCTCTTTTACACACACAACAATGCACACGCAAACATCCACTCTCACACACACACACACACACATTCCAGAAGCTTCAAGAGAGGAGCATTATACTCAAGACAGAACAAATAATACAGATAAAACAAACAAACAAGACAACAGGACAGGAACTTCCTGTGAGCGTGTCTCGTGTAGTCAGGTGGTGTGTACGTGTTTGTTATTGTTCACAATGGAAAAAAAGAAAAAACTGAAACATTATGCTGGCATAAACTGTCTGTTGTTTAGACCACAACAGTAAGACACTGAACAGCATCCCTAAGAAGGACCATCAGAACCCTGCTTCTTCACCTGTGGACTAAGAGCACAACACAGAAACAGCAGGTGAGGAAGTGGTGGAAATCGACAAAACACACAGAAGAATCCAATGACTGGCCAAGCTCTGGTGAGCAAACTCTTCTCTATCACGGCGGATCTGCAGATTCTGTATGTACAAATGCATCTAGACGTAGATTCAGGTCATTGTTTGTATAAAGTAGCTCTCGAATAAGAATGTGTTTTCCATTTGTTTTGGGGGCTAACATGAAGGTTTTGGGGCCACATACTGTGGTTGCGGGGTTTGTATCAGCTGAGTAAAGCACTTGAGTCAATGAGGATGTGTGTGCATCCTGGCCATTCAAGTCATTAAGAAGCACAGCTTGTTCAAGGGTTGATTTGAATAAAAAGGAATGCTAGATTTAAACTTCCGGTAAAAAAAATAGTTGATTAATGTCCCACCCATCCAATTCAGCACAGTAAATAGGATGGGTTGAAGGATGATGGGATGAAGAGGGTGAGTCGTGGTTCATTATTATGTTTACGTCAACAGAGATATGATAGGGACTTGAAACAAACACTCTCCGTTGAGATTGAAGGAAATCTCACCTCCTACTCAGACCTGGTCATAGCTGTAAGAGGGGACCAATTTAATCACACTGGTCTGGATCAGTCCTACTGGATCGACCACCACCATCTTCCAAGTGAGGGAAACAATTAAGGAGACGCTTTTATGATTTCTTCATTGATTGACCTCAGGCCTCTGTGAAGGAGGCTTGGTTTTATGGTCTCTTTACACCTTTAAGGAGTGCAGTGGGACAGGCCAGGAACTGACATGGTCTGGGCTCACTGGAGGTTTACAGTACTTCATGAAGAGTTAGAGTGGGAGTTAGAAACAGGAGTATGAGAAGGGGTGGGTCCATGGATCACATGTGTTCTGTACAGAGGATTGTACATTGCTGGGTACAGTGCTGTTGTCATTTACACAAGTCCCTTAACAGTGTTTAAAGATGAATTGACGAGGGGTGGAAGAGTTGTCTGTGTATACTTCCTACATTGATTTAGAATCAGTGCAGTATTCTATGTTGTTGAAGACATCATGTGAGGGGTGTTTGAGACATTATTCATGACAAAAGCACAACTGTACACTGTAGAAGCACTGTGCGTGTGTCAAACACTTCTACAATTCACCAGTGTTTCTTCTGACTGTGTCCTCTCCAAAAAGCAAACAAGAAGAAAGCATCTTGAAATACAATACTTCTCAAAACCCCAGGTGCACCTGTTATGGCTGCCTAGGATGAATGGGAATAATAAACTAGCTTGAGAGCACCAGAAGCACTCCCGTTCATCCCAGGTTTGCTTAGGAGAGTAACACCACTGGCCAATGAACTGGCACTACTGCTTTGTTCCCCTTATCCAATTGGATGATAACATGATCATGTGATAGTGTACTATCTGTCAACCGTAGCATAGCAACACTGCTGAACTATCAAAAGGCTTGTAGAGAGAGAGAGAGAGAGAGAGAGAGAGAGAAGAGGGAAGCACAATGTAGAACAATGCACAAGCGACAGAGACAGTCTAAATGGGAGATCTCCAGAGGCAAACCAGGGACAGAGTGCTGTCTGAGCAACGAGACATGCTGTCAATCAACGCCACAGTTTCCAAGTGGCACTTCTCCAAGTAGCACTGCTGTGTTTTTCTACTAGTCATTTCTACTGGTTATTACATCTGTGGAGAGTGGAGAGAGTAGGGGAAGAGTTAAAAAGACATTATAGTCTCGCATGAGATCATTACAGTTTCTTTTCTTTCTATGTATTAAGACGTGTCCATTTTTAAATCTAATTTATTTTAATGAAATAAAATGTAATTACTATTCTACTGGGATGTTGATAATTACTGTGTCACTGTGTATATCATTGTACCTCCACAACAAAAATAAGAATGTTATAGTAGGAGCTCAATGCTTCATAATCATTCAAGTTTGCTTGATTAATGATTCATGACGGATGTTGGCCTTGTGAAGAACTAATCCTGGTGTGGTATTTGCTGACACAGTATGAATATGTGGTCCACTCCATATCCACCTCATACCAATAATCAGCGTGTGCTTAGCCTTGACATGAAGAATGGGTGCTAGGCCTGCAGCATCTCAGTCCTGAACAGAAGGATTGCAAAGACATTCTCAATGGCTTTATATTGCTTGACACACAATGCCACCTAGAGGAAGAAACCAGTACTGTAGGGTTTAGTTTTCCAGTGTAGACCATTTTGATTTTTCCATCCTGTGGAAGGATGACAGTTTGATAGTACCCCCACTTCACCCCTGGTAGAAAAAAAGACGAGCATTTCAAAATAAAAGAAGGAATCATAATTTATTTCATGATAATCAATTCCAATATATTTGAACACATTTAGGATTACACGACTTGTTTATTAACTATATTTTCTCAAGGTACTACATTATATAAAAATATCTTTTTGTAAAATCTAATATTTGGAAAGAGAGAGATAGATACGTCATGGGGAGAACGTCAGGCCTGGCAGGCTACACATGCTTATCTAGATCCCTTCAACCAGACAATACACTTCTAGACGCTTCTAGACAATACACTTTATACATGTATTTTTACTCTACCATGTTTATGGAAAAACATTCAATATCTTATTGACATATTAAAGTCGTAAAAAAGATAGACCATTGACCACAGTCATAAGTAACAGCATACATATTGCCCTTTCCGCACCTGACACTAATTCATTACCATTCTGGGGTATATTTAAAACCAGGTAATAACAATCCTTTAACCTAATCTACAAATAATGTTTCCATCCAGGGTGACCTGTAGTTGCCTGGATGTTTGCTGTTAACCAGCTTTGACACCATGTCACTATTGAACCTGTGTTGTCTTTGGGGTGATTCTGATTCACCCCCCACGTTTGTGGACCTTGTCGTAATGGTGAACTTAACAAATCCCACTCAGTATCTCTGTGTAAATGTTTGAATCTCACTAAGTATCTCCATGTAGATGGAGATACAAGCTCGATGTTTGAATCAGGACCATTTGAATCCCTTTTTGCTCCGGTGGGCTCCGACCACCATGTAGCTGTCAGGTGAGTCGTCCTTCATGTTGGGGGTTTTGACCTTCACCTTGGCTCGACCGGCCTTGACCTCGGGTCGTATGAGGCCGTGGGCACGGCAGGGGTCGTGCTTCTGAAGGTATCCCTTGAAGGTCTCCCAGCCCCCTCCGACACGTACCATCACATGGCGTTCATTCAGCATCTGACAAACAAGGTCACAGCAGAGAAAATCAGTCGGGTACCAGGGACCTGGTGATGCAGATGCTTGTGTGCAGAGGGACTTGCAGATACAAACACACAACCTTTGACCTGATTGATATAATACCAGACCAAACCTGAGAGTTGATTAGAGGGCTACCGTCCAGCACACACATACACACCTACACACGTGCAAATACTGTACACACCTACACACGTGCACACATACACACTGTATGGCTGCTAGCCCCTGCATCCCTGAAGCAAGGAAACGACCCCCCCATGCCCCCCGCCCCCTTCCTAATCAAATATTTACGCACTCTCTCTCAGCATTTATAACCAAGGCCATGAAAGGCAAATGATCTCTGAGACAGCTTTGTCAAAATCTCATTAAGACTCAAGAAACCCTGACTTGTACTGCCAGCTGAGCTCATAACCCAGGGTTAACACACACACACACACACACACATACACACTCACACTAAGAAATTGATTGCAGATATTCAGAACCTATTTTGAAGGCTGTGAAAACAACAACATCTGTGTTCAGTGTTCCAATGTGTCGAGTGTTTGGAGGAGACAGTGAGAGATAGCAGGTGTTCTGCTGACACCTCTACCCACTGGCCTGCTCCTGAAAACCTTGGGCTGCTATGGCAACGGCTCTGATATTAAAAAGGACGGCAAAAAAGGGACCGAGTGAGAGGAGGGAAAGAGAAAGACGGGCTGTTCCCTCCAGAGAGCAGCTCTCCCCAGAGACCAATGCCAGGCCATCCGTCCTCCTGTCACACAGCCACGCCCCCCCTCTCCTTATCGCCCATAAAACCTTCATTACGGAGTCATTAGAAGTCTGATCCTACAAGCACATGTACACCTCATCTCTCCGCCCCTCTATCCCCCCGCCACGCGTACTAATGGAGATTGGAACACACACACACACACCCCATGGTTGGTTATCTCAATTACCCAAGACCCTCTCAAAAGGGATATGGCTCAGCTGTTGGCTAGGAGATTAAAATGTTCAGGCTGACAGGGGGGTCAAGTCTGACATGCCAAACAAACACAAGAGGTGAGGGGGAAAGAGGGAGGGGCTGGGACATAGACACACAGGAGCTGAGGGTTCCTCACAGCGACCTTACAGCTTCACAAAACAGGGGAGTTAACTGCACATTCCAAATGCTAAACATGAATCCCAGCTGTACAGTGCAATACAGTGAACAGCCCATGACTCTCTGTTCTATTTGATCCATATCATCAGCTCTCTACACACTGTGCATCTTTGACATTTAAAATCTAGCTCCTCTAGCTCTCTATAATCAGATTCCTCATCCCAGTCGTCCATCCCCCCTTCACACTCACACACACACACACACACACACACATCTTGTCTGTGGCCCATAAGCTGACTGCTGGTCTCCCTCGGGTGCTTCCAGGCAGCTTCATTGATTCTCTCCCCTCCTGCCTCTATGAAAGATTCATGAGGACACACATGATGTGGACCTGCATTTGTCCTGTCAGCCAGTAGGAGTCAGGCTTCAGCCATCTCCACCTAGCGAGGGATGGAACGTGGACCCGTTTGTTAGTTTACCAAGACTTGATGGATGAGGTAAATAACACTCTATTCATCCAGACAAATGTGTCGTTTTATGAACAGAACAGGAAAAACTGATGTCTGCCCGATGTCTTGTTAAAAATGGTAATGATCAGCAAAACGGGCTGATCAAAAAGACAAAACCAAGACGAAACCTAGGATGAGATAGTAGCAACAGTTCTAATAATCATATGTTAGTATTTTTCTAAGGTTTGGTAAAAAAAAAAATATCAGATACACAAAATATCTATTATCGCACATCCACAATGAATGCTAAATGGTGAGATGTTGTCTTTTCATCATAGATTCCAGTGTGAGTTGATGGTAATGGATAGCAGAGGCAGGGAGCTGATTCTCACAGAGGCTGTAATGGCCAGCCTTCTATTGAGGCAGAGATCATTCCTGCTATACAGCCAGGCTCTTCATTATGCCTGGAGAAGAAAGCAGAAAGCCCTTCTCCTTCAATAGAAGAGGAGGCTGTGGGGGCCCTGATAGAAAAACCTCAAAACGAGAAAAGGGGAGAAAGCGAGGGAGGGGGTGGAGCGAGGACGAGAAGAAGGGGATGGATGGATGGAGGGCAGGGAGGGAGGGAAGCTGTCGCACCAGGGCACTGTTTAACGAGATGCAGTCTAATTAAATCACACCACTAATGACTTGCCTTCTATGATCAATAGACTGTGGCTCTTTAAAAAGACGAGCACACACACTTATACACACACACACATACTTACACACACTTGGCTGTACAAACCACCTACAGTAGCAGGTATGGCTGTAAAGGTTATCTCACAGGCCTATCTCTTAATGGCTATTTTACCAAGGCTCTCACTTGAAACACACACAATGCATTCAGGACCGATTGGGGCTGTAGTTCTTTAGTGGATCTTTTAGACCAGCAAAGAGTGTGTGTAGCAGCCAATAATGTAATAATGACCAAAACCATAAAACAGCTATTAGTCAATAATGCAAAATTATTACCTTATTGGCCGTCTATTACATAATTGATTTGGTAAAAGCACTGAACACTGCATATACACACTGCATATAACACACACTGAACACTGCATATAACACACACCGAACACTGCATATACACACTGCATATAACACACACTGAACAGACACACATGCCGTTGCTGAGGAACATAGAATAGAAGATTGTTTATGATCACATTAATGAACCCTTCGGGCCATGCCATTTCCCCCTCTGTTTTTCAGTCAGCATACTGTAGCGTACACCCCTCCTGAATCAGTCTGGCTGTGAACCATCCTCACAGCCCGTCCGCTCTGCTTTATGGAGGCTTCTCCCTTTGATGTGGCGTCGGGGCTTGTTCTCTGCCGCCAGACAGGAGAGAGGAGCACAGAAACAGGTGTTCCCTCCAGTCAGCCATTATGTCTAAACAGCAGTAAACCCAGGCTGCTGGCTGCTTAGGGAGCAGGAACAGGAATGCAGTTGTAAGTGAACCTCCAGCAGCAGACTGCCACAGACAGCTCCATCAGGCTCGTCACTCAGACTGCTGGGTTAGCAGAGTGAGAGTCGCTGGGTTTCAATGGGCTTAACTGAGCGTTATATGGCTTTGTGTTGGCGACCGATTAGCCAGCGAGGGAAACAGCCGTGCCTAGTGTGACTTACTGGTCACTGCTGAGCGAGGACACTAACATGTCACGCACACACACACGCACACATACACCAACCATGAATGCACACGCAAAATGTGTGCTGACAATTGTGTAGGTGTGTTACGTACAACATTGTTTTTGTGATCATACCAGTGTCAACTCAGGCCAAATTAAGCCAAATCAGGTAATACAAACCAGGGCGTGTTGTCAGTATGACTGAGAGCCTTTTTTCATTTCCTTTGGAAGGTGTGAACTCAGTCTACTGGTTGCCAAGCAACCTCAGCTCCCATGAGGCGTTGCTTAGTCCTTCTACAGATCCTCACTCCTTCCACACAGAGTCTCATATGGTACACACACACACACACACAAGCATACAAACAAAAGCAAACATACCCAGAACTCGCACACTCACACACACAGACACACTTACACACACTCACATTTCCCACACAGCCCGCGTCATACATCAGACACACTCACAGCCCCATGCCAATCAACACTCCAACATATAATTCTTTTCCATGGGAAGCTGGTTCTCTATATTTAGTTGTTTTACGTTGTTTTATATTTACTTGTGAAAAGCTGCTCTAATTATGTTATCAACAACTGATAATTAAAATACAGTCCATGAGTATTATCAGAAATATCTGGGAGGGTGTCAGGTGGCTGAGCAGTTAGGGAATCGGGCTAGTGATCAGAAGGTTGCCGGTTCGATTTCCCGCCAGGCCAGTGACGTTGTGTCCTTGGGCAAGGCACTCCACCCTACTTGCCTCGGGGGAATGTCCCTGTACTTACTGTAAGTCGCTCTGGATAAGAGCGTCTGCTAAATGTAAATGTAAACATGCTTTTGTATTGGAGGTCAGTCCTGGGAGGATGGAGGAGGATGGAAGAAGGCGTTAGATGGTGGAGGAGAGTGGGTGAACGTGTGTGTGTGGACGTACCCGTACATACAGGACCTTCTCGCCCAGGCGGTAGCGTCCTTTAGGCTGCTTCTCCACAGGGAATGTGGCAGCACAGCTGCAAGGAGGGTCCTCAATGATGTTCCTTACCTAGAACAACCAAAGCCTCTTAGATAGCCTCTTTCCTCACTATCGTCTTTACTAAGTCTTATTAAGTCGTACTAAGAAAGTCAATGCAACTCTGCCCGTCGACAGCATTAGGACTGACAAAGTAAGTAAGATTTCAAGGCTATGATTTAGGTACTTACAATGTCATCGAGCAGGTTTCCAGTTCCTGTGGAGACCTTCTTGCCAGAGGACTTGCTGGGGCGAGTATGAGAGGGCGAGGGCAGTGGCGAGGGTGACGGAGGGGAGGCAGGGGGTGAGGGTGGAGGCAGTGGTTTGTCAGGGGTGGTGGAGGCAGAGGTGGCAGTGAGGTTTGGGGGGGGCAGCAGTGTGGCTGTGGAGGGGGGGGCGTGGGTGCTGGAGAAGGCGGAAAGGGGCGTCTGGGTGGAGACCGAGGCGGTGCTCGTGTGGCTGCCTGAGAGGGAGGTCTGGGTGGACGAGGAGGTGGTGGGGGGCGGAGGCGTGGAGGGGGGAGAGAAAGCTGCGACCGCGACAGGGGACGAGGGCCGGGGAGGGGTCTCTGAGACCGGGGTGGTGGGGTCAGGGGTCAGAGGTGGGGAGAGAGGGAGAGGTGGAGGAGGGAAGAAGGGGAAGGGGAGAGGGGATGACGGGGATAGAGACCTGGCCTCCTCCTCCCTCTCGATCTCTCTCTCCAGCTTCACCAGCCCTGGGGGCTCCACTCCATACCTAAGAGAGAGAGAGAGAGAGAGAGAGAGAGAGAGAGAGAGAGAGAGAGAGAGAGAGAGAGAGAGAGAGGGAGAGAGAGAGAGAGAGAGAGAGAGAGAGAGAGAGAGAGAGAGAGAGAGAGAGAGAGAGAGAAAGAGACAGTAAGAGAGAAAGACAAGAGGCAGAACAAACGTTTTTGCCCTCTTTTCACCTGGTCATTGTAACTCACCTGATCCCAATCCTCCCCAGCTCCATCAGGCAGACGCAGACCTCCCGAGGTTGTTTGTGGAGTACTGAACACACACACAAACACATACACACAGCCATACACACACAGACACACAATATAACAATAGGGGTTATTCATTTGTAACAGGAGATGACAGATGCCTTGAGAGATAAACCACAGTCGGAGACAGGAAGGACAACTATGAATGATGTTAGAACCCTGGATCAGACTGTCAGAGGGACAACAGCATAGCGTAGAACCGTACCACACAACACAGCACAACACAAGGCCGCACAACAGGTACAACGCACAGTCCTGTCTGTAATGAAACCTTCAAAGGCTTAGATCTTAGAGTTGATCAAAAATATCAAAGCAAAATATTGGCTTGTTATAAAGAAACACATCTTTCTCAAGGAGAAGTTGAGGAAAAATCCACTCAAATATTTTGGGGTTTTGTTTATGAAAACATGAATCGTGACCACAGATGAGGGTTGCAAATCCAAATGTATCACCAGATCAAATGCAGCTGATTCCATAGTAGACAGAGAGGAAACACAGAAGAGATACACAGCATGCTGGGAGACACAACAAGCAGTGTTTGAAGCGGATCAGTGGACGACAAGTACCTTGAGTAGCTTGTTTTCAGTTGACTGTCCTCTGTGAAGTTCTTTGAGATACAACAAATGATTCAGAGAAGTGAATCAGCAGATGATTCAGTCAAAAGAATCAAATCTAATACAGCAGATTATACAATGAAGTGAATCAATCCTGATTCAGTAAAGGGAATCAATCCCAATTCAGTGCATACATTTACATTTAGTCATTTAGCAGACGCTCTTATCCAGAGCGACTTACAGTAAGTACAGGGACATTCTCCCCGAGGCAAGTAGGGTGAAGTGCCTTGCCCAAGGACACAACGTCATTCGGCTTGCTGGGAATCGAACCAACAAACTTCTGATTAATAGCCTGACTCCCTAACCGCTCAGCCAGCTGACCCCATAAATGAGAGGTATAGAGAGGAGACATAGAACATGCCTTTGGCATGTTCTATGTCTCCCTCCCCACACTGTCCGTTACACGAAGGGTGCAGCAGAAGGAGGAAAGAGAGAGAAAGTAGGGAAACAATTATAACATCGAGCGCATACAACAGTAAATGTTCCTGATCCTGCAGATTCAGCCTGACTCTCTACAGTAGAGTCTCCGGACCGTGGGAGCGATTGAACTTCCTCTGATCTACCTCACCTGCCTCTCTTTCTCCCTTGGCTTAATAATAACACCCGAACACACACGCACCTTCCCTCTCCTGGTAGGTTGTGTGTTTTTTCTTTCTTTCATTCATTCATGAAATGTTCTTACTTCAAGTGAAAGAGCAAACTTTTCAAGTAGGTCATTGGAATGGTAAACATGCCCTTGAAGACTGAAAGTTCTAATTTCACCTTCAGTAGCCCTCCCCTCTCCTACAGTACGACAGAGAGATAGAGAGAGAGAGAGAGAGAGAGAGAGAGAGAGAGACAGAGAGAGAGACAGAGAGAGAGAGAGTGAGGGGAGCACACAGGCCAACCGGAACACTCACCCAAATCCTCAGACTCAAACAGATAAGCCTTATCCACGCCAATCTTTCGACACCAATACAGGAAGTTGGCGGTGTTGTCACGGGCAAAGAAGGATCCGGAGGAAGCGTCAGGACGCCAGTGGATAACTCTGCGGACGAAGGGCTGGGTAAAACACACACACACGTACACACATACACACACACAGACAGACACACACATACAAATACACACATACACTTTATTTTAGAAAGTGGTTGTGGGAACATCATGTTGTCTGTAAACTCAGTTCAAATGGACCCAGTTGGTCAGTAAAAAGAAGAACCAGGTAGAGTCTTCAGCAACAGAGAATCTCAGAGGGACACTTTGTTGTCTGGTTATACCAGAGCCAATCTCTCTCTCTCTCTCTCTCTCTCTCTCTCTCTCTCTCTCTCTCTCTCTCTCTCTCTCTCTCTCTCTCTCTCTCTCTCTCTCTCTCTCTCTCTCTCTCTCTCTCTGTGTGGTACCTTCTCATTGCTGGCTAATATCATCTTATCTTGCAGCTCCTGGGCCAGCTCACAGAGCAGAACCCCGTTGTCCAGCCGGTCCATCAGACTGTGTGCAGTCAGGTCTGCACCTGAAGACAGGAGAGAGACTGTTACCACAACCACAACCCTGACCCTTGTCTGACCACAACCACAACCCTGACCCCTACGCCAACGTACATGTCACAGGTGAAATTCCAACCTCAGATTTGCATGGAAGTCCAAACATCTAGAAATTAACCAATGTCTGGGACTACATTGGTGGTTTTCTGGAAGCGGACAGAGCTACTCATTCCACATAAGTTCCATACAAATATGGGAGGGATTTTGAAGTATAAACAATGAAAATGTCTTTCAAAGCCACTTAATTAAATATTTTTGTCCTGTTACATCTACCACATAAATCAAACGTCAAACGTATCATGCACGCTTTTGATTCTAAGAACTACAAATTACTTCTGCGTGTCTTCACATTGTTGACACAGCAGACGCCTGTCTTTGTCTGTGTGTGTGTGTTTGTCTGTGTGTGTTTGTCTATGTGTGTGTGTTTGTGTGTTTAAGACTGTCTAGTCATACACTGGCACGCTGTGACACGTTTGGTCTCTTTACATCCTCCTTTCAGACTGTTCTGAAGAAACAGCCCTTCAGCAGGAATGTGAACAGGGTTCCTCTCAGCGACGGGGCATGCAGGGCCATGACAGGGATTAGGGTCAGGGCTTTATCTTTCACAGTGCTGTAGCTCATTCTTTATGATCCAATTTCCTGCTCAAAGCAGTAGGAAGGACTGTGAGTGGTGTTTTATGAATAACATCCTGTATTTAGAAACTAACAAAATATGTAGGAGTCAAATTAAATACATAACGGATAAAAGAACACTTAATTTCAGCATTTGCGGGGTGAAATCTGAACAAAGGTGTGTGAGAACAAATTAACAACAGCAAAAATAGCCAGAAGTAAGTTATTATATATGCACAGCTGCTCCTCTATTGTACAAGACACAAGTTTTTAAAGCACAGTTTCTTCTTTGTTGAAATACTACATTACCCAAAATGCAGTTGAGCCAGATGGCCAGATCCTCTTTCATGGGCAGCAGGCTGGACTCGTGGCGGCAGGGCAGCCATTGGCTGTACTCCTGAGGACTGGCCAGGCCTGGCCCGGGGCGATGTTTGGGGCTCAGGGGACACAGCATCCCCAGACCTGTCTGTTGCCGGGGGCTCTCAGGGCTGGGGGGGGCCTGGGGGGCACTCTGGGGGCACTCTGGATTCATCATGACTGACTATTCTCTCCTCTCTTCCACGATGGTTTAGACACTCAGAACCTGTTGGTAGAGCATGAACGGGAAGGGTTGCATGTGTTATGTGTATTGTGAGGTCAGGTTGTTTGTCAGTCTTGATGCTGTTAGCCAAGGGACTTTCAAATCCTGGGATGTTTCTGTTAAGATTTGTGTTTTGTTTTCCCAGGTATATCGGCTGATTGACACACACAAACACACACAAACCAATGTGGCTTGTGTTTTTGGCCACTGGCAGCTTTACCTGCCAGTAAGCTTCCAAGACTGCCTAACCCTTCCAGACTCAGGATTCTGCGGTTCTAGGACAACACCAGCTTCACTGTTAATCTGATTCTCAAAAAACAACACCTGCACTGGATGAACAGATAAGATAAGAATACATGCCAGATATGAATGCAGAACAACAAAAGGATAGATATCAGTTGATAGATAAACATTTTGGGAGTTGCTCTTTCTGTTAAGAAACAATGGCTCCTTCACACAGGAAGTGGGATGATGTCATCTCCCACCCAGGCAGGGCTGCAGAGCTGTGGAGCCACACCTGGAGGACACTTGTACGAGGGAAGACTCAGACAGGTGATCAGACCGACGTCTGCTGTGTTGTCCCCCTGTCCTGACTGTGTCCTGCTTGAAGGGCCACGATAGACGCTGCTCTGGGCCATGCTGCAACCTTGCCTTGGTGACATACAACATATTTGGTATGTACCCATCATTTAAAATGATGTTAAGAATGTGTTCTTAATAAGGTTGTTTGTCTTAATAAATGAGGGTCAATAAAATAATGTATGGACGGAAACCAGGGCATGATGCACTTGGCAGAAATGTATGTAGCTAGTATTGCCATATTAATTAAAACAATCCAATAAAACCGTTTTCAGATACTGTGGGCCCTGGGAGTGAAGTTTGATCTGCTTCTGTGTGGTGTGCGTTATTCCAGCACTGATGTTCAGACGGTCTAGAGGAGGGGACGGACTGGGGAGCTGCTAAACTACTGCTGCTGCTGACCTAACCAGACTCAGCCAGGAGACAGGGGTCTTGGGTGGGGGCTGTGGAGATGCTGACCGGCAGGGCCATGGGAGTCTGAGACTCAAACTAAGCACACAGGTGCCACATTCACACCTCCACTAGAGGACGGATTCTGCTGGGAAATGTAGACAAAGGTCACTGGTTGGCCTCCCTTTTCAACAAAAGCCTCCTTTATTCTCGCGCACACTAACACACACACACATACACATGCATCAACATACACACTTATACACACAGAGACACACATATTAGGACCAACCAGGTGTTACACCTGGACCTAAAGTTACTATTTTGACTCTAAGGACATCATTATGGTTTCATTTCCCTGCTGACACGTCTTTCTTAGCAGGCATCCTTATCACAGAGTAAAAATATAGAAATGTGGTAATAATAGGTGTTGCTGTACTCCCACAACCATACATACACACACACACTGCCTACTATACACACACACACACACACACTGCCTACTGTACACACACATACACAGGCCCATACCTGCTCGTGCTGGGTATTCCAGCTCATTTACTTTGCCCTACCTACAATGTTCCCCTCGATCTGCTTCGACGAAATTCTGCAGCCTCTAATAGTCCCCTCCTTGTGCTGCCTGGTGTGTATCTTAATGACAGGGAACATCTTCAGACGAGAACCTCCCTTTCGGTTGAGCAAAATGACATTAGGTATTGCGCAAACATGAGCTTTCTGCAGGGTAAAAACCGTTCATGCAAATACCTGGACTACCAAAGCTGACAGAATGACTGATGGGTTAGCTGCCCGTGGCCTGACTGTGCCCGACCCTGAGCTCTCCAGAGGGCCGCTCTGCAGCCCCATACAGCTGGTAAACAATCAACTTCTCAACTAGCTGACAGAATTCTCTCTCCTGTACGCTACAACACAGACCCTCTTTTCAAGTTTCCTTGTCCTGGAGTTGCCTGGGTGGGCTATTGTAACTGAACTAGAAGACTGTCACGAGACAAGTTTACCTGAGAACTGTATTGTAGTGAGAATCAAGGTTTCACTCTTTATTGAGCTGTGATGACTTTGTAAGTCAATCCCAGGCCAGCAAACCAGCTGGATTCTTTCATACAGACACAGAGTAATCTAATACTGCACCTCTACTCCTTCCCTGCATGCTTCAGGCTTAACTATTAGTTTACAAAACAGTCTGAATAAACTATTCACTAAAAAATGAGTTATGTGAGGTCATATTGATGGCCAACAGCCCACCCAACAGCAGCAGCAACCTAAACCTTCAGTGAAACCAAGATCAGTCTTCACCGGTATCACCTCCCGAGTTGAACCAGCTTATCTGAGGTAATACAACACTCCAGAAGTGAATTGCAGGTGGTTGGGAGAGGAGAGGAGGGGGGTCTTTGGTTTGACAGACCTTGACCCCATGCATGTGCAACAAGTGGCTTTTGAACCTCAGACCGTTCTGTACAGAACCCAAATGTATCCAGAACCGCTGGACCTAAAAGTGAATTCCCTGAGATGGAAGGCCAGTATTTGGTCTTGGTGAGCAGCGGGCGGCCGTCTTAGCTCCACTACACATGGTGTTCCCTCTTGTGGTTCCAGACTAAATAAACCAGCGAGCCAAAGGCCGAGAGGATGGTAGGGTCCATCGCTTACCTCTGTTTATACACCCCCAACAATGGAGGCCTTGCGTTGTACAGCTGCACTGGCTCGAAACAGTAATACGAAAATAAAAAAATACTTGGCAACTGAAATCCTATTGAAAGAATTCTATACCCTATCCTGAACAGGTTTAAGATGACGTTTTAAAATAATAAATAGTGGCCGCAGCACAATCTGTTCATTGATTTGAGTCTTGGCATGCACCCCAAAACAGTAAAACACATAGACCTGATGTCCTAGTGGCCTAATGTTGGCCGTCTGGAACTCCCATGTGAAAACTTGTAGTTGGCCCAAACTAACATAGCTAGGTGTTTGAGAGAGATCCATCTCTGACCTAAACACCAATTTCAATCTTTGCATTGATTTTCAGTTTCAATCACATCCAGGTGTAGGCCTAATCACTTCAATTTTTAGAGGTGACCATATGGCAATTTGGATTTGAGTTTGGTTTCAGAATTCAGCATTCAGAATTCAGAATTATGATTTTGAATTATCATATGATTGGTAATTATTGTGTTTATTGTAGGTTTCGCCAACAATCTAACAATGTAAACTGATGAGGCCACATAAGTAATGAGTAGAGATTAAGTGGGAACAAATTACAAAGTTTATACTACTGAAACACTCAAGCCAAACGCTCAGAAAAGAAATTGGCTACGTTATGTCGTATTGTATATACGTATTGTATTAACAGCCTAATCATCTACAAAATGATTACGTCTTAATCAAAACAATAATTAATCAATACTTACACAATCGTTTTTCAGGTCAAAAGCGAAGTTGAATACTTTAGAAAGTACATCCAGAATTGCCCAACACAGACCCTCTATGAAAAGGCACGAAATCGACCATCCCCAGCGACGTTCCTCTCGTCCCCTTGGTCCACTATGGGAAATGATGACTGCACAATAATGACTAGCTATAGGCTACTATAGGTAACTTCCACATGTCCAAAGAACATCCCTGCGCCTTTCAAAGCCAACGGTGTCATCTTACATGATGCTCCGCATAGCGCTGGACCAGTATTTGTTCTCGGTTGTCCACTAGTTATTTATCAAAGTCGTCAAATTGTTTAAGTTTGTCACGCCTCCTTAGTTTTGCCTGTCACAACTAGAATAAACAAAACGTTAGAGTCAATATAAAAAACGCTTTCTGAAGGCAGTATCTGAACATATACTTTAAAGTAGACTACAGGAACCTTCCTAGCCTACTTTAAAAATCACTCACCTAAATAATCTTGCAACTGAGTCAATGTTAGAGAAAGTTTGTTATGAATTCACGTGGGCCAATTTGCTGGGACTGAGGAAACTGTAATCAAAGTGGGAATGTTTTATAATCTCAACATGGGACGAGCAGCCGCAGCGATTAGACTACTCATTATAGGATGTAGGGAAAACCAGGTGCAAAACATCATAAACAGCACATAAGTAACTGCAGCAAATAGTTTTTCATGTTGATAAGTGCTCAATTTGAAATAGAGTTTGTGATTAAAGACTTTAACTATCTGAATGTTTGAAAACGTGAGTCTGCGTTGTGATTTTTTACCTGTATCAACAGATGGCGCTGTTTGACATGGTCAACCGGAACACAGTGACTGATCACCCTCAACTGACGGACTAGAATAGACTTTCATTCTCATTACCTTTAATAGCAACAGTCCCACCACTCTGAATCATCTTTGCACCCCAGCATGCAGCGTTACCGCGTCACCCACCTCTCAGCTTCCTTCCTGACGACCTTGCCTGGTAAAGCAGCCCTCCAGGCCCCAGCCCCTGCTCAACACTCGTTAATGTCCTGTTTATTGGTGCTCAGGCTTGTGTGGGGGAGTGGTGGTGGTGGTGGTGGTGGTGGTGGGGGGGGCTATAATTACACATTTTTGGTCCAGAGAGGAAGGGATAGAGAGGGGAGTAAGGGTTGGAGTTAAAGGGGGATGCTATCAATCTAGTGGTCGCTGAGGCAATGACATTCTAATCCTCATGCCAGTGTGTTTGTGCATGTCTGGTGCTATAGTCCCAGGTGGAGTTGATCCCCCCCTCCCCCTCCTTCCCTCCCCAGGGATTAGATCCCTCATTTCCACAATGCCTCTCAGACACGCCCCTACTCTCCCTCTACACCCTCTCAAACACCCCCCTTTCTCCAAGCCCCTTTTTCTAATTTGCACTGGTTAACATTCATCCCATCACATTACCATACAATGTCTACATGCTAATGCCTGTTTGTGCGTTTGATATCCCATATCCAAAACAATTTTGTGTAAAATTGTTTTTACTTTGGGAAAATGAAATAAAATCTAACTAAACTTTATCCCAGTCTGTTTCAATGTGATTAAGCACATGATTGACAGGTTGGAGGTATCATTCACATCGTTTGACCTCAGGAATCAATGTTGGTTTGGGTAGTGAACATCTTGCTGTTGTCTTACAAGCATGTTAAACCAATTTAACAGTGACTCAGAAAAACCTACAGAGTTAATTAATCGTTGCATGGCATCTGGACCCCAGCTTGATTTTTAAACAAAACCAGCATCCCTTTTACAAGCATTGCTCACTGTTTACATCCTGTATAGAACTGCACTGTTACTGTAAATTGTGATTAAACACTGTAAGGGGAATCATTTTGCTCACATTTTAGTACAGTTTTTTATGTTCTTGATTATTTCACAAGAGGTAGGCATGCAATCGGTACGACTGATGATACTGGCGGCTATAATTGTTTTAAATCTTTTGGAGCCTTATCCAGACCACTGTTTGTGTTTGCGTGTGTTGTGTGTGTGTGTGCATGTGTGTGTGTTTTCCAGGAGCTGTTAGAGAAGCAGAAAGTATAGTTCTAAAGCACACTCCTGGATCCATGTGTCTCTGCTACACGACAAGGATCAGCGAGCTAGACCCTGACAGATGGCATCATACGTTGCCTAGACAACCTAAACCATTAGTGTGTGTCCCGCGACAACCGCCCCCCAAATAAGGTGCTGGTGGGAGGGAAAGGGAGGAGATGGGGAGGGAGCAGGGGAGTGACAGAAAAGCAGGAACCATGTGCTATGCAACACCCAAATTGTTCCCTTGGGCCATGAGGACGCGTGGCCAGTCAGATGGGTTCGGATTAGGGGAAGACCAGTGTTCCATCACCTAGTCACATCAAGCTTCAGAGTGTAATTGAATATTTTGCCTCATGAATTACCTATGCCTTGTTTGGTAAATTGTGACTTTCCTCAACACTCCTCCTCCATCTCCTCTTTAGAAGAGTAATAGAGAGTTATATTTATGTAGACATTTGAGGTTCATACTCAAAACACACTAGACACATGGGAGACTTGTGTCAGCAAGTAGTTTCTACTGTAGTAAGTATAATATTCATGCCCCTTGTAGCCCATGGTATAAAAGTGCTTCATCATCTCTCTTATATGAACTTAATATGTTTGTAATGCGCTTGCTGGTTAGAGAGGGAAGCAAGGAGCGAGGAAGGGAGTGAGTGCAGTCAACGAGGGAGGGAGGGATGAATAGGTGGAAGGGGGGAGGGAGGCAGGAAGAAGGGAGGGAGGGAGTGAGGGAAGCAAGGAGAACAAGGCACCCTAGCCTGCGATTGTGGCTCATTCATAAGGGTGTCTAATGGTGTGTGTGTCAGAGGCAGCAGAGTAATCAAAGCTGAGCTGCAGTAGCCGTGTGGCAGGCCAGCAGGTCAGTGCCGTAGGCTAGCCAACATCACTAATTACACTAGCTGGCTGCTTTGTCATACAGCACCGAGCCGCCCTGTATAACCAGACGGGAAAAACCCTGTACTGGGAATCACAAAAACCTTCCAGTTTGACAAAATAAAGAAACCAAATTACTGTACCCAAATATGTATTGTACTGTATTCTGCTGATTGATATTTATATAATTATTGTGCGCAAATTCATCGTTATAATACAGTGTGTTATTGTTCTAATTCATTTTTCTAATTTTTCTAATAAACACTGGAGGAGTACAGCTGCTCTTGTTTCAAAATTGCAACCCTGTTGTTGTTTCAAACCTCCACCAGGGGGCTCTATGACTAATAACGTCTGCAGAAAAAGCAGCTCCATGCTCACCACATGGGGCATTGGGGAGAGGGGAGGGCAAAGAAGAGGAGTGAAGGTACATGACAAGCTAGGCTACATAGAACTGAAACAGTCGCTGTAAACAATTACTGTTTTCCATTTTATTTTGTCAGTTCCTCTCGAGCATCAAGGATAACTTACAAAAGCATCCTTTTGCTCCTCCTCCTCCTCCTCATCCATTCTCTCCATCTCCATTCATTCAGACATTTCTGTGTGCGTGGGTTCTCGTGCATTGTCAGTGTGTGCTTGTATGTGTGTGTGCGAGAGTCGCTCTCTCTGTCACTGGGCCTTTAACAAGATTACAGTGAAAGCGTGGATGTAATGGAGTGTCAGGATAATGTCATTATCATGTGACGGAGTGCTTCTAATGGCTGTGTTATCAGCCTGCAGTCTCTTAACCCTGTCGTCAGGTGAGAGATTAGACTGCTGCTCTCATCTAATGACTCAGACCAGTACAGGCTGTCCACGACATGCAGATACTGTGTTTCTATACATATGTACACTGTACGGAAAGACCCAAGGATTCTCTCGATGGGTTAGTGTGTGTATCTCTGCTCACTCTCTTCCCCCTCCCACCCACCCTCTCTCTCTTTTCCCCTTCTCTCTCTCTCTCCCTCGTTCCTCACCCCAGACTCACAGTACCAGAGTATCTCCTCACGACCAGAGTTCTCGCTTCTTCCTAAGTGTCCCGGTCTCCATGGAAACCCATATCCCCTTTAGAGATATCCACAAAAGGTGTTTAGAAAAAGAGAAATATTGCCAAGGACAAACACACAAATCTGTATGACACCACCCATGCACAGACAAAACACATATGCACACACAGACACACACACAAACACACACATGCACACAGACACACACATGCACACAGACACACACACAGGCGCCTACACAGACATGTGTATACACACTCTGTCACAGAGAAATGGGTGTATGTCTGTGACATCACACTGCCTTCTTCCGCGTAGCCAATGAGAGAGATAATTTTCCTCTGCCTATTGTCTCTCCGTTAATGCAGTGCCACGCCCATTTGCTCTCTGTAACATGCTTCTGGTGAATCCTGCAGAATTACTGGCCGTCTAATGAATTGTCTGTTTTCTCCTCTTTTTCTTTTCCAACCTTCCCCGTCTGTCTCTTACCCTTCCCTCCTTCTCACTCCCTCACTATCTCAGTCTTGTGTTCTTTCTCTGTCTCTCATCTCACAACCACTCCATCTGTTGTCTCTGGCCTCCTGTGTCTTCCCCTCAATGCTCCTGGCTCCCAGAGCATTGATTGGCTGGCTAAACTCCAGGGTCATGTGACTTGGTGGTGTGGAGCCACACCCAGCAGGGTAGGATCTTGGGAATCCCACCGACTGGCTGAGTGTTCTCTCCACGACCACACATCTGTCCATCTCCACTTCCGATACCTGTTTTCTCCATCCCCCTCTCCCTTTCTTTCCCCATCCATCCCTCCCTCCCTCCCCCCTTCCCTCCCTCCCTCCCTCCCTCCCTTGATGTTGATTCTAAAAAGCTGTAGGCCGGTATCTTGGGGATAAAGCTCGCTGACGAACCAGGATTCTACACATCATCCCATCCCACCATCCCTCCTTTTCTCTCATCGTCTTCCCTCCTTTCACTCCTTCTTCCCGCCTTTCTTCTCCTTCTCCTCCTCCCCTCCCCGTAGTTCCAAAGAAAGGAAATATGCTCTGAAAGAGCACCCTGTACAATCAAGATGGAGAGAGCACCAATCTTTTCCTTCCCGGTCATGTCAGGAGATGCTGACCTGAGAGGAAGAGAGGAAAGGTTTGGAGAAGCCAGACGTGACCCACAGCTTGTGTACTTGTGGCTGTTAGAACCATATCACCTGTCCCAGTGCTCTCGTTATCTCCCTGAACTGGGAGAGCAAATCAAAGCAATTAGAGAGGAGCGTGGAGCGCCAAGCTGCCTGTCGGGCTACTCTCTCCGCTCTGCAGGGTGCGTGTCGCTACAACGTCAGGCCTACCAAGGCACCTTTATCCACAGTCTCCAGGCCTCTGCTTGAGTGACTGACTGATGCTCAGGGGAGACGAGAGTTTGGAGTAGAAAGTGTGTTTCTTCACTGTTGACACGGCCGGTGGAAGGGCTGACTTTCAATTTGGGAGAGCGGGCGGGGGTGGAGAGAGACAGACAGAGGGAGATGGACAAGGAGAGAGAGGGAGACATTTTGTCTCTCGCTAGTTCTCTCTCTGTTGATTGACAGCTTCATCCTGTGCGTACAGTCAACCCCTCACACATGGATGGTCAGAATGCTGTGAAAAGAGCTAGCGGCTTTAAAACCTGTTTGTTGGTTCGGCTTCTTTGTTTATTCAGCTGTCTGGGTGTGAAGGAGCAAGCTTTGGAAGGATGTTTATGTGTATGAATGGCAGTTCCCTGTCTGCATCCAGTTGGAGTAGAAGGTAGGCAGTGAGTACCCCACTTAGGCTGTGTGTGTATTTGTATTTGTGTGTCTATGTGTGTGTCTGTGTGTTCTGACAGGGAGAGGGAGAAAGACATATCACGTCTGGTTGCAGTGTGACTCACTTGATTTATCTTTTAGATCTAGGATATCTGCAATGTCTGAGTCACCATGCAGTGACAAATAAAAAGAGAGAAAGCTTTGGAGAGCGAGGAAGAGCGTGAGAGAGAGGAAGAGAGAGAGGGAGAGGAAGAGAGAGAGGGAGACAGGAAGAGAGAGAAAGGCAGAGCGAGGAAGAGAGATAGAAAGATAGCATGTGAGAGGAATAGAGAGACAAAGAGGGAGAGAGGCCGAGGCTGAGAGAGGATGTCGTGCCGCAATAGAGATTGCAGATAAACCAGATATAAAGTGAATGCAATAAAAGAATGGAAGTGTCAGTAGTTATGTTATCTCATCATTTCAATCCACCTCTCATTGTGTCTTTATTGTGACTCTGCTCCCACCTTGACAGACAGTCCTCTGACAATATCCTTATCTAGCGTCTGTGTGGATCGCTTCTGTCTCCCGGGCGTCACAGCTAGCTATCCTGCACAGGCCTTTGTGTGGGAGAGAGTCAGAACCAGACGCACTTCTTCCTGCAGCCTGCAGTAAATGTCAAGGGCAGAGCCCTGTGTGTTTGCGCTCCTGTAGGTGTTTATTGTCTGTGAATTCCCCCTCCCACTCATCCAGAGGTGTCTGCTCTAGCGCGATCCTCCCTTAAAGACACAGTCCCCCTGATGATCCATCACGACATACCCAAACAGTAATTAGAAAGACTTTGTGCTGCAAAGCGGCGAAAAGCAAGATGGCGGCTGAGTGATTAAAGGCAGCAGAGATCAAACAGATCTTGAGATTTAGATGAGTGCAAGACTGTTGCATATGAAGGATGAACCAATGTATCCACTACATTTTTATCTCAATGGAATTGGTCTTCAATAACAATCATACATACCAAATTAAATGTAACATTTGTTGATTTTCTTTGCATAAGTCTGTTAGGAACCACACAACAAAGATCCACTGGAAACTAGGAGAGACTGAGAGATGTGTGTGTGTGTGTGTGTCCGGTGATAACCTACTCAGTGAAGAGGCAGCTATAATCTCGCAATCAGTTAAATTACAGGGTCGTCACAACCCCATTCATGGGACAACCACTGCTTGCACTCATTCTAACCACAGTCAGCATTAAACCACCCTGCCATTAGACGGTTAAATCACAATAGTGACCACACAATATGTCTATTAGCTCTCACTGGGGTAATGACAACATGATTCATGACTCTACAGTGGGTCTCTTCAGATGTGACCCTGAACAAGATGGCGGCCAGTGATAGTGTCTGCGTTTCACCCTCTCCATCAAGACGGCGGTGAATCATAGTGTCTGCGCACCGTTCTGTCTTCTCTGCCTCTCCTGCTCTACTTCTCTCCTCCTCTCCTCATCTCAAATCTCTCTCATTTAGGGATTTCACATCCTCACTGTGCCTAATGAAATCAGTGGAAGAGGAGAAGCGACAACAGGAAATCAATAAAGCATAAAAAGAAGCGTTTGTGTGTGTGTGTGCGTGCGTGTGTGTGTGCGTGTGTGTGTGTGTGAGTGCACATCCGTGTGTGCTGGCCCTGGTGTACACTTTGCGATGGGATGTCTGAATTAGACTCACATCAGCGTGTCTGAATTGAACATGCTACACCCCCATCGTTGTCGCCCTCCTCCCCCCCCCCTCCCCTCCCCCCTCACCTCACCCCCTCCCCACTTTCTCTCTTTTCTCACTTTGTAATGAGATTTTCAATGTTTCTGTGTCTCTACAGGAAACCTGCGCTGACAGCCAAGAGGACAAAAGGAGTCCGTAAAGCCTGTACTTTAGGTAGAGACCCCCCCTCACACACACAAACACACACAGTGGTCTCCACATCTACCCCTTGCAAGCCCCCATCTGGTGGAGGGTTTTTTGAGAGGCTACACAAAATGAGAAACACTTGGCATGGACCCCCCAACCACACAGAAACACACATGCCTGCTATCTGTTAATTCAACACAAACAACAAACCCCACACAGTCACACACAACCACACACACACACATAGCCCTCCCCTCTCTCTGTCTACCTCTCTAGTCTTCTTGTCCTCATGCTTACAAGGGCGACTGCGGAACTGTCTAGTGCTGAAAAAATGGTCACGGGGGAGAAGAGTGCGGAGCAGTGAGCTACACACATACAGCATATACTTGCTTAACAAATGCTGTTCTTTTAGTGCCATGGAAATTTAAATATTGATGCCTGTCATATATTATTACTAATCACGTCTTTGTACACTGGATGATTGGTGATGGTCTTGTTTGGAGCCTTAAGAAGCAATGGAATGAATTGTACGGTAGGCCACGGCCAATCCCCAGGTGGAATGAGAGTTGTTTCCATAGAGAAGGTTTATCTGTCTCTAACCATGCAATCCTTCTCCGTAAGAAGAGAGAGACAAAACAGAGAGAGGGGAGAGATAGAGGGAGAGAGAGAGTCAAAGAATGGCAGAGAAGAGAGAGAGAGAACCAGAGAGAAGGAAAGAACGAGAAAGAGACCTAAAGAGAGATAGTTTCACCCTCTCCATGCTCTCTGATCATCGGGAGAGGGACTTTAGTGCTGTGTCCTTCGCGGGATAATAAAAGCCTCTGTTTCTCCATCACAGACACAAAGTCCTTCACATCACTTTCTAGGTCAGAGTGCTCGATATTCATCCTTCCTAAAACCCATCCTCTTGAGAATTCCCCCTCCTCTGCGGTGGACATGTCCTTTGATGGCAGCTTGGCTGACAGCAGGATGGCAGAGGGAGAAAAACCTCTGCAGTGTTCACAGAAACGGTCGACCAAACAGGTGCAAGAAAGCTCGGAACTCAGACAGACAAACACCTGGCCAAAGTGGCCTGTGTACGTATGTGTGTCAGATGTGCGTGGGTATCAAGGGAAGTGGTGTGTGTGTGTGTGTGTAATGTGTGTGTGTGTGGGGGGAACAGGTTTGTTTGGGTGTTTTATGTATGCTGTTCTGTGTATGTGTGTGCATATTAACCGGTGTCCTTACACTCTTTATGAATTCAAATTTGAAAGTCCATCTGACCTCTGTGTGTTTGTCATGCAGATCCGTGTGTGCGTGCGTATCCGTGAAAACAGAGAAACAGGAAACAGAGTGTCTTTCGTTAGTGGGCCACGCCTCAGTGACTTCCCCACAACAGCAAAGCTGTGACGCCCATCGCTGGTTGAGGAGGGGAGGGGGGTCTTCTTCTGATGCAGAATGGGGGTTTAGGTGTTGGGTTGGGGAGGGGAGGGGGGGGTTCACAACTAACATCTGTGATGATGCAAGCCAGCCTGCTCCACCAATCCGCTCCCTCCGCTCCCCTGTCACGTTGCCAGCTGTAGGAGGTGGGTCCTGGTGTTCTGCAGCAGCCAATCAGGTGTGGTTCCTCTGATATACAAGCATGCTGCCCTACAACTACTACAGCTTCATTTCGAGATGGGAGTCGGGGGGGCGGGGGACGGGGTGTAACAGTACTCTAATAACACATTTGCTCAGTGTTCATGGAAAAAACGTTTTTTGTGTGAATTTCTGCATAAACCTTGACTACACGGCATCCGCACGGCATTGAGGGGAAGGAGGAGGAGGGACAGGAGGAGGAGGGCGAAATGTGAGGGGAAGAGGGGAAAGGGGGAGGAAAGGGGGGGGCAACATGAGCCTGAGAGGAGTCATATTTCCTCCTCAGGAGACGACAGACGGTAACGGCGACCAGGATCTCTTACAACTAAAGTGATTTTATTGTTATTGTTCCAGGACTGATTCTATTGTTGAAGCCTCGATATCCAGAGAGCCACGGGAATCAGATCAAATGAGACAATGTGCCTGAAGCTTTGACTGTGTTATTGCCCCAGTGTAATGAAGCCCCAGTAATAATTAATGACCCACCCGATGTGGTCTGGAAGGGTTGGGGGTAGGGGTTGCTGTCTCAACCCCTGCTCAACTGGGGTGGCAGTCTGGTGTAAACAGAGCGAATACACTCATTCACTCACTCATATACGCTTTCAGTGACTCATTCCCTCCCTTAGTGATCACTAAGGTTTCCTCCAGTTAGTCTTGTGGTCTCATTTGCCATGTGAGACCGGAGGGACAGACATAAGGAAAGTTTGTGGTGTTCTCAAGAGGTGTGTCGCTCAGGGATGATGACCTCAAGCCCTCCGAAGCCCTATAGCCCTAAGCCTCAGCCCTGCTTCCCTGCCCAGAGCAGGAGGCAGTGAGTGGAGGGACCAAGTGGGTTTATGGTGCTCAAAGCTGTTGTGGACCCTGATTGTGCCCCCATGCTCCATCAGTCATCAAAAAGAGATTTGGTCCTTCCATCCTACCCCTCCCCTTCCCCCTGGTTCCCCTGGGAACCCTGCAACACCTGCCCCCCACCCTGAGATGAGCATTCATCCAGAAGACGCTGAGCATATGCACATACACACACATACACACACAAATCATTATTTTCCTCTCATATTCCCTTATGTTCAGGCTGGGCAAAGCAGGAAATGGCAGCCAAGTTAGAATATGAATTGATGGGTGAACAGAGTCACGGGTCACTGCAGTCACTTGCCGTGGGATGAGAACCATGACCGTTCTGGCTGGTTGGCTGTGAGAGAATATCATTGAAGGGGGCTGGTGACACGTTTATTGAGCCTGTCAAATTAACAAAAGCAATGGGCTGAGGAAAAGACTAGGGGTGTAATCGCTGCATGTCTGCGCCAACACACACTCCCTTCCGATCCCCCCTCTACATTCCTCCCTCTCCTCCCTCTCCTCCCTCTCCTCCCTCTCCTACCTCTCCTCCCTGTCCTCTCCCTCCTGTCCTCTAAGCTTGTTTAACCTCTACAGATACAGAAGGTCCACATCAATCAACCAGGAGGTTTCCATCCACACCCTTGTTGGTGTGGCAACCTGGTGTACCAGGAATATCATCTGGCAGAAGATCAAATCCTACTGGGGGTCCCATTGAGACTCTTTCTCATTCCGACTGTCTAGTAAAGAATGAAACACAAGGAAAGAAAAACTAAACCATTTCCTGTTTACCAAAGAAACAGGAAGCTCTCTTCACACAGGGGTGCAGCCTCACACATGTCCATTGTTAGAGAATATGGATTCATTAGATCATCTCAGGCTTTTTTACAGTATTGTTGGACAGATAGATAGACAGACAGACACACAGACAGACATGCAGAGAGATAGATATATATTCTAGATAGATATGTAGTTATGTAAAAATACAGATGGATATCTACTCCCCTCTTGCACATCTGTCTTGAGAGGGGTGCAATCCTTTACAAATGTAAGTTCAAAACGTTTCTTAAATCAATCAGATCCAGATAGATGTGTTCTGACAGCACTTCCTGACCTCACCCAGCTCTCATCGGGTGTTAAAACAGTATCGAGCAGGGCCACAGATAAATTTCATTTGAAGGTAGCAGTTCAGATCTCTCCAGGGCAACAGTCAGCAAGCGAGCCCAGATGTGCGTTGACATCTGTGGTAATCTGTTGGAATAGGTTTCCTTTTACATTTAGTCATTTTACAATTCAGAGTGAGAGTACGCCTTCTACTTTGCAGTCTAATCAATGGGAGAGGGGGGGCCTGCCAAGTTTCGCTCAAACAAAGGTTAGGGTTAAAAAACGAAATGGGAATGGAACAAGGCTGGTATTTGCAACAGGGGAAAGCCTGCATGTGTGTTTTCCAGTGATGAGGAAGACATGTCATGAAAAGTAACACATTCATCTGAGTGCTTGTCTCTGCTGAGGTTTTAATTATCAGGTAGACAGGTTTGCTCATTCAATTGGCCTGACTTTATGACAAAGCTCCTCCACATCCTTGTACAGCCACGTGCAGAGTTCCAACAGAGCCTGTCATACCAGGTTCAGCCCTGATCTGAAGGTCAAACAGGAGCTGCAAAAAAAGTCATGTGCTACAAAGCCAGTATGTGTGGAGTTTAAAAGGATGATGAGTCATATCTATCCAGACTAGAGTTGTACTTGACACCTGTTTCCAAGGGCCAATAAAATCTACATAGTGTCATTTATTGAAGACTGACTCCAGGCAATAAGATGATATTAAAATAACGTAATACTAATAAATACTGTCTGTAGTCTTCTAATAGAAAGTATATCTTTATCGATAGGTTCACTCTGTGGTCTCTAGGAAAGCACTGTCGATGTATAGTGTCTGTGTGTGTGTGTGTATGTGTGTGTGGGTGTGTGTAGGGAAGAGGGGAGGGGGGGGGGCTGGAAGGCAGGGGGAGGTGGGGTAAGGGGTCCTTTGGTACTACGTCTGAATTAAGCAGCTTCTCCAAATAGCCCAGTAAGTGCTTCCCCACCCTCCCCATCTCCATTAAGAGGTTAGAACTGTCAATAGGTCTGCCTGGGCGCTTGGGGCCGGCTGCATTGATCCCACAGTCCGAGGTGAAAGGAGGATAGGAGGAGGGAGGAGGAGGATGGAGGAGAGAAGGATAGCGAGGGAGGAGAGAGGGAGAAAAGGGTGGACAGGAGGTTGAGAGAAGAGAGCCCGAGGAGGAAGAAGGAGTGATATGGAGTCTCTAGAACACATTCCCCTCTCTATCTACAGCTTCATGTTATACAGCAAATGTTGGATTTCATTTGTAGGGAACTTGCTATTATATTTTAAATAAATGTGATTATGTAATCACAAACATATGCATATACGAATAAGTATGTCTGAGACCAGATTGTGATTCTTCCTCACAAACAACAAGACAAGTGCTCTGTTTGTTTGTCTTTTTTATGAAAAAAGGATATATAGAGCATTTCATTTTGACATCAACAGACCTCTCAACTGACACAGCAAAATAAGCCATTGAATCACACTGCAACTTTACTCAGAGGTACAAAACAGGAACATGGTACTGATACTCAGGATGCACTGTACTTCTGACAGCTGGGTAAATGTTTGATCACCTATTACAGACAATCTTTACGTCATTGAATATTGCAACACATTGATGAGTGATATCCTGTCACTCATCAATGGATGAGTGACAGGAGAGGAGGGAGAAGGGGAGGGGCACAATGGTTGAGGGGGCAAGAAGTGTCCAGCCACTGATAGAACACACATCAATCAAACTAAAAAGGTTAGCGAAAGGGACAGAGAGAAAGAGAGAGAGAAGGAGAGAGATAACAGAAGAGAACAACAGCACACCCTCCATAACAAGCAAAGGGAACCGTACAGAACAAGAACAGATGTGCAGACACTAACAGGAGTGGAACCGTACAGAGATATGGAGGAGGGCATCTCCTCAAAGTACAGCCCAGGTTATCATTCTCATCTGGTGAGCAGTCCATGCGCAAACTCCTTGCATAGTCAGCATGACAAGGAGATTTGTGTTGGACTCTATTACTATATATTTATATATATATTTATATTATTATATTTTTCATGTATTTTCTTTTCTTTTTTTTTACAAGTACTTGTGTTTGTCATTTTCTACATTTGATATCACAAAAACACGACTCCAAAAGAATGGGGGAAAAAAGAAAACCCCACTATAGTTACATAATGTCAGTGTTTCACATGTTGACATGGTGGAGGTTAACTGTTACCATGGCTTTATTGCTTTGTACACCAAGTATGGATGACTCTGTCTGAGGAGGTCCAGATGGAAAACATCTATTTCCACAGAAGGGTACATTCAGCCCCCCTAGCTAACAACCAAATCTCTCCTTGGCTTAGCTCTGCCTCCAGCTAGTTCCCAGCAGCCCTGCAGCTAACTCCCAAATGCATCTTTAGCATAGATGCTCTCACCAAGCTTATACCCACCTCTACTCTACACCTTTGGTTAATTGTGCAAAGAAATTGACACATCAGTAACAGTTTAAAGCGAAAAAGACTGTGAAAGAAAAAGAAAAAAAGAAATACACAAACTACTCCATGTTCCATGCATAAATACATTTTTTCACGCGCACACACACACACACACACACAGATCTACTTTAGATAGTTAAGTGCTCAATTGAGGTTTCCGCTGACAGTTAGTGAGAGGACAGGCTGGGTCCCTGTGTCTGCTTGTGCTTCTGACAGAACTCTAAAACACTGGGCCCTGTTCCAATACTTTTAAAGCTTCCTTCCTCTGTTCAGCTGTGACATCACTAATCTGATGTTACCGTATTGGTTGGAGCAACGTAGGCAGTGCTCACTTATTCACCCAATCCTGTTAGATCAGAGATGACCTCAAAAGAGGTAAGAAAGTAAGGAATGACACACTTTTGGAATATTCATACAAGGTCCATGAAAGTTACACTGACTAGTTACTTTCTTTATGCTGATCTTGTTTATCTTGATCAGCAATTTTCATTGGTCAACCTGCTTTCTCTGGAAAGGTAAACATTTCTGAAGTGATGCTGGCAGCATTAGCTGTCATGTCATGGACTTTTTTTTACACATCTAATGTTCAAAAGCATTCAAATACGATTTAAAAGAGGCACAAAGTTGATTAAATTCAACCACTTCACCACTTAGTTTTCATCAACTGGCAACATCGATCAAATTCGTTATTTATTCCATTCTCTACATTGAGATTTTATTATATGTTGTATTAACTCTGTATTGACTTAATCTCTCTTTTGAATAGAATCTATTTAGACTTGTTTTTAGACACATATACTACACTGAACCCTCTCCACATTAGTTTACATTTGAGTTTGACATGTTTTCCATTAAGCCAGACTGAGTACAACCATTTTTCTTTGTACTTTTGAACCGTTTTGCATTGTTTCATCTTTTGTCACCTCTGAAAAAACATACATGTATAAAAACAAAAGGTTTCAACAATGCATTGGTAACACTTGACTTTAAATGGCCTGTCTATACACAATGACCATGGAAGAAGGACATTATGACTCTACTGCTGAGTATTGCAAGTAATGAATGTCATCAAATCCTTCTCCTCATCTTATTCTTTCTTTTTCTCTGCACCTAGCCATATATGTTAAGAAACACAGATTTACAAACGCTGATAAGAAAAATAAAAACATATCGGGCATGGTAGGGAAACATCCGCACCAGTGCTTTAGGGAGACATATGACCTCCGCCAGGATGTGAGCGCTGTCCTGGGTCACATGACCTGCAGTGGCAGACTGTTCCCCACGACAACCACTGGCTCTGGAGGAGGGGCCATGGCACTGGAGTCAGGACGCACTCTCAAAAACAAGCGGCTCTAACAGGGTTCTCAGGGCATCTATGTGGGGGAACCCTCTAAACAACTAACTTATATGTTCCTGTTGGAACCTTACATTGTTAAACGAGATCAAGGGGGTTCTCCCACGCCACAAAAGAACCCATCTTATCTTAGTCACGCTTTTTGTTTTCTGAGAGTACAGGAAAGGATTGTCCAGGAAATATGTCAAACTGTAACTATGGTGACCCTGCAAGCTTCGACTGGTAGCTCACTCAGGGGGGAATGGTTCACACTGGTACACAAGATTGCACTCCAAATAAATATATCTAGAATTTATATTCATATTACATTTACAACTCGCCAATCTGATATGTGTTACATCACTATTGTATTTTTATTTGTTCTCTTTAGCAGTTTTACATTAAATTTCTATTTTAAAGTTGATCTTTTTAAATAACGATTTTTGAATTTGTGCAAACATACAACAATGGATCGTTATCTTTTTTTTTGTTTCTGCTTAGAATTCTAATTCTAAACTCGCAAACACTCCAAAATAAGTCTACCCATGGGCTGGAGTGTGAGTGGATGGCCCTCTGCTCTAGGAGTAGTCCTCCTGCTTGTACCCGTACCCTCCGGCACCCGCCTCCTCCTGGACGTACTCCTCCTTCTTCTCCCAGCTGTCGGCCCAGCCCCCATTGACCTGAGTCGTGGCTCCGTATGTCTTGGCTGGTCCTCCCAGGGCTCCGTAGCTCTGGGTGATGTCACCCGTCTCCTCCGCCAGCTCGTCCTCGTCGATGAAGCCGCACTTCTCGTCGCTAGTGAGCTCCGGGTCGGCCCATGGCTGCTTGTCCCCCGAGGCAAACAGGCCGTAGAATATCACCCCCCCATAGTGCACCATGGAGGCGATGAGGAACACGTACTGCCACTCCTCTCGAGTCTGCCAGGAGAGGGGGAGGAAGAGGGGGGGGGGGAGGAGGAGGAGGGGAGCAGGTGAGGAAGAAGGAGAAGAGCGGGTTGAGGGTGGGGGTGAGAGGGTGAGCATGTGAACAGAGCGGGAGGAGAAGAGAGGGTAGGAGGGAGGGAAGCAGGAGTGGGGGTAGGAGGGAAGGTGAGGGGGAAAGAAAAGAGGAGAGGCGAGGGGGAGGGGAATGGAAGATGGAAATATGGGGGAGGGGGGAGCTAAGAGTCAGAATGCGGTCTGGTTTGATACATGAGCAACTAATCGCGTACTAAAACTCTTTGTTTACCTTGTTCTTTGTCATGGCACCCACAATCAGAGGACACACCATGCCAGACAATGTGCCCACCCCGTTGGATATGCCCATTAGGATACTGGCATAGCGTGGAGCGATGTCCAAGTGATTGACATTAAACCCTGATGGGAGAGAGATTGAGAGGTGAGAGTGTCCTCTCTGACTGCTGCACAACATGGCTACCTGTCTGTCTGACTATCAGCCTGCCTGTTTGCCTGTATTCCAGTCTATGTATCCGCCTGCCAGTTGCTTGCTGCCTGTCTGTCTGTCTATCTGTCTGTCTATCTGTCTCTCTACCAGCCTGCCACCATGCCTCCCTGCCTGCTCCCCTGTCTGCCGGCCACTCTCCAGCCTCCCCCTCTCTCCAGCCTCCCCCTCTCTCCAGCCTCCCACACTCTCCAGCCTCCCCCACTCTCCAGCCTCCCCCTCTCTCCAGCCTCCCCCTCTCTCCAGGGTTGTCCGCTGAATTATTAAACACTACAGGAGAAAGCCTCCGTCTCAGGCCCCAGCTGGAGGAAACAGGGGAGGGGTGAGGCATCGACCTGGTTCCCTCGGTTCCAAGCTGGCCCAGTGTTCGCTGTGACCAAGCTGTGGGCTAGACCTTGTCTGCTACTGGCTACTCAGAGAGCAGTGCTGGTCTTCTTGCATCAGTCCCCTTATCGTTCACACATCTCCTGCACTCACTAAATGCACTTTTTGTAGGTTGTGTTGGCTAAAAGGGTCTGCCAAATGAATACATGTAAATGAAACATAATATGAGACAATCCAACATGCAAATTCATATAATTTGATTCAAAGCTGTGCAAAGTACAAATGTGTTGCACCTGGAGTATTAAATACAATATTATATTGGTACTGACCTGATATAGCAAACCCACTGAAGCCCACAGCTAGGACCAGGAAGGAGATGGCTACACCTTTACTGTGGGAATATCCTACCACCAACAGCAACGTGGCCTCCATGCCAAACCCTTTAGACACACACACACACACACATATACACATACAATGACCCAAGGCTATTTCCAGTTGTCAGAGTGGAAATGTAATTACAGTGTATCTCAGATACAGACTACACATACACAGACTACACAATACACAGCTACTGTTGTGAAATGCTGCTGTTAACTGATGGATAGCCATCCAACCACTGTAATCCTGTTGGAACTGTGCATTTCTAATCTTTGATGATCTGCGGCACTTATTCTACAACAGAATATGTACTGTGTTCTGTCGCTTTGGATAAACATATGCTAACTGAATACATGTCTCACCTCCACAGTTCATGATCTTCCTTACGGTGGTGGTGGACAGAATGTTCCTTGTGCGGAGGTAGTCAGCCAGCTGACCACCAATGGGCACTATGATGGTCATCACCAGGTGAGGCAGGGCAGACAGCATGCCGACCTAAACACACACCAACACAGAAATGTACCTGTATTGTCTAGATTGAAGAGACCAAATGACACAGTGCTACATAAATCAAATCTGCTCATTTAACATTCAATACTGCACTAGGTTGGCGGCAGGAGTTCAACCAAATCCTCTTTAAACAACAGAACCAAACATGAATGAGCTCGGAGCTGGGGGCTGTCTCAGATGTCTGACCTTGATCATCTCAAACCCACACTCCTCTCAGCTGGGACTCCGATATGAAGTCTCACCTTGCTAATCTCAAACCCAAACACCTCCTCGAAGTAGGCCGGCTGGCTGATGAGCAGCAGGTAGAAGGTCCAGCTCCTGCAGAAATTGGCCACGATGATTGCATAGACAGGCATGGAGGTGAAGAACTTCTTCCAGGGGGTCTTGAATTTCTGCAGAGGGAAACAAATGCCATCATTGATTAACTGGCATTCGAGAGATGGAAAGATTTGTTTAAATGCTGACAGCAGTGGTTCCGTGGTGGTCAATCTGATATTCACAAAACGAGTGAGCGAGTGAGAGAGAGAGAGAGAGAGAGAGAGAGAGAGAGAGAGAGAGAGAGAGAGAGAGAGAGAGAGAGAGAGAGAGAGAGAGAGAGAGAGAGAGAGAGAGAGAGAGAGAGAGAGAGAGAGAAGAGAGACCTCAAGGGATCGGATCAAAACATAGCTACTTTGAAAGTAGGACAGGGGAGCCTACCCACTTTAGTATTATAATGAATTCCAGAGCTAGCTGGAAACATTCACTCTGCCCTACTGTCCCTCTAACATCAAACCCAGAAGTGAGAATCCGAGTAAGGTAAATGACGGTTATGTCATTGGTTGACTGAGGGTTATTTGAGGGCATGGTCCTGACCTCGGACGGTCCCATGAGCTTGGCACTCTCTCCAATGCTCTCCTCGATGTAGCAGCGCTCCTCGTCTGTGATGGTGGGGTGGTCAGCAGGACTCTCGTAGGACACTAAGATCCAGAACATGTACCACAGGATCCCAAAGCAGCCTACGCACACACACACGCACAGACACACACACACGCACACACACACACACATAAACACACGTAAGCAGAATAATAGAAATTAAGAATTGGTCAGACAGCCAATAGATTCACAAAGAAAGGGAAGGAGAAAAGACTTCAGATCTGCTAGTGGGTATCAGAGGTCTATTCATTTTGAAAGTGCTTTTGGCAATGTAAATCCCTCAAGCCCTAAAATGGCTGTTTGATGTGGGCCTCTTCAGAATTTAACTCAATCATTGCAAAATAAAAAACAGAGACCGTCTGATGCTGTTTTTCCAAAACAGCCTGAAGACCAGATCGAGAGGCCAGCATGCCATCCACAGGGGGAGGAATCATTATTGGAGGCCAGACACACCAAAACATTGCAGAGTAAATCGATAGCAATCCTGGATTGGTAAATCCATTTGGCTTTCTCTGAGGCTGGAGGTCTGTAGCAGTATCAAAAGACTCAGAAGATCTGATGACGATTCACACTGATGATTCACACACACACACACACACGCACACACAATATCTTACCATAGATATAAAACACAGAGGACCATCCTGAGTACTGCACGAGAATACCAGCCAGAGGCATGGCTATGACAGCTCCAGCATACGACCCTGGAGAGAACAGGAGAGGAGAGAGGGCAAGGAGGGAAATGGAGGAGAGAAGAAGAGAGGAGAGAGGGGCAAGGAGGGGAATGGAGGAGAGAAGAAGAGAGGAGAGAGGGCAAGGAGGGGAATGGAGGAGAGAAGAAGAGAGGAGAGAGGGGCAAGGAGGGGAATGGAGGAGAGAAGAAGAGAGGAGAGAGGGGCAAGGAGGGGAATGGAGGAGAGAAGAAGAGAGGGGCAAGGAGGGGAATGGAGGAGCGAATAAGAGTTATAATATTAAAACTGTTTGGAACAAGATGACTGCAGGTGACTGCAGCTATCAAGTCTATACATAAATGTGTGAACTAGGGGAGCTTGTTTACCACAGAAGGAAGTGGTTGCCAGACGACTCCTTTCCAGTGGAGGAGCCCACTTACTCCATATGCCGTGGCATGCTGGGTAAGTGACACCCTGAACACACACACACATCACACACACCATAGTGTGTAAGCAAAACATCCATAGAGACTAGATAATACATTGGACCAAACGAATGTATGTAATACACTTATTATATACATTGCATACATGGTACACTGTTTAAAGGTGAGTCTCATCTCTGTCAAACGCAAACAGCTATTACAGATACAGAATAAAAGGCCAAACTGGTAACATATGTAGCCTACCAAGCTATAATAAATAGATGTTTGCACATTACATTAAACCGACAATCCCAATGGACAATGAACCATCAGACATTAACTGTCGTGTCTGTATCTCAGATGTGAGCACAAACAAAAACCAACATTCACAGTTGATTACTTTTTTGATTAACATTAATAAGTGAAAGTCAATGCTCTGGGCATGACAAGCTGTGCGCTGCACAGACAGTGCTGCTCCCATTAAGTGTTCATCAGTGACTAATTGGAACAGAGTGTGCTATTGGAAAACTGCAGTTTGCATGGATCACGCCAACAGCACAGGTCTCTGTATGTACATCACCACTGAGCAGGCTGGTGACAACACACGCTGTCCAACAGGCCAGTGTACGGGCCCTGCACCCACTCCGAACAAGAACACCCACATGTCAGATTTGATAAAGTTACCAACCAACTTGTCTTCATGAAATCAGGAAGCACACCTATCTTATTCAAATTCAAATTTCTATCATGTATTCATTGAATGTATTCATTTATATAATAATTATATGGAGCTGTGCTTAGTTATTCTCTTGTGTGTTTCACTTCTCAAATAATGTCAAATGTGTTCATATCTATTCAGGTTGTGGGCTGTTCTTGGAGTGCTGACTACAGTGTGTCAACGTATCGTGTTTTACTACAAGCCATTCGATGTGCTGAGAGTTTCGTGTTTCACTACAGACTACAGCAGGATTTCTGAGCTATGTTGTATCAGCACGATGGTGTGAGATTCTGTCCAGGCCAGCGGTTTTGCTACACAAGTGGTATGACTGCTGGACATGGTAGTTTATAGTGACATAAGGACTACCGTACACATGCTACAGATCAATACAACAGTGTCACATTTCCACAGGCTACTTCTGATGTTGGGTACCCTTGATTTGACTGTTTTTGCAACCCGATAATAATCCATGTGGCTCCACAACATTAACAGTTTTGAACACCACTGAAAGAAAAAGGAGCATGGATTGTTTCCAATTGTAGGGGCTGTTATTAAGCTTGGCACATTGCTTTATGTTGCAGTGGATTAAATGAAGAAGCAGTGATCACAAAAAGAGCAATGTGTCCCTTTAGAGAAGGGGCTCACCTCCACTAGACCTTGCAATATCCTCACGAAGATGACACAGCCGTAGTGGAACCGCGCAGCAGAGGGAATGAACATGTTGAGAGTGGAGGTGAGGAGGATGGCAGCCCCGAAAACCCTGCAGAGAACAGCAACATTAATCACTCATGGTAGCATCTGTTAGAACACCATATTCACATGATTTCGATTTTTTGGCCTCCCTTTTGTCCAATGCTGTTTGTGGTTCTTTCGTTCTAAAATGGCTGTTTGAAAAGGGCCAGTATATGCTTAGTGAATCTCTGGATCTACAGTTTTTTTCCAGAACGATTTTGCAGTGTGATCCTTCACACATTCTTTTTGCCTTCTTTTCAGGCTAAACGTATACAAGTTCTGATATTTATTTGAATAGGTTCCATTCCTCCAGTCCGCCAAAACGTGATAATTTATATACAATTATCGGTACATCGTTCAGAAGGTTAAAACCAACCTATTAATACACGCCTACATTGGTAGGCTATCATTTCCCTATTCCGAGAATTAAGGCCTTCTGCGAGTCGTTTTTAAAACCAGCAAAACGAAATGCATCGCTCTCATTATTCCGTGTCAAAGCGGCTGGTGAAATGAAAGGGTGATGGCAGGGCGTGCCGACAGCAGGCTGTATGGTTGCTGGGAGCGCAGCTGAGCCAACGCATGAACGGTCCCTAATGAATACCACGTAGTTCTTCATTTTTGTCACGTCTTGTACACACCAACCCACCGGCACGCGGGGAGCAAACCCTAATCCGACTGAGGCACCTCTCTGGCACGAGACGGTTCATTCGATTACATCTCTCAATGTCAATCAATTGGACATGAACAGACAATAAACACGCAAGATAAAAAATCTAAGCATTTCGCCTAATACAATTATAAATTAATTTTCAAAGACTGGGCAGATTTGGAGGGGTTTATTTTGGTGGGATAATATGTTTCATCCTTCATTATTATCCTATTCCAGTGATTGACATAATGTATAGGCCTATAAATGCAATCCGTAATATAGGCCTATAACGCATTTATTGTTAATTTTAAATATCACACATTTTCTGCTATTATAGCAGCCAAAACCCCTTCGTTGCACCAGTGTGAATCTTATTAAGTATACCAGCCACCCCATGCACATGAGCGTGCATGAATAAAAGCCTTTGGCGCCGAGACCCGGGCTGGTCGCCATGGCCCGCGAGGCCATGAGATTAGTCATGGCTCCCCCAGGAGACCTCATTAACAGGTGGCACAATGCCCCGAGGAACTGGGCTATACGGTCAAATCTCCTTGGCCTTGCAGGAGTTGAAGGCTCCTTCCCTGTCTGCATTTGCATGTCTACCAAGGCAGTGCAGAATATTGCAGAAGAGCCTGCAAACCGCCTTTTGCAGATAATTTATTTAAATTCAAAAATAACATTAACATTTCAGAGGTAAGAAGTGGGTTTCAAATCAAAGGCCTTGACAATGGCACCATTTAACACAAGCAAATGTTGGGCAATATCTTACAGACAAACGTGGGTATAATAGGTTAACAATATAAATAAACAGCATTGCGCATTGTTTCATAAACATGTGGCCCAATCCCAATAAAATATGATTTTCAATATTAAATATATTATACACAATGTCCATTATCTTATGTTTTACATTAGGACAAACGAAGAGGCCCTAGATAGGGAATTATAGTATTAATAAATCTCGAGGGGCGTTACCTGTTCGCTGCCAGTCTCGAGCAGATCCATCCTCCTGGAATCTGCGTCACTATGTACCCCCAAAAGAACGAGCCGTGGATCATCCCAACTGTTTCCGGGTCCCAGTTAAACTTGGCTTTCTTCAAATAAAAATAAGAACACTTAACAAATAATTTACAAAGCAAGTGATTCTAAATGATAAACTCTTAAGCATGTAGTCTTTATTTGAGCAAATGCGCATGCATGCAGTGAATTTACATTTTAGTCATTTAGCAGACGCTCTTATCCAGAGCAACTTACAGTAAGTACAGGGACATTCCCCCGAGGCAAGTAGGGTGAAGTGTCTTGCCCAAGGACACAACGTCAGTTGGCATGACCGGGAATCGAACTGGCAACCTTCGGATTACTAGCCCGACTCCCTCACCGCTCAGCCACCTGACTCCCCTGACTTAAATAATTTACAAAATATCCCAATGCTAAAGGGCTGCTAAATCAAATGAAATAATTAAACTTGATTGTGCAGAAAATACATTGATATTGGGAATAAACCATAATTTGGCTTTAGGATTTAAAATAACCAATAGGGAAGTGTATTATTTGCTGTGACTTAGGCTGATGGGCCTATATAGCCTCCATGAACGATGCCGATATGCCGTGTATAACTATTGTGGGAGAAAGTAAGCTCACAATGTCAGATGAAAAACTTCTAAGGGTTTATCTGGATTAATTTTGAAATAAAAAGATCTTCAGGAAATGAAAGGGGAGGGGAATTGATTGCTACATCCTCTAGACCTCAATACCGTGCATAGGCCTGCAGCGCACACACCTCTTTAATGATGATCTTCCCATTCTGGTGTATCGTGCTGTTGTTGACCATGCCCACAATGGCCACGCCCAGATTACACCGGATCCCGAACGAGATGCAGAAACCGAGTCCACTCATGATGGCAATGATATAACGGCGGGGCAGCCCAAAGCACGTGCAGTCGCACAGGGGGGGCTTCTTCACGGCGGCCTCAGAGGGTCGGCCGTCTTCGGTCAGTTCAATCACCTCACCGGTTTTCTGCCGTTTCTCCATAACCCTGAAATTATGGAATTATGGTTGACATTGTCATCTATTCTTTGACAACAACTTACTTCCTAAACAAAAGCTCTCCCTATTCAAAGACAGCCTTTACATATCAGTATGGGTGCAGTTTGATATGGCAGGCCACATGATGGCCCACTAACGACGAGCAATGAGTGAAGTATTTCGTTTAAATGTTTGTATGCCCTAGCCTACTTAAAACTACGATTTATCATTTCAGTTTTAATATTAGAATGGGCCCAGGTTCACCCTAGCCTACAAACACCAAAACAGCTCTTCAAACCGGAACATGATGTTTTATTTTGCTGTGAATGGATAGACTGAATACATGTAGTAACGAAATATTAATCATATCTGTAAAAGAAGGGATAGAGGCTTAGAAGATTCAGAAGACAAGCGAAGATGCGCCATGTCCTACCGCATTGCAGCAACCCGCGCGCTCACCTTCACCCTCATTTGCATGCAAGGATTGGGCAGTAGTTTTCGTCTTCAATGATTATTTCAGACGTTGTTGATCCATTTCGAATTTATTCGATACGTTTTCTCAACATTTAAGTGTTATATAAACTTAAAAAGCTTATAATGTTTTCAAAAGATGTGAAGAAATTATTGTCTGTGGAATAGGCCATTTGCAACAGCCTGCCTGCCATAATAGACGTCAATATTTTCTGAAAATATTTTAGGAATGTTTCATTCACCACACGATTACATGTGGCAATTCCATTCCACCACTCACAACTAAAGCATGGCATTAATTCTTAAAGTTCTCTCTCATTGATTCCTAATATTAAGTGACAGCATTTTTAGAAACTGGGTTATTAATAAGACTAGGCCTACAATTTACATTGTAAAATAACATATCTATCAGAAAAAATATATTTGTTTCATTTCCGAAACAACGTAATCATCGTTTTCATCATTACATTAATTTTGTATTCGACTGGAGGTTTCCAATATTAGTGGCTGTATAGGGACTACTTTATTTAGTGTTTTAGGCTACAAGGTAAGAATTACATTTTCAAAGCATCATAAAAAAACAAAAATGTAACGAAAAATCAGAATTTAAAAGAAATGTTTAGCATTTTGGTCTTCTGTAATTGATTTACAGCCCAAGTGCAACCACTAAGAATGTAACATTGGCATTAAACCCTCCCTTAATAGCAAAATTGAATTCTGCCTAGATATTACGAGGAATAGCCTATGCCTAGATATTAGGCTACGTCAAATCCCGCGTCTTTACAATTTAAATAGGCTGATTCAAGATAGTTTTCTGTTCTCACTCACAACTGGAATCTCGTGTGAAATATTAGAGCAAGAGATAGCCTAACAAATGAACGTGAAAAACAGGTGGGCTATAAGCTAGGCCTTTAGCCTATCGAACGAATTCCTTTAATATTAATAATTTGGTAGGCTAAATGCGCATCAGGCTATCAACCATTAGACTACACAAACGTCAGGTTTCATCCAACGTTGGAAAGATCCCGTTACACACATTTACATAATTCCTTCCTCGTGACTAGTCTAAAGGCTTGGCGCTGTCCTAGACATAAAGTCACAAACACTCAGAACAGGTCGCCAACCGGCCTAAATTATATTTAGAAAAATAAATGGAACAAAACAAATAAAGCCTTCATTCAAGAACATAACATAAATATAGGCTAAAGATTTTTTCTTACCTGTACATATGCCCCAAAGTCTTTCCCGCAAATTCCTTCACGCCCGCGGTAGCTCTCATCTTGACGGACTCCATATCCAAATTTGATTTTTTTCCCTAAATATATATTTTCTAATGTTTATACATCATGTTACGGTGCTATGTTGACGGAACGAACCAGTGTTTCGAACACTGTTATTTATCTCAGATTTGTTATGAATGAAAAAGCGACAATTTACAAACGCCGACGTCTGTAAAAACGCCAAGCCGATATGCGAGAGAAATCAGATGTGCTCTGACTCCCTATTCAGAAGTATAAAGCCATCGCTCTCCTCATGTACTGTAAGAATACGCTCTGCCATGGCAATGGAAACTATCAGATATGCTCTGCGAATAAACAAAAACACACTAGTAGCCTATTAACAGATTCTTCTTTTCTTTTCTCGAAACAATGACAAACAAAAAACAACCGCTTGAACCGGAGACCAGCGGTTTGTGGAGTTGCTTCAATAAATCGCGGAGCTGAGCGCTCACGTCTCGTGGAGAGCACCAGCTTTTCTGACGTCGCGAGAACCTCTGGCCGTTCAGCACCAAGGTCAGCGACAGCTTCGTGCCTAACAGCTGAGCGTAGGTGCGAACCGATTGTCCACATTTAAATCCATATTAAACTCAAGGAGAAATTAAACACCAACAAAAAATTACGAATTATGGACATAATTCAGTCAATTGCTCATTGCTGTGTGTATATCATAAGGACTATAGGTATACTTATACAAATCATTTATTTGCAATTGCATTAATGAATTAAATGATGAAACCATTTTTGTGACTGGTAGATTTTTAAGCCATTGATCTAAAGAATGTTCTCAATTGTATTTGCTTATCAAAACATGGCTGCAGACTGGGCTAGACTCCATGGGCATCAAAGCTGGAGTAAAACCCTCCCGAGGGCGGTGCTATGGAAACCAGATGAGAAGTGGATTCTCCACGAACGAGCTCTCTTGAACATAGAAACCATAAATAATTTAGGCATCTAACCCCTCCTCCTTTTCAGTCTCTCTCTCTCTCTTTTTCTCAATTAATCTCTCTCTGTCTCACTCACAAAACACAAACAATATTATTAATATTTAACCTCAGTTCATACACCTTATATTAATCCATACTGAAGGCCTACACGGCAAGTCATTTCCATGTAAAATGTTATCCCCGTGTAATCAAAATGAACCAGGCTAGCATGATTTTGTCCAAAACAATATCTGGATAGACCATACAACGAAAAAAAAGGCTATTAAATTAATCTAAACTCTCATCTCATCAAAATAATAAAACAGAACAGACTCAATACCAAAGGCTCCTCTGATAAACATGGGAATTCATATGAAGGGTTAGACCACCATCTGGTGGCCATCAGTATTGACGCGGCCTTCAAATGTACCGTGTTCATACATAAGAGAACAAAAAACGGTTATGTTTCCTTATTTATTGTTAACATTCAAACAACATTCTCTGTCCATCTGAGTGCTGACGTTAATAATATTTGTCTTCAATGGGACTAGACAAACGAGCACAATCTAGCAATGCATGCACCTTTAAGCAAGACAATACACATCACATACATACGATGCGAAGTAGAGAGAAAGTGTTAGTGATCATGAAACGATATGACGAACATGCTTTTAAAAACATTACAAGAAAGTGACATTGCAGTATATATGAGAAGCTGCTGAAAAAACAGATGTTTAAGGCATTGGTCAGTTGGTCCTGTATTTGCCTCCTCACAGATACAACCTCTCCCCTCCCAAGCATGTCTGTCTGCATATGGCTGAGAGGTGTGTGTGTCAGACACTGGAAGAATGGTTAACCTGAGATAGAAGACATGTAGCAGTGTCACAAGCCGTATTCCAGCCGTGTTTTAGCTAAAACAATGGAGCTGCTAAGCTTAGTATTCATTTATTTGACATATGTAAATGGTGGACTTAAGCATATGGATAAACTGATTGTGTTTCTGAGCAATAAATTATAAGGTGAATTGTATTCATGTTATATAGTTGCATTAACTTCATATAGTGTACTTTACAAAAACAATATGTACAACAAGCTAACTTACAAACCACAACTCCCACTGTCAAGTCTGCCTTTAATCTGGAGATTCCTTGATATGCTGGAGCACACTCACATGAACAGTTCACTTCCTGTCTGCCGACCAGAAATGCAGGAATCTTGAACACATTTATTATAATTTTTCAGCAATCTAATCATGTCTTAACTGCAATTAGAAAAATATTCAATAAGGTTTCTGTGTTGAAAAGCAAACAGTATCATATTGCCCTCCTATTTTCAAGTCTGGACTGAACAGTCCACTGACAGATACACCTGGTAAGGATGGTGAACTTCAAAGACTAGCAGTAGACACATTGACTGTTGCTTGTTTAGGATGAGTGGTCTGACTAATTAAGACAGGACAGATATGTATGAGTGTATATGCCTACCTTCAACATGTCAATGTTGAAGTCATGACAATTTCAAAAGTATATTTTGGTCCCATTAAGATAAACAACCCTCAAGGCTTGGAGTGTAAACCAGAGAGCAAACATCCTATCCACTATGGCAGTGAGTGGGTCTACACTTCAACACTTTTGAAGTAGCATACATTCACTATGGCAGAACCCAGAGGGAGAAAACGGTACTCTGTGGTTCTCAAATTATTTCAGTCAGGATCCCTTTTCAAAACTGATAAACACCTGCAACCACCCCACCACCCCCCAGTTTGAGGTCCACTGACAATACCCCATCCCTTTGGCTCTAGAAGTCCATACAGCAGCACATCCTTCCAACATTGTTGTCTCTTTCCCCAAGCTGAAGTCACTGCTTCTTTACTTACAGTTTTGAAAGCCACTTTTTTCTAAACATTGCACGCATTGCATTACTGTCGCCCACCTATAGCTCGATTCAAACCCATTGCATGCTGTAGCTACCATTTGGAGGCCAATAAAGGGATTTCATATTTAAGATATTACATTCTAATTAGTTTTTCTAGGTCAAAGTGCACGGCAGATGCTAAGAAAGCCAAAGCATTTTGCTCTTCAAAGGCAGTCTCTGCTGAACTTAATTTATATTTAAAATCATACGTTAAATGATTACATCATTTATGATGCAGTTATGATATGGAGAACACAAAATCTTTTTTATCAAACCACTGAATCATCATCATCGAATTATTTCAGACAGGCAGACTTATCTAATTGGCACATACTGTACTTCACCAGGCTTACTGCCGGCCACGATCAGCAAATGCTTCGCGTGATTGCACTCATTTAAAAAGCCCCAGGAATCATTCTCAAATAAATCGAAACTGAAGTGAGGATGCTGCCTCAAAGCAGGTCCTAATATAGGATTCAAGTTTGGCAGCTACTTCACAATCGTTTTACAGAAGAAACAAAATGTAAAAAAATGAAAACGAAATGAGAAAAAGTGAATAGAATATATACCGTTAATATACCGTTAACCTTATTAGGGAAGTCCTTTACTGATCACGCATTGGGGTGGGGGGTGGGTCAAAGGGCAAGGAGTAATTAGCGAGGGGGGGGGGGCTACAGGCACTCGGACAGCACTTCACACTTGTCTGTGGTGGAGCTGAGATGGGACGGGGGGTCGATGATGAAGCTCTGGCTCAACTGGATCTTCAGCTTCTCCACCTCGTAGTTGTGCAGGTACTCCTGGATCAGGTAGCGCTCCCGCTTGATCCGGGCCTTCACCTCCGACGGCACGTCAGGGATCATCCACGCCACGAAGAACTTGACCACAAACACCACGTGCTGGGGTGAAGAGGAGGGAGGAGAGGGGGAGGAGTGAGAGGAGAGGAGGGAGGAGAGGGGGAGGAGTGAGAGGAGAGGAGGGCAGGAGCAGGGGAGGAGTTAGAGGAGAGGAGGGCAGGAGCAGGGGAGGAGTTAGAGGAGAGGAGGGCAGGAGCAGGGGAGGAGTTAGAGGAGAGAGGAGAGGTGAAGGAGTGAGAGGAGGGCAGGAGCGGGGGAGGAGTGAGAGGAGAGGAGGGCAGGAGCAGGGGAGGAGTTAGAGGAGAGAGGAGAGGTGAAGGAGTGAGAGGAGGGCAGGAGCGGGGGAGGAGTGAGGAGTGAGAGGAGAGCAGGAGCGAGAGGAGAGGAAGGAGTGAGAGGAGGAGTGAGAGGAGAGGAGGGAGGAGAGGTAAAGGAGTGAGAGGAGGGCAGGAGCGGGGGAGGGAAAAAAAAGGAGTAGTTACAGAAGGGGTGTATGGAGGTATAACAGGATTGGTCAAGACTTATTTACTAACCTACCTGCATAATTGCTTATTGATTGACCGACTAAGGACACTTTGTCACCACACACACTATACCAAACAATCTCCCACAGCACATTATGTTAGGCTTTACCTTGTTGTGTCTTACCTCCATTATGATGATAAAGGCTAGCTTGGCGGCCAGAATGTGCCAGAACTGCATGGTGTGTGTGTACTGCTTGGGGTGTCCGGGAGGGTAGCGATAGTCTCTATACCTGAACAAACACACACAAGAACTCAAAGTCAACAAACACAAATGTTCTCACCAAACCACTGTGTCAACACCCTTCATTTTCTTTTTCCAATGAACGCAGGTACCCAAACGCAGCTGGTGATGGAAACCCTGATTAACTCAACAATAAGGGGACCTTGTGCCGCTCTCTGTGGGTTCCTGAAAGTGTTGATACGAGGCTTCACTCAGCACTGGGTCTGTGGACGTGAATGTATATGTGTGTGTGTGTACCTGCAGGTGGTTATGGTCTGGTTGTTGTACCAGGCCGGACTCTCCCCCTCCTCTGGCTGGCTGTACAGGGGGATCTGCGAGATGTTGTACACTGAAAGACTGTTGTTGACGTAGCCACTCATAGATGCCTCGTGACCCTCATGGTAGGCGTACAGGTAGACCAGCCGGGGGATCATGTCTGAGGTGAAGGCCATGATGAAGGCCTGGGAGGGGGGGGGGGGGGGGGGGGGGGGGGTGGAGACAAAAGAATTAGACAGAAGAGAGAAATTACAATATGCACAGGTTTCCATGAGATTATAACACTGAGGTCATAGACTGTGATGCACGAGGGACATCATTATCCAGTCCTGTCCTCCCTCCCAAATAGGTTAGTGACTACAGACAAGATGGCCACCCCCCACTCAAATGAGTGACAACAGACAAGCCATCGACAAGCCATCGACTTACGTTAGTGACTACAGACAAGATGGCCACCACGTTGAGGATCTCCTGCCAGGCTCCGATGTTGCGTGCCTTGGCCGCCACAGGCCGTCTGAACTGGGTGGTGAACTTCCAGGCGTCCACGCGCACCTCCAGGATGTTGTTGCACAGAGCCAGGAGAGGAGCCAGGGGGAAGGAGGCCACGAACAGGGTGATGAAGCCAAACTGGATGACTAGAGGTTGGGAGGGGAGGAGGGAGAGAAAGGAAGGAAGGCAGGGAGGGAGGAAAGTAGGGAGAGGCAGAGGGAGAGAGGGAGAAGCGAGGGAAGTAAAGAGTTAAGGAGAGAGGGAGGGAGTGAAGGAAGGAAGGAAGTGTGTGAGAGCATGACTCCTCTGCTGCTTGGGGGAGCGCCATCCTCACCCATCTCCAGGTACTCGTAGAAGAGGCCCAGCTGGGTGAAGTTCAGCAGGTCATGGTCCTGCTCCCAGCGGCTGTACTGCTGCTCAGGGTGGTTACGGGCCTTCCTGCTGCCCCACCAGTTACGCATCAGACTGGAGGAGGAGGGAGGAGGGGAGGAGAAGGGAAAGGGGTAGGAAAAGGAAGGGAGGGGTTAGAGAAAGTAGCCCATTTAAAATAAAGGTATTTTGCGTGCCTATCTATAATCTTGTGATCTCTAGTGTTAATGCCCAAGCTTAACGTGTCTATACTTCATAGTAGACAGACAGAGGGGGTGAGCAGGAAGGGGGTCAGGGGTCAGGGGTGACTCACGGCAACAGGGCTTCCTGGATGTTCCCCCACAGCTGCTTCCCTGCCATGACGATGACCAGCTGGGTGGTCAGCTCGATCAGACAGCCACCCGGGTCACACTGGGGAACACAGACAGGTCACCTCGACTCCCTCCTGCACTCTACTCTCAGCAGCACAGGTATGAGACAAACTTTCAAGACTTATTTCACTATCATGAAATCAGACTGGGGGTCACGAACAAATGAAGATTGACATTAGGAAGACTTCCAGAGCCAACAGCCAAGCCATTTGATTGATGGGTATCCATGATGAAATTGAACATTTTCTCCAATTTGATTTTCTCCAATCGAATTTTGACCTCTATCCTAGGTGTGGGCTGAACATGACAGAGGGTGGAGCTGGGTTTAGATCTCACCTCCTCATTCCTCAGTCTGCTCCACTTCCCAAACATGTAGGTGTAGTTGCCAGGGTGACCCACAAACTTGCCCTTGAAGAAGGCCACGTAGAAGCAGGAAGAGTAGTAGTTGACGAACTGGAAGAAGAACATCTTCATGGTCAGCTTGTTCTCGTACTCCAGATGGGTCTTGGGAATCTCTGAGATGTACGGAGAGAGAGAGAAGATCAATCACAAAAAAATTCTACGTTGATCAAAGACATTAGATTCAGTGGAACCACAAGTAGAAGGACAAGCCCTGTATAAACCCATCTAATGGAAGCGACAACACCAGGAACATGGCCTCACCGAGGTCAGTGATCCAGATGGCCACCCTCTCGTAGAAGAAGTTGAGGATCATGATGATGACGAAGTTGATGCAGGAGGCGGTGACCGAGGTGGCGAGCTGCGGCGTGATGAGCGAGCCCACCAGCTGGATCTTCCTGGTGGGGCTGTCCTTCATGATGCTGGCGAAGGCCGCAAACACCGCCAGACGATAGGCTATCACGCCGATGATGCAGGCCACGATCAGAGACATCTGGAGAGGACACACACAATGTACTGGGAACCTCACTGAGGACTGCTGGTATATCTAACACACACACACCATGTCCCATGTATTGTACTAGTTTACCCAGAAGAGGACAGTAGCTCCAGACAGACAGAAGCGTGCACACTTGCTGGTGGCAGGGAGATATGGTTCCATTTCCTGTCCAAACAAGAAGTTCAGTTAAAACGCAGTCCAAACCCACTGTTGCAGAAATGGAGCATGCAAATATCCTCACATGCAATCACATTAAAGCAGTTGAACATAAACAGTTTATTCAATAAAGTCTATTCAGTCTATTCTATTTAGTAGTGGGCTTACTGACTATGTACCAAGCCATCATTTGATAGTGGGCATATGGGTGGTCCTCGTGGGCATACAGCACATGCAGACTAGACCCCTGTGGGAGCGATAGGCCGTGGCCTGGTTAGGAGGACTGCTGGTACCTGGGTGATCCGGTTGAGCCTGCGGCCGGTGCACTTGATCTCAAACTCGGGCCGGATCATCAGCTGTTGCTGCTCCTCCTCAAAATCCACCAGGTCCCACTCATACTCCAGCCGGGCCTGTCGCCGCTTCCAGAACTCCAGGAACAGGGTCACTAACCCACACCCACACACACACACACACACACACACACACACACACACACACACACACACACACACACACACACACACACACACACACACACACACACACACACACACACACACACACACACACACACACACACACACACACACACACACAACACACACGATACAGTACACAGGTTAGTATCCTCCCTGCAGAGCTGGGCTCACACTCTCTATGATGAGGGGGAGGGGGGCATCAGAACAGGCCAGTTACACTCATTTAACAGCCTGGAGGAGACTCAGCCTGCGTCCTGATTAAAGAGTATACTCTGTGGGGCTGCTCTGGGAAGGCTTCAGCGCTTCACTAGGGACCAGGAGGAGTCTCCAGTCTGTGCTGTTCAGCAGTCTTCCCAGCAGCCATCTGCCTGCCTCCCAGAGCAGGCTGCCTCCTCTCTCTTAAACAGGTTCAACTCTTTCCCAGACAGGGAAGCAGACACACACACACACACACACACACACACACACTCACCCCAGATCCCCATAAAGATGGCAAAGAACACCGTTCCCTCGTTGTCAAACAGATGGGATTGCTGGAAGAGAGAACAAGGAGGACAGCAGGGTGAGTTTCTTAGCAACCCGGAGGAAGTGACACGCTGTGGCTTGGCAACAGGGAGCGAGACATACTGCAGGCTCAGCATGCACTGTCTCTATGGGCTTTGTTTGATTGACAGGTCCGGTTCCAACAATGACTTCTACCAGAGTTGTCCTGAGCAATATGGATAAAATGTAGAAGGCAAATACATGGGCTATTCATTTAGAGCACAAACAAATAGAATTATATGCTGAATATTGTATGATTATTGATGCCGAAATTGTATTAATATAATATCAGGACTGGGAATCATTCATATTGATCCCCCCCCCCCCCACACACACACACACACACTGTTCAATAAAACATCCAATCAACCTGCTAATTGATTTGACAGTTTGATCGCATCTAGGGAGTTTGAAAGAGGTGAGGAATATAGGAGAGGGGAGGAGGAGGAGGGTGAGAGTAAAGTGTGATGTGGGAGGGGGGAGGGGGGAAGTTACAAGGGTGAGATGTGCTGCTTCCACAGGGAGGGGTGAGAGAAAAGGATGAGGGTGGTGAGGAAAGGGGGTGAGGGCCTGTGAGGTAAGTGGGGCATGTGGTCTTACCCAGGAGGACAGGCAGGTAGAGTTGAGTTTCCAGTAGCTGCACTTCTTATCACAGAGAGGACACATCACTATACTGCCTCCAATGTCTGCATCACAGATCTCTTTACTGGGGCGACAGGAACAGCACTAGTAAAAAAACAATTTTACAGACCTCCAGTATCACTGGATTGTGTGTATATATATAGTCTCTTTATGCTGTGTGTGTGTGTGTTTGAGAAAGAGAGACAATGAGAAAGCCAGTCTGTTGTGGGAAATGATCCCTTGCAGTTGAAAAGCTGCTCAACTCTGCCCCCTGGTGGTTCTAACCTGGACATGTTGTCGTCGTAGCTCAGGACTCCATAGGTGAAGCAGATGACGCCCATCACCGCAGCAAAGAACAGCATCTCCGTGTAGAAACCCAGCCACGCAAAGTAGATACCAATCTTCTCCCCATAGTACTTCCTGTGGGCAGCATAGACGGATAACAGCAGTGTGGGTTCAGAGGGGAGCTTTCTCTTGACACATGGTCCATTCTTTTAAACTGGATGAGTAACTAAGTCACGATGGAGGTTAGATGGAGAGCTGGAAGCATCCAGGTCCAGAAAGTAGAAGTTCTACCATGATTTTGGTTCCACCCAGGCACTGAGCCACCTGAGTTGAATCACCTGCTATAGATCTGCAGATTAGCACAGTTCTCTGAGGAGATGGGTGCCATACACTGACTCAGTGCATGGCTAAACAAACCCATGGTAGTACTTCTTCTGTCAATCTGACCTCAGGTCAGATCCAGCCCTCCGGTGACCCCTGTGATGCTGTGTCACCTGATGAGGTTGAGAGGCTGCTCTTTGTAGAAGCTGAGGAACCCGGCCCAGTGTCTGTACAGGTTGTATCTCTCACTCTCACACTCCGGGTTCCTCGCCCTCTTCCAGTATCGACACTGGGAACACAGGAAAGGAAGGTAGCAGTTCATAAACGTAGCTTTGTGAAGTTTTGTATTCCAAAAGACCCCTAACACAGCAGTTCATAAACGTAGCTTTGTGAAGTTTTGTATTCCAAAAGACCCCTAACACAGTTTGCAATGTCTTGGTCACATTTCCTTCCTGATAAGAATATGTTTGAGTGCATGGGAGGAAGGGGACTGCTTATGCCACTTGTTCTTATTCAGAAGACTTTACAGATGATGACTGGAATAGTTAGTTCACTTACTCATGACAAACTGTAACTTACAAATTGTGAGGTGGTTTACATAAGTGTCTGCTAAAAAAAAGGGCTGAAAAGTCAACATAGAAGAAAAGTAGAAATAGAAGTTCAGGTCAGAAAAGTTTCTTTATTACATCATGAAGCGGGAAGGCGGAAGTGTAAGTCCCGTTGCTAAGTAACCGCTTGATCCCCTTCTTGTCCTTCTCCTTGCGGTCCTCCTTGTAGTACGGACAGCGGGCCAGGATGTAGTACACCTGGACAGGAAGTGACATCACTGGTTGACAAAACAAAGCAATTGGACAGAGAGAGAGAGAGAGAGAGGGAAGTGGAGGAGGGGCAGATAGTGTTTGTGGAAAACACCCCCGACCTCTGACCTTCCACGTGGACGCCGTCGCAGTACTCACTATTCTGTTCCTCGTGGAAGGAGGGAAGAAGGTGTCCTTGTCGTTGATGAGGAAGAAGTCGATCTTGCCCTTGTCGAAGTTCGAGGTGAAGTAGTCCGGCTCGGGGCGCATCACCCTCTCCGGCAGGCGGAAGGGGCGGGACAGCCACTCCAGGGGAACTTCCTGGGTGTGGAGGATGTCGCTGGCCTGGGGGGGGGGGTCACAAGTTCAACAATCATCTGAAATAAACATCTAAACATGGATGGACAAATGTGTAATTGTGTTGAAGACCACTGTGGCATTTGATTTCCTAAATGAAATGGGCGAAATGAAATGAATGAAATCCTAAAGGAAATGAAATGGTGACCTTCTGTGGCGTGAACATGAATGCTGGCTGTACACCATGGAGGAGAGCCCTGGTGTGGACGTGAACAGGGCTACCTTGAAGGGGACCTTGATCTTCAGCACGTCTGCGTACGTGGCCAGGACCTCCCACGGAGCGTGGACCTTCAGGAAGTACGTCTTACCATCATCAGAGTCCTGGGGAGGGAGAGAGGGAACAGGGAGGGAGCGAGACAGGGAGAGAGGAAAATACGGGGGGAGGGAGGAAGGAAGAGAGGGAGAGAGAGAGAGTAAGAGAGTGATAAAGATCGTGTTAGGGATCTCTTAGGTTCCAACCAACACAAGCTTCAGTAGGATTATGATGACACACATTTGGTGGTGTCTTTGAGCATAAGCGAAGCAAGGGCTATACAAATTCAATCAGATTAGTTTAGTAACTGCGGAGATGACGAGTTTATGAGTGGCCCTCCCCTTTAAAGGTGTTTTAGGGGAAAGGGCTGTACCTGCACACTGTCCCCACTCGGGGGCGCCAGAACATTACAGTTGAGTTGCTTACCGATTTATCCTCAGTCTCCAGCTCCAGCCCTGCCTTGAGGAGGTTGGCCTCAAACTCCTTCCTTCTCTCCTACGCACACACACACAAAGACACACACACACACACTTATAACTTGTACTTGCTGTGAATTATATTATTGTTGCTTGCTTTCCTCCAGGTACACTCTAGCACTTTCGAAGATCATGTAGTTTAATTGTAACTTGTTTAACTACATGCTCTTCTGGTTCTACCCATTGGTTAATATTTGATTTTCACAATGTATGCTTCATGTTTTGGCTACCCACATTGTTTTCATCTCGTTGTTTATGATCATTGACCTATGCACCTTTTGCTCTTTCTTGTAATTCGCTTTGGATAAAAGCGTCTGCTAAATGACTGCATGTAAATTAAGTGCCAAGGCAAACATATGCATTGCCCTCTGGGTCCAGGCAATCTGTCACTGTATCTCTCTCTCTTCTTCCATCCTATCTTCATTCCTTCTCCTGCTACAGTTAACTGTCTCCAGCCAGTCACCCCGCCTCCCTGTGTGCCGTGCTGCATGGTCTGTGAGGGGAGGTGAGGGGTGGTGAGGGGAGGTGAGGGGAGGTGAGGGGAGGTGAGGAGGTCGCCAGTGCTGCTGGGTACACCGGGGACAGGTCACGCTCCCTGGCTTCCCCTACCTCAGGAAGAGCTCGCTCCACTCAACACCCTTTGATAGTGTGGCAGCGCTGGCCTTTTGTTTTCTATCCCTTCAAACACCTTACATGTTTAGCTAGCTACTCTCGTACCCCCCACTGACCCACATGATTGTATCTTTGTGAGTTCCTTGAGTCGTTTCATGAATTGCTCTTTCAATACTTTGAGACTGATGGTTGTTCTTGCAGTTCAGTCACCTGGCCTTTGAGGTGGTTTTGCAATGGTTCCCAGGAACCAGGTTAACACCAGGTTGAAAAGCCTGGTCATGTGATCAAGCCAACATCAGCTGAACCAGTCAAACTAACGCAATAGCGCGTTTCAAGACAACTTCCTGTCAACCACTTCCTCCTTGCCGCCCTCACTCCGCCCTGCACGTGAGTCACTTGGCATCACATGACACAGAGCTGAGTCTTCTTGCTGTGCTTGAGCTTTGAATCTCAGATCTAATCACACAACTGCAATCCACACAGAACGTTCTGTAGTTTCCTTTCAAGAGGTTTCGGAAAGAAAGAGAGGAAGGGAGGTAGCCTGTTGGGCCTGCTCTATGGATGTGGTGGGGTGGGTGGGTGGGGTGTTCCCAGTTGCAGTCATCCCTTGATGGGAAATTACTATATTGTGTACTTTTCCTAGACAGACACTCTATTTATACAGAGACTACAGTTTAGCCCCGGCCCGATTTCTATCTCTTTCAGGTCAGCAGACTGTTCTATGCACCAGCAGCTACCCTGACTGAGGCCTGTCCCTGGGTTATATATATGTTTATATGAACTCTGTCAGAGTCAAGAGGGTGATTTTATTTCCACTCTAGTCTGTGTGCCGTGGGTCTCTGTGTACACACAGGGCTGTCTGTCTCTTTGTGTGTTGGTGTATTAGCTAAATTAGACCTCCGGTTAACTATTTAGTCGCTGGTTCTTGGAACGGGCAGACGTAAACAAGCATGTACACAACAGCACATGTATTAATCATGAGCAGTATCTCATGTCCCGATAAAGTATCCGATGTCCCGCTCGTGTGTAGGAACAACTCAGTTAGAGGCCCAGCATGGTGATGCAGTGTTGGAAGTGTCAGAGGGGGATGAGTGCCTGGATGGTGGGTCACCATCAGTTGTGACACTAGTGTGACGGTGGATTCCATGTATATTCACCTGCTTCTTCTCTCCGTCCTTGTCGTCGACGTAGGACAGGACAAAGTCGATCCTGCGAACTCCGTCCCTGAAGAACACTGTGTCCTTGTTCTGATTCAGATTGTCTGTCTGCAGGGTAGGCACAGTTATCACATGTTACTAACACAACTAGCACATACACACACACTAACCCTAGCACACGTAAACAAATACACGCTGGAAAGCAAACACACACCACTGGAACACTAACACACAATCACAAATTCAAGTTACATGAATGTTTGATTTGGTCTGAAAGTTCTGTGTGTTTATAAAGCGAGCGGAGGCGAGATCATAGTTATTTTGAAGCAACCCCAGCAAACACAGGGCAGTGACTTTTGGACTCACTCCAGTGACTGGTAAAGGCCAGGCCTGTTATTATACTAAACTTAGCCAAGACTAGGGTGCACAAGTGGACTTTCAGTACAGAACCAGAGTCTGAAATGATGTTGTTTTGGCCTTACTGTTCACCATCTAAATATGAACTCCTACCATAGCGAGCTCTTTAATTCAAAGAGCCATGCAATACCATG